>NC_045558.1:127168889-127542639 GCF_009769535.1 Thamnophis elegans | reverse complement strand
TTTGCGGAATAAAGACATCCACAGGGCTGTGATCAAGGTGTTGAGAGGAAGGAACTTTGAAGAAAAAACATGAAGATTATTCTCAAATTCATCTCTTTTGACTCTCAGTCTCTTCCTTAAAGTCACTGTCAATATGAGACTTAATAAATCAGCTGTTTATTTCTGAGAAGTTTCTGAAAGATCAGACATGATTATCAGTTTAACTCTGATTCCTCTAACTTGGTTAGAGGCTCGGAACCACAAGCTACAAAAGTTCGATCTTTTTTCATTACTGAAAAGCTACTGCAGAATGCTTCATACATTGAAAGGGAAGAAAAGTGAGACTACATTAAGAGAATTTTTTAAGCAAATGCTCTTAATTTGGTTGAAACTCACAGTAAAATGATACAGCACTGCAAAAATTGTACCTTTTTCATCATTCAATGCAATCTAATACTAATATAACGGTTTAAAAATTGTAGATCTACATTCTAGCATCTAAAGTAATGTGTTACTGCCAATTAATGCTATCTAACATACAATGAAAATGTTGTTTCTGAAAGATAACCCTGGGAAATGCTGAATAGGAATTACAATAGCAGCTGTTGAAGCCTGTGTCTTAAATTTGTCAAATAGCCAATATCAGTTTAATTCTAGAAATGAAAAAATGATAAAGACAAAGAAAGTGAGGAAGAGGTATAACCAAATCCAACCACACAAAAAATTAACAATACTGTCCTTAATTATAATATAAATGCCAGACTCAAACAATTTTGCTGTGTATGCTCATAGACATATACCTCTGCAGTTTTTATTTATATTTTATATTATTTGTCAATCATTTAGAAAATAATTGGTGTAAGAATAAATATGACTATGAATGAAATGGGTATGAATAACTAGGGACAGTAGGACAGGGACTGCAGACCCGATGATGCACTTATGTACACCCCTTCCAGACTTTTAGGAATGGGGTGAGGTCAATAGTAGACAGTTTAAGGTTGAACTTATGGGGATTTGAAGATGTAACAACAGAGTCAGGTAGCACATTACAGTCATTGACTACTCTGTTGCTGAAGTCGGATTTTCTGCCATCAAGTTTGGAGCGATTTACATTGAATTTGTATCTATTGTGTGCTCCTGTATTATTGCAGTTGAAGCTGAAGTAGTCAATGATTGGTAGAACATTGTAGCAGATAATTTTGTGTACTATACTTAAGTCCGACCATAAATGTCGTAGTTCTAGGTCAATGGTTCCCAAACTTGGCAACTTTAAGACTTGTGGACTTCAACTCCCAGAATTCTCCAGCTAGCTCTTCTGGCTGGAGAACTCTGGGAGTTGAAGTCCACAAGTCTTAAAGTTGCCAAGTTTGGGAAACACTGTTCTAGGTTATCCAAGCCCAAAATTTCAAGCCTTGTGGTTTGGGTATTCTGTTGCGATCAGAGGAGCAGAGGACTTTTCTCATGAAATACCTCTGGACTCACTCAATTATATTAATGTCCGATAAACAGTGCGGATTCCAGACAGATGAGTTGTATTCAAGAATTGGTCTAGCAAAGGTTTTGTAGGCCCTAGTTAGCAATACAATGTTACCAGAGGAGAAGCTATTAGGTTAACAACTTATAATGCCTTTTTGGCAATGCTGTTACAGTGAACTCTAGTGCTTAAAACATTTGATAGGAGTACTCCAATGTCCTTGACAGAGTGAGGTTTGCCTACCAGGTCGTATCTGCCTAGTTTGTATTGGCGTTCTGTTTTTTTTTTACCAATGTGTAGGACAGAGCATTTGTTGGTTGAGATTTGGAGTTGCCACTTTTTTGATCATTCAGACACAAAGTCAAGGTTACACTGAAGGGCAGTAGTTAAAACCATTGTATGCTCAAAATATAAAATTTGAATTGGGACCATCTAAAACTCAAGCAGTTAGTTCGTAAAGGCCCGGGGGTTATCTCGTCTCATCTTCTTCACTGAAGGATATTTTACAATTCATCTTCTAAGGGAAAGGGGTGTGAAAGTGGAGGACTAACTCCTTCTGTGTTTCTTTGAGTCTGGTCTAATCAGAATATTGTGATGGAAGGAGGCTTTGAATTTCTGTTGTCCTTGTTAATAGCAAGGAATCCAAAATATATTTCACAGTGGCAATCCAGTTTGTTTTAATCAATCTATAACAAAGGAGAGTCCATCACCTTCTGGAGCCGAAATTGATTTTCCTCCAATTGTAATAGGAAGGAGAAGTCTTTGGAGTTTGGAAAGATGCTGCTGTGTTTCCATGACTTTTTCTATTCTATTCGTAATTTCCAAAAGCCTGACCTCTGGTGATGTCCCTTTTCTCAATCCATAGTCTTTAAAAGTCTACATTAAGATGATTTTTTAAAAATATGCATTATGCAGTCTACCTTCATCCTAACTTGGTCAGTAGCTGGGAAGGAGTCCTTTGACTGACATAATGTGTACACAAGAAAATAATAACAATGTTATGTTGGATATTGTAAATATATGTATTGTAAACTGCCTGTTATTTTATGCTAAGATGGGATATTTTATGCTAATAAATAAATAAACAAACAAACAAACAAACAATGTTTCTTCATCATTACATTTTGATAACGCAACATCACAATATTTATTTTTATTTTAATCATTTTATTTAAAAATACATGATTTTGACTAAATGCTTATGAAATACCACTCTATTTTTAATTATATTTATTTCATATTGAAGAGAATCCTAGGAGAATGAAATATTTTACGAAATATTTCAAAGGCAGAATATTATATTTCCCTGGATGAGAAAAGGTGAAATATGCTGTTGAAAAGCAGCCTCCACCTTTGTTAATAGCCTCAGAAAGACTGAGCCATCTTATCCATAAGACAAAAGGCCTTCAGCTCCAGGGTGATAGGATTAGCCCTCACTCAAAATCCAAACTAGGTCAAAGCGATTAAGCCATAATAGGAATTGCCCAACACCCTTTCAGAATATAAGCCTCTACATTACATCATCACCCAGCAAGATTAAACCAAGCGTTGGACACAGACAGTCTACAAGTTACCTGGATCCCCGCATAGCCCTCTGGGAGTCTGACAACCAATAAGATACATTTCTTGCACAGGAACAGGAAGCTCTAGGGCAAGGCCCAAGACATTCAGTCAGTCAGTCAGTCAGTCAGTCAGTCAGTCAGTCAGTCAGTCTCTCTCTCTCCCTCTCTCTCTCTCTCTCTCTCTCTCTCTCTCTGTTTGTGTGTGTGTGTGTGTGTGTGTGTGTGTGTATATATAATTGCTTCAAATATTTTATAATCGGAGTTTAGTAATGAAATTAGCCTGTAATTTCTTGTAGGTTGGTTTCTTCTTTTGGTATTAATGATATTATTGTTTCTGTCCATGATTCAGGTATCTTGGCTTTTCCTAAAACTTCGTTAAACATTTCCACTCCTAGCTCTTCCAATATTATTTTATTATATTTGTATAACTCCACCGGTATTCCATCTGGTCCTGGGGTTTTATTATTTTTCTGTTTTTTCAGGACTAATTCCACTTCAGCTAATGTTATTGGTCTGTTTATCGCCTCCCTTTGTTCTTTTGAAATTGGTGTTATCTTTTCTGTGTTTAAATAATGTTTTATTTTGATTTCCTCCATGCTATCTTGTGCATATAGTTTTGCAAAGTATTTATGAATAATACGCTTCTTTTCTTCCACTTTGTATTGAATTCTTCCCTCATCATCTTTTAATTGATATATCATCCTTTTTTTTTCTTTCATTCTTCAATCTGTTTGCCAGCCATCATCCAGGTTTGTTGGCTTCTTCAAAGTAATTTTGTCTGGCCACTTTAATTTTCTGTGCTAATTCGTTTTGAGTTATTAAGTTGATCTTATGTTTTATCATCTCTCTTTTTTCTTTTTTAGTTTTATTCTTTGGGTCTTTCCGTAGTTCATCCTCGGCTTCCATAAGTTCTTTTTGCATACATTCTTGTTGCTCTTTTTGTTTTCTAGTTTTCCTCACCATGTAGGCAATTGTAAGGCCTCTTGAGTATACTTTCATAATGTCCCAGAGATTTTGAATTGAGGTGTCTTCTTTTTTCTTTATTCTAAAAAATAGTTTTAATTCTTTCTCCAGCATTTGAGCGTATTCTATTTCATTTACAATATTTGAATTCATCATCCATCTTTTTCTTCTTCTCTGTCCTTTCCATCTTAATTTTATTGGATTATGATCTGCCCATTTATTTGCTTCTATTTCAATTTCATCTAATTGATTACATAGACCAGATGAAATCCAAGCCATGTCAATTCTTGATAGGGACTGATGGGGGTTCGAATAAAAGGTATATTGCTTTCTTGTTTTGTGCCTTTCTCTCCAAATATCATGTAATTTATATTCCATTGCCATCTCAAAAAAGGATTTGGGCAATGTATTTTTATTTGTTTTATTTTTCTTTTTGCTTTCATAGTCCATTTTTTATTCACTATTGCATTATAATCCCCAATTAAGCAAATATTTTCATATTCTAATTTCCTATAGAATTCCTCTTGTTTCTGATTTGGTGCATATATGACTATTAATAATATCAGTTTTTCTGTTGTCTCTAATTCAATCATTAGCATCCTGCCTTCTTCATCAGAATAAACTTCTTTGGAGTTTATTTTTTCCTTTATATAGGTTGCTATCCCTCTTTTTTTAATCTGCCAGTGCTGTATATAATTTCCCTAATTTTTTGTTTTCCAGTAAGTTCCTATGTTCCCTTTTAATATGCACTACCTGTATACAGGTTATAGCTACCTTCAGTTTCTTAAGTTTATTAAACATCTGTGCTCTTTTTTTTTTTTTTTTTTTTTTTTTTGGTGCGTTCAGTCCATTCAAGCTTATTGAAATAATTATTTCCTAGTCGATCTTTAGATGGGGTGTTTTTTGTTCCTTCTGGTTTGTATCTGACTTTTCCTTCTCGCGCCTTCCTTTTCTGCTCTCATTATTTCTTGCCTCTGTTCTTCTTTCCTGTTTCTTTCCTTGTCTTCTGATGTTTCTTCCTCTTACTTCTACTTTCTAGGTCCTCTTTACTTCCTTGTTCTTCTTCCCCTGTGCAGTATTTTTCATAGAATTCCTGCGCTTCTTCTATATTCTCTATCTTATATCTTTTTCCTTGCCAAGATGCCAGTACCCCTTCTGGTACCAACCATCTGTACATTATTCTGTTTTCATTTAACTGATTTGTTAAAAATTGGTATTGTCTATGTTGTTCACGAATTCTCCGTGGAATCTGTTTAAGTGTGATCAACTCTTTTCCTTGGAATGTAATCGTTCCCTTCTCTAGTTTTTTTGTACACTTCTTCTCTAGTTGTTTTTTTGGCAAATCTTACATGAACTTCTCTCAGGAGCCTATGTCTTCTGGCATAATTAGTATGCACACGGTAAGCTTCATCGATGTCCCTCTCAACTCTTGTTCTTTTCTCTGTAGAATTTCGGTGAAGATTTCGGTCATTTTTCCTTTCAGGTCTTCCTCCTTCTCTTCCGGTATGTTTTGGAGTCTTAGATAGAATGCAGCTCTTTCATGTTCAAGTCTGATTATTGATAACTCTAATTCTTTATTAACTTGTCTATATTCCAGTTTCATTTTTTCCATCTTCTGATCTGTTTGTTCTATTTTTCTTTCGATGTTCTGGATTTTCTGTTCGTTGATTGCTAAGGCATTCTGTATCCTTTCAATTTTGTCATCCATGTTTTTGATATTTCCTTTCAATTCTCCCATTTCATTTTTCATTTCTTCATGATTCCTCCATCATGATTTGTAGCCGTCACTTCTTGGCTTTTCATCAATGTCTCTTGTATCATCTGGAGCATCAATTGCATACTCTGCATTGTTGATGCTGGTCCCATTGTTCCTGCCATCATTCCGCCTTTCTCCAGTCCCAATGCACTCTCAATTGATCTTTGATTCAAGGAGGGGGGAGTTGCCGAAATCATATTAGGTGTAGTTTTTTCACTAACTTTACTGAAGTTTCCATCCTTGCCCATCCACTGGTGGATGGGAAGCCTGATGTGTTGTGGTCCATGAGTTTCAAAACATCAGATATGGCTTCATGACTGAGTTACAAAAATGTAATATGAATCACAATCTGATTACACTATCAACTGAAAAACATTTAATTTTGGCCCTTGACATTTAAAATATCCATACATTGCTATAAGAAATGGAACATACCATTTGTTTGGATTGGGTTTACTTGGGTTTTTTTTTCCAAAATATATCACTATGTCAAGTAAAATGCCTAAATATTTAGGTTCAATTTTAATAATTATAACTCAATGGCAAAAACTTAGGTTAAGTTAATAGAATAGAATAGAATAGAATAGAATAGAATAGAATAGAATAGAATAGAATAGAATAGAATAGAATATCAGAGTGGGAAGGGATCTTGGAGGTCTTCTAGTCCAACCCCCCACTTAGGGAGGAAACCCTATACCACTTCAGACAAATGGTCATCCAACATCTTCTTAAAAACATCCAGTGTTGGAGCATTCACAACTTCTGGAGGCAAGCTGTTCCACTGATTAATTGTTCTAATTGTCAGGAAATTTCTCCTCAGTTCTAAGTTGTTTTTTCCTTGATTAGTTTCCACCCATTGCTTCTTGTTCTGCCCTCAGGTGCCTTGGAAAATAGTTTGACTCCTTCTTTGTGGCAGCCCTTGAGATATCAGAAGACTGACATCAGGTCTCCCCTAGTCCTTCACTAAACTAGACATACCCAGTCTAGGTTAAGATTAATGCATTGTGTGTTTCAGGTTTCTTTTTGTAGTTTAGAAGCACTTGTAATTCTGGGATTCTTAAGAGAGAGAGCCCTTCAAGTGAAATCAATTGTTCAATTTTATAAGGATTTTTTTTTAAAAAAAAGGATTAAAGTTAACTTCAGTTCTGTATCTAATTATGGAACAAAGAATTAGGCTACCCAATTTTGGGAAATCAGGTTTAAGAAATCTTCCAACTCTTCCTAGCACAGTACAAGATAAACACACCCCAACCTCAACTTTCTGCTTTTCCACATTAACATTAACTTTTCCACATTAACATAACTAGCACTTTCTGTAACACCAAATCTTTCTAATCAACAAAGCCAAGATCAACGTTTCATTTTTTTTCATAAGCATAAATTACAGAAGTGACAGCCAAATAAGAACATATTTTCCTCTTTAAATAATCAGTTTAACCATTCCTGCTTTATCTTCCTTGCTATGGAAATAATATGTATTTCAATTTGCACCTAACAATTTTTGTGAGCTGTCACCATTTTTATTTACAAAATTAATTGTATACTTTCAAATTCTTTGGCTTTACTGCCCTCTTCTCTTCCTCCTTGTATCTCCTTAGAGCCTAAGGTGGCGCAGTGGTTAAATGCAGCACTGCAGGCTGACTGCTAGATCAGCAGTTCAGCGGTTCAAATCTCACCGGCTCAGGGTTGACTCAGCCTTCCATCCTTCCGAGGTGGGTAAAATGAGGACCCGGATTGTTGTTGGGGGCAATATGCTGACTCTGTAAACCGCTTAGAGAGGCCTGAAAGGCCTATGAAGCGGTATATAAGTCTACTGTTATTGCTATTGCTATCTCACACACCCTTTTTCTCGTTCCATTTCCTTCTCTTAATTTCTTTTCTTCTTTGTATTTTATACAATAAAAATAAAAATGATAACGTTCAAAAAAAGAAATCTAAAATATATTTGATATTACTTGAGAAGGAAATTAATTTGAGGAAGGGGATAAAGGTAAAGATTTCCCTCGCGTATATGTGCTAGTCATTCCCGACTCTAGGGGGCGGTGCTCATCTCTGTTTCAAAGCCAAAGAGCCAGTGCTGTCCAAAGACATCTCTGTGGTCATGTGGCTGGCATGACTAAACGCTGAAGGCACACGGAACCCTGTTACCTTCCCACCAAAGGTGGTTCCTATTTTTTCTATTTGCATTTTTATGTGCTTTCGAACTGCTAGGTTGACAGAAGCTGGGACAAGTAACAGGACCTCACTCTGTTATACAACGCTGGGGATTCGAACTGCCAACCTTTCCGATTGACAAGCTCAGCGTCTTAGACAATGAGCCACTGCATCCTGGGGAAGGGGATATTTTATGTCTATTGGACCTTTTAAAGGATGTTTTAAGAAGTTTGAATAACAGATATTTGTGGGTGGGTTGGTGTACATTATATGGAAGTTGTTATTTCCTTGACTCATAGGATATACGTAGCTATGTCCAGCCATGGCTTCATTTCAGTTTTAAATCATAGCATAAGTTAATACAATGTTGGAAAAAATTATAATACTCAAAGATTTAAATGTGATTTTTAAAGTATATTCCTAAAGTAAAGAATTTTGTCATTTTCTGGAGAATTTTGGCTGTACCAAATCTCGGTTTCATCACAGGGGCTAATCTTATGTTAATGATAATAAAATTATATTAATAAAATAAAATGCAGGATATGGGCCTCTTATGTATTGTTTATAATACTTAATGCTGTAAAGAGGTGGCAATATGTTTCCATATGACCTAGTTTAAATAATAATCTGAGGGACTGAAATAATTCTAATTAATATTACATGGATAACTTATTAGTCTTTTCTCTATTTTATTTAACAAGTTTTTTTATTATGGTTGTTTATTTAACCACCAATAATGTATGTCAATTATTTTCTCACTTTGTGACAGCGAAAAAAAATTAAATACAGAAGGAAAAAATGACTTTCTGCTCAGTCTTTCTTTGGTCAGCATATAAGAAATGTTGTCTTTGGAAGATTTAATATCTATACGTTGCTGTCACATATGTTTTCCATATTTTTCCAGTCAAAGAATGTCCAACATTTGTGAGATTTTTTTTCGGAAGGAAAGAACCTTTTAACTTTTATGATTCATTGTTCAAAAGAGAAAGCCTTTGTTTTTTTTTCATTTTGCCACCTTTAACTACTTCAGACTCCCAGGAGGTTTAATTATGGAGCAACAGAACTGTAATGATCTTTGGGAATTCTATAAATGAATAGCTTTGGGAATTCTATAAATGAATAGCTATTAGTTTATGAAATCCACAAATTTATTCCAAGTACTCAAATAAGGAGGGCAATGTTACGTAACATGTCTATCCTACCAGACACTACATAATTTTGCTGGCAATTTCATTAAGTGGGTGAAAACATCTCAGTGGATAAAAGCTGCCACCAAAGTCACTGAGGATCTAAAACTTAAAAGTGATGCAAAGTTCTTGTGTAATTATCATTTGCAGTATCCCCAGGGGAGGGGGGGGATCATAGCAATAGCACCTAGACTTATATACCGCTTCATAGTGCTTTACAGCCCTCTCTAAGCAATTTTACAGAGTCAGCCTATTGCCCCCAACAATCTGGGTCCTCATTTTACCCACCTTGGAAGGATGGAAGGCTGAGTCAACCTTGAACCTGGTGGGATTTGAACTGCCAAACTGCAGGCAACCGGTAGACAGCAGAAGTAGCCTGCAGTACTGCACTCTAACCACTGCGCCACCTTGACTCTCACATGGACTAATCAAAGAATGATATTTTTCTGCCCAATACATATGTAGAAAGTTAGCACCCACCCTTCTTGTAAATGAATGAAATATTTTGAGGAATATTTTAAAAAAGGCAGGATAAAATATTTTCCATAAAAGAGAAATAAAAGTCTTAAGAGAGACAAAAACTCAGAGCCCCCCCTCCCCCTCCCCAGCAGATATTTTGTGCTCACCGAGAATGATTGGGCCAGCCTATCTACAAAACTTCAGCTCCAGGATGAAGAGATTAAGACATGACTCTTTGGGACATAATAGGATTAATCCACTAAGACATAGAGCTCACTACTGTTGTGGGCCGCCAGCAGAGCTGGCAGCAGATTCAGACAATGAGGAGGTTGGGGAGGAACATGGGCCAGTCCTAGAGTCTGGGGAATGCTCTGATGAGGCCTCTGTGTTGAGGGCAGAGAGGGGGTCAGAGCCATATGCCATTGTCAGCTGCCTTCAGAGTCAGGCATCAGTGATGCAGATAAATAGCTGGAGCCTGTTCCCAGTGTGCGCATGCACAGAGTTTCCAGACAAAGGGAACAGCTAAAGAACAGGGGTCGACTTGGGAGTAAGCCCAGAGGTGGACAGTGAATGGCCCCTCCCAAAGGAAATAAAAGAGGATCAAAGGGGGATTGGGGTTTGCAGGAGACAATTAGTTTGCTTAATTAGCCTGTGACTCTCTGAGACTCCTTACCAAGTTTTGCAGATATCAGCCTGGCAGCTCTCTACGCCAGATAAGGTCTGTGACTGCAAATCCTCCCTTGAAAGACATTGCTGTATGCGAATGAGCAGAATTCACAGTCAATTAATAAAATGATGTTTTTTGTCGGGACCAGGAGTTTGCTTCATGCTCTTGGGAAGCCTAGGTCAGAACAACTACATTGCACAATCTCCTAAGGACATTGCATCAGCTCCAGCAAACTTCAACCAAACCTATCTCAGACAAACTCCTACATGGTCCCATGGGAGTCTGACAAAAACCAATAGAATACATGTTCTTGCCCAGGAACAGGAAGTTCAAGTGCATAGTGCAAGAGAAGGTATAAATACCCCTCACTCTCAACTCCATAGGATCAGCTGCACCAGAAACACTCATGTGGTTCCGCTTCATCATTAAACCATCTTTCCAATCAGCCTCCATGTTTCTAGTGTCTTTTTCCTGGCTTGGAACTGAGACAGATGGATATTTCTCCCAACACATACAATAAATCAGAGCTGAGCCCTTAGCTTCCATGTTAAGTATCTCTTCTCCCAGGACCTTATTGAGAAAAGTTTTTTTTTAAATAATATTTATTGAATTTTCCAACTTTTAAAATACAAAACACAAAAGACAAATTTACACTTATAACAGCTTTTCCTTATCGGTATCAATATATTTCGTAACAATCCTATTTACAAAAATTCTATCTCAATTTCACTATCCTAAGTTATATCCTTATTTAATATAATATATATTTGATATTATAATATCAAATCAATATCATTTATTTCTTACACCTTTTACATTCTATCTATTATACTTTTACATTTTATACCTTAAGTTCAGTGGTGGGATACGACCAGCCGTACCAGTGCCTGCAAGCAGCACCAGGTACCATTCCAGTATGGTGCTCTGGAGGGCCCGCCCGCCCGCCCATGGTCTTTACCTGTATTTGAGCTGTTTGGAGCTTCCACGCATGGAGCGCATGGCACCCTTGCCGCGCTCCACCAAGCAGCTGGAGCATCATGGAGGTATCTCAGAGCATCACGGAGGTGTCGTGGAGCATCACAGGCAGTAAGTATGCATGTGCGTGCCACACACATTCATGTGTTGGACTACCCAGCCCAGTTGCACCACACCGGTTGCACCAGGATCTGGAATCCACCACTGCTTAAGTTCTATGTTTACTTTTAAGCCAGGAATACTATCTATTCCAAATTTGATAGTACTTGGTTTCTTCCCTCTCCTTCATTTCCATAGACAGTCTATCCATTTCTGCACATACATAGATTTTCTTTCTTATATGTATTTGGGTCTGGAGGAGTATCTGTTTGTTTCCAATTCTGTGCTAGAATTATTCTACTTGCAGTTAGAATATGTAATGTTATTTATTGAAAAAAGCTGCATGATGCAATGACTCTCCCACCTCCTTCTAATCAACATTCTGAAGATAAGAAATAGTACAGGAATTGACATTTACACAGCTCAAACGGGTAATCCTTGACATAAAACAGTCCATTTAGTGACCGATGAAAATTACAACGGCACTGAAAAAAGTGACTCGTGACCATTTTTCGCACTTACAACCATTGCAGAATCCTGATAGTCACATGATCAAAATGCAGATGCTTGGCAATTGATTTTTATTTTTGACTGTTACAATGGCCCAGGATCATGTGATTTCCCCTTTTGTGAACTTCTGGTAAGCAACATCAATAGGAAGTGAGATTCACTTAACAGCCGTGTTACTAATTTAACAACTTCAGGGATTCACTCAATTACTATGGCAAGAAAGCTCTTAAAACAAGGAGGAAAAACATTTAACTGTCCCACTTAACAACATACATTTTTGATTCCGTCATGGTCATAAGTTGAGGACTATCTGTAGATATAAGCTACCTATTACTTAGAAATAAGTAATACTTCTTTATGGGTTGTTCTTTATTCCAGAAAATCTTCAGCTACACCTACGATACGATCAAGGATATACCTGTCCTTTCAAAAGCCAATTTCTAACAAAAGTGTTTTTTTTCCCTCAAATGAGTTACACTGAAAATGAGAGAGTCCGTTCAGATTAGTCTTGTGGGAGTTAAAGGGCCATGTTCTCCATTAAAGTGAGATCCTGTTGTATAAGAAGTATATCTGAAACAGCTTATTTGAATTTGTTTGCTTGTTTTTCACTTTTTTTAGTTGCTAATTTATTTTATTTCATCAAGCATGAATTAGATAACAGATAAACATGATTATGAATACATGAAATGAATACGAATACAAGGGAATATTAGGACAGGGACGGTAGGCACATTGGTGTGCTTATGCATGCCCCTTAAAGACCTCTTAGGAATGAGGTCGAGAGTAGTCAGTTCTGGGGGTTTGGGGAAGAAACCATAGAATCAGGTAGTGCATTCCAGGCATTGTCCATTCTGTTACTGAAGTAATATTTTCTAAAATCAAGTTTGGAACGGTTTACCATAAGTTTGCATCTAGTGTGTGCGCATGTGTTGTTGTGGTTGAAATTGAAGTATTCATTGACAGATAGGACATTCTAGCAGATAATTTTATGTACTACGCTTAGGTTGGATCGAAGACAGCGAAGTTATAAGTTGTCTAAGCCCAAAATATAAAGTCTGGTGGCATAAGGTATTCTGTTGTGAGCAGAAGAGTGCAGGACTCTTCTCATGAAATATCTCTGGACTCGCTGAATTGTATTAATGTCTGATATGCAATGCAAGTTACCGACAGATGAGCTGTATTCAAGAATTGGTCTAGCAAAAGCTTTGCATGCCCTAGTTTGCAGTACAATGTTACTGGAGAAGAAGCTTCGCAAAATTAAGTTAACAACTCTTAATGCCTTTTTGGCAATGTTATTACAGTGGGCTCTGGGGCTTAGATCATTAGAGATGAGTACTCCTAGGTCCTTGACAGAGTGAGGGTTGTCTGTGAGGTTGTGTACTCCCAACTTGCATTTGGTGTTGTCAGCCTCCGCTTTGCTGCTGCTTCGGCTGCCATTGAAACGGGGAGGGGGGGCATGGTATTTGGGAAGGGAATCATTATGTGCTAGAGGAAGATTCTAGACACTGACCTGACCATCTTATTGCGCATGTGGAAGAAGGGAGTTTTCTGCCAAGGTTAACTGTCCAGCATTCCACCCTGGTGATGTTTTTGAAGTTATCTCCCACCTGACAGTTGGGTGCATTATAATTGGACTATGGACTGGGGTGCCAAGGGGAGGGGATTGAATCATACATGATATTCTTTGCTTTCGCGCCTAATTAACCAGATTCAGCTTAGCTTCACTACTTTTCATTTGTAATTAGTAAAAGTACACTTAATTTCAAACAAATGGATTTGAGTGGTTTCTTTCCTGATTATTAAATGAAGTCGCACCTGACAGGTGTTCTGATTTTTTATTGCCAATGTGTAAGGCAGAGTATTTGTTGGTTGAGATTTGAAATTGCCAATTGTTTGACCAGTCAAGGTTGTTATGTAGGACAGCAGCATTGTCAGTGGTGTTAAATAGTTTTACGTCATCAGCGAAGAGGACACAGTTGTTTATAATATGATCACAAAGGTCATTTTCTTATGATGAGTTTCTCTCTCAGTATTTTCCAGCCTCTCCATCAAATTTCAACGTCCACTTCTTAAGTTTAAAAAAAAACATTTCGTTAAGCAAGATGTGCAATGTTTTACCTTTTTCCCCTCAAAGTCTCCTCAACATTTTGAGTGCTGCTAAATGGATGTCTTTGTTCCTTAGAGTGTAAATGATGGGGTTAAGAAGGGGAGTGATTACAAGATAAAAGACGGCAATTTTCTTGTCCCGATCAGGGGTGGAATCTGACTGGGGGACAATGTACATAGAGATGATAGTGCCATAGAACAAGGTCACCACAGCGAGGTGGGAACCACAGGTGGAGAATGCTTTGTGCCATCCCCCTGTTAACTGCATGTGCAATACAGAATCCAGAATGTACCCATAGGAAGCCAGGATAACAAAAAGGGGAAGGAGAACAATGAAAGTCGAGAGACCAAAACCAATGACTTTGGTGATTCTTGTGTCTCCACATGCAAGTTTTAGCACAGCGGGTGGTTCACAGACGAAGTGGTTGATGACAACCCCACAAAAGGGATGACGAAAGGCGCAGAGGACATAAATTGCAGAGAACACAAAACCAATGGTCCAACAGGATGTGGCCAGCAAGAGTTGGTGCAACCTGTCCATGGCTAAGGCATATACCAATGGATGGCAAATGGCCAAATAGCGGTCATAAGCCATGGCTCCTAACAGTAAACACTCAGTACTACCCATAGCCAGAGTCATGTAACCCTGCAGAGTACAACGCGCTAAGGAGATGACCCCATTGCCAGTCAAAAGGTGACTCAACATCTGCGGCAATGTGCTAGTAACATACCCAATTTCCATGCCTGCAAGATGGCTGAGAAAGAAGTACATGGGGGTATGCAGTTGAGAATCAACCCATACCAGTACGATGATCAGAGTGTTTCCAAAGATGGTAAGCAAGTAGATAAGGAGAACTATCACAAAAAGTAGCAGCCGGATTTTGGGATGGCTAGTGAGCCCAAGTAGGATGAATTCTCGGGTGATGGTGTAGTTCTCAGCTTTCATCTTTCTTTCTGTTTGAGAAGAGAGGTGAGGCTGGGGCAAAATGGATGTCCCTGAAAATAGGGTGACCCTTAATAAAAGAATTCCTCCAACCAAAACATTTAATGAACAAATTCATTTTCTTTCAGATTTCCAGTATTGATTTTCTGCAGGCATCATTCATATGTTTATAAGGAAAGGGTTTTTTTTTATGGCAGCAACTTCATTTTTAGTGTATAACCTGTGTATAGAGTATGACATTGAATATAAAGAGCAAATAATGCATTATTTACAATGTCAGAATGAATGAACATCATGAACGTTAAACAAAAAGCTGGGGGAGAAGGAATTTATCTCCACACTAAAAATCATTTTTTGTGAGTACAATCAGTAGATTAGTCACCTACCTTTTCTCTTACTACCCAATAAAATGGGGCAAAGGATTGTAACTTGAAATAGTAGACAAACATATTGAACTTCACCAACATCTATATACTCCAAAGCCTATGGATATACTATTTCATGGCCTATGATCACTGTTTTGTCTTTATGGATATGTTGGAAGGAAAATCCATCTGGTTCAGTTCCAAGCTGGGAGAAAGAAACTGGAAACATCATGGAAGCTGATTAGAAATAAATATTTATTGAAGAAATCAATATTGAAATAAATATTTATTGAAGAAATAAATATTGATGAAGCAGAGCCATCAGGGTTTGTGGTTCTGGTGCAACTGACAAAGTGGAGCTAAGAATGTATGGGTTTTTATGCCTTCTTTGGGATTTGTATTTGAGCTTCCTGTTCCTGTGCAAGAACATTTCTTTAATATTCTTGGTTGTTGTCTGATTCCTATGGAATCATGGCTCACTCTATAGGCAAAAGGGGAAATGCAAATCCTAGGTGCTTGTCTGAGTTAATCCACTCAACCTTTTTGGCTTCCTAATTGCTTATTTTGAGTTTTCTGACTGACCCAATTTTTCTGAATGGATTATCAAATCTGCATTTCTAAAGGTTGACCTACTCAGTTTCTGCTTGGGGGCAGGGAGATTGGTTTCTTCCTCCCTTAAGTTTTTTCCCCATTTCTCCTTTAAGGAAATATTATAGCCTGCCTTTTAAAAAATATATTACAAAATATTTCATTCTTCTAGGAGGGGGGCCTTCCCACAGGATTACCCAAGAAAAGGACAAGTGAACTTGATCTTAAAATTATGAATAAAGGCATCTGATTATCTGCTGAAATAATTACCTTTGGATGCCACAAATGACATCATATACATACAATAGGAGGTTGGAATGCGGTTATAGCATGTTTTGCTTGGTAGATCCTCATTTTTGAGATATGAAGAGATGTGGATTTGTATCAAAACTAGATAAATGTCTGAGGATCATTAAATGAAGATACTAAGGGACTTCTAAATGAAGTTGCATGCCATATGATGGAGATCTGTAAACCAAACTCAAAATTCAGAAATGTATTGCAGAACTAATTCAGAAATTTGTTACAGAACTAGTGTTAAAAGATTATCAAAGCCACAACAAAACAGAAATATGAATGGGACATTAGGACATTCACATGCATGACAATATATGGGCCTGAAACATGGCATATTATTTTATATACCACATGATCAACCACCTATGAGATGGAAAGATGAACTATGGAAAAATGTGCTCCTGGTTGGAACACTAGAACATTAGACAGAAAACAATTCCAACATCTGTAAATAATGTTGTTGCAAGTGGTGAAACTACTCAATGAATATAATAATTGAAGTCTCAAAGTAGGCATTTGCACTATGTTCTAATTACTCAACCACTTTAACAATTGCCCCATCCCCAAAATTTTAAATCTTTCTCTAGGATTTATCCAACTCACCTGGAGACTTCAGCTAGTACTCTATCCGAGTAGCACTCTGTCTTACACAACATGATGTGTAGAAGGTTTGAAATTTTCCTAAGGAAATAAAAAGGATATCAACCTGCTCCCTTGAGAATGCTACACTCCCTGTTGAACTTTTCTATAGATCATTATACATGTACAACTGCTTACCTCTCAGGGGTATCTTACATACTAACTCTAGTATACATAAATAAATATCCACCACAGTATTCCCTTTCAGGTTAAGCACTATTATGTTATGCAAAAATCAGCAAAGTAATAATAAACCAAAGGAAAATAAATCATGAATAAAAAGGGGAGAAAGAGAGAGGGGAAAAAGAACAAATTCAATTCAAAGTTTCCCATTCAAATTCAAAGTTTCTTCTTACCTATGAGTTGGCCAATCACTCAACCAGTTCTTACACTCCGTTCCGACACCACTCCTGCTCAAAAAGCTTAATCCGGTTGCCCCAGCTTTAAAGCGATCATTTGAATATGGTTGTCGCCCCCACTGTCAGTTTGGAGAGTTTTTCTCTAAACTACCGAGGAACTTGACAATTCCTCTTAGTTGCCTGAGATGCCTCTCCTTCTTCCCCGTCCCTTCAAAATGGTTCCAGTCTGAAGCCCTCCCCCCTCCCCGACAGCAGTTTGTGTAGTTGGATTTTCATGGGGCTCATTAGAGCCCGCTATTTTCCACCCGGTCTCACCGTGATGCTTCTAGTTTCTCCCTCCTTTCTTAGTTTTCTACCTGTCCTCCAGGGGTGGTATTCAGCCAGCTCTGACAGGTTCAGGAGAACCATAGCAGAGATTTTGAGTAGTTCGGAGAACTGGCAAATAGGCTGGCCCTTCCCCCACTGCCTCCCAGCCTCCTGATCTTCTTTCATTGCCCTGAATAGGAGAAAGGAGCTGGACAGCAGGTTAGTGGGGTGGGGAGAGAATGGGGATTTTGCAATATCCTTGCCCTGCCATGCCCAAAAGCCCTTCCCACAAAGCCACACCCACAGAAGCAGTAGTAAAATGAAGTGTCCAAATGACTCTTTATTTGAATTGTACAAATAATGGACAAATGTATCATTTCATCAAGAACCAGTTAGGTGTATTAATTAAGGCATCAGGCTAGAAACTGGGAGAGTGTGAGTTCTAGTTCATCTTTAGCATGAAGCTAGCTGGATGATTTGGAACAGTTACTCTCTCTCAGTCCTAGGAAAACGGCAATGGCAACCATTGATGAAAAGTATTGCTAGGAAAACTATTCATGTAATCACCAGGAATAAAGACTTACTCAAATGCACAAAAATCATTTTGCCACATCTCGTTGTCAGTCCTTTGACGAGGACAAATTTAGGAATGGAATTTACAAGAAATATTAGAGCTCTACTTTAGTGATAGAGGTGTGTATATCTTGAAAACTTGACAGCATTTCCCCTTTTTTTCTCTCATACCAAAAAGTATCATGACAGGCCAATCTTGAGTTTCTTTCTCACATGTTCTTGTTTTCTTGGGATATGTTCATGTTTTGCCAATAAGTGCCACATATATCGCTTAAATAAAACTCTAGTAAGACCACACCTGGAATATTGCAACCAATTTTGGTCACCATACTACAAAAAAAAGATGTTGAGAGTTTGGAAAAAGTTCAGAGAAGAGCAGCTAAGATGATCAAAGGCCTGGAGGCTAAAACATATAAAGAATGTTTGCTGGAATTGGGTATGTCTAGTTTAATGAAAAGAAGGACTAGGAGTGATATGATATAAGTCTTCCAATATCTCAGGGGTTGCCACAAAGAAAAGGGAATCAAGCTATTCTCCAAAGCACCTGAGGGCAGGACAAGAAGTAATGGATGGAAACTAGGCAAGGAGAGAAGCAACCTAGAACTAAGGAGAAATTTCCTGACAGAAGAATTAATCAGTGGAACAACTTGATTCCAGACTTTGTGAATGCTCCAACACTGGAAATTTTTAAGAAGATGTTGGATAACTATTTGTCTGAAGTGGTGTAGGGTTTTCAGACTAAGCAGGGAGTTGGACTAGATGATGTCCAAGGTCCCTTCCGATTCTGCTATTCTATTCTATTCTATTCTATTCTATTCTATTCTACTCTACTCTACTCTACTCTACTCTAACCTACCCTACCCTACCCTACCCTACCCTACTCCACTCCATTCTGTCTTCTTCACTCCCTCCGCTACCTCTACTTCTACCTCTGCCTCTAAACCATCCCACCCACCCCACCCCACTCCACCCACCCCTAATCTACTCTGTTAGGTTCTGTTCTACTCCATTCCATTCCATGCCATTCTCCTGCCTGCTTTTCTGCCACATCATCCTTACAAAAAGCAGAAACAGTTAAAACTGCCTGGTATTATGTTTATAGTCATCCTCCCTCAGTTGAAAGAAAACATAACCAAACACAGCCCAGCAAGATGTCAATGGTCATATTCATTGCTCTAAGCCCAATCTTCTTGCCATCTTGATCACTGCTGAATGAATCTCCTTGTTCCGCAAGGTATATATGACAGGGTTAAGCAGGGGAGTAATTACTAGGTAACAGATGGTCATTTCCTTGTTGTGAGAAGGACCTGAGTCTGGGTGGGGGATAATGTACATAGAAATAACAGTGCCATAGAACAAGATGACAACGGTAAGGTGGGACCCACAAGTGGAGAAGGCCTTACTCCTTCCTGCAGTTGAACGCATGTGCAATATAGAATGCAGAATGAATGCATAGGAAGACAAGATAACTGAAAGGGGAATGAAAACCATGAAGGCTGATAGACCAGAGACAATGGCTTTAGTCATTTTTATGTCATCACATGCAAGCTTCAGCACAATAGGAAGTTCACACATGAAGTGGTTAATGAGGTTAGGACCACAGAAAGAATGACGAAAAGTACTGACGACATAAATCATGGAAAATGCACAGCCAGTGATCCAGCATGTGCCAACAAGCAGGACCTGGTGGAACTTGCTCATGGCTGTAGCGTACAACAAGGGAGAGCAGATGGCCAAGTAACGGTCATAGGCCATGACACCCAACAGCAAACTTTCAGCACTGCCGATGTTCAAGGCAATATAACCTTGGAGCATGCAACGCGTTAAGGAGAGGATTCCACTCCCAGTGATCAGATGGGCCAACATCTGAGGCAGCGTGCTGGTGACCAACCCAATCTCCATCACAGCAAGATTGCTAAGGAAAAAGTACATGGGTGTATGTAGCTGGGAATCAGCCCACACCAAAGTGATGATCAGCAGGTTGTCAAAAAGGATAAGCAAGTAGATCAGGAGGAGCACCCCAAAGAGCAGAAGCTGGGTCCCTCGATGACTTGTGAGTCCCACCAACATGAATTCTTTAACAGAGGTTAAATTCTCAGTTCCCATCTGGCTTACTATCTGTAAGATAAAAGAAGTTATTGAAAGATAGTAAAAAATCCCTAAAAATTAAACAATTCTTTTTTTAAAAAATAGGATATCCATAGAAAACTAATGTAGGCAATAATCAAGGTTAAATAGTCATGTCAGTCTGTCTCATACTTTTAGGAGTTCCTTTAATCAGGAATCTTTCTGGGGAACAAGTTCTTTTAACAAAATTATACATAGAGAACTAATATTCTCTATGTATAATTATGAATTCCATATATATTTAAAAAAAATTAAAAATATGAATTCCATATATTATGGAAATAATATATTACTACATTATATGACATTTGGTGCAAAAATTAGACAAATAAGTGACATGGGCATTTTTATCATCATGTAAAATAAGGGACATAGTGGCTCAGTGGCTAAGACACTGAGCTTGTTGATCAGAAAGGTCAGCAGTTCGGCGGTTCAAATCACTAGTGCTGCAAAACAGAGTGAGTCCCATTATTTGTCCCAGCTTCTGCCAACGTAGCAGTTCAAAAGCATTTAAATATGCAAGTAGAAAAATAGGAACCAATTTTGGTGGGAAGGTAACAATGCTGCGTGCTCCTTTGATGTTTAGTCATGGCGGCCACATAACCATGGAGACGTCTTTGGACAGTGCTGGCTCTTTGGCTTTGAAACAGAGATGAGCATCGCCCCTTAGAGTCAGGAACAACTAGCCCATATGTGTGAGGGGAGCCATTACCTTTTATACTATATGACATTTGATACAAAAATTATACAAATAAGTGATATGGGTACTTTTATCTCCATGTAAAATCACCATGCCAGTGGAATTTCTCAAGCATTTTTAATGAGATATTTTTTTATTTATATCCCAATTTAATTTTTTTTTACAAATAATTCAGTTCAGCAATCTTATCTAATAATTCTTCCTTCTCTTGTTTTCCCCACGACAACACCCCTGTGAGATGATTTTGGAGGAGAGCAAGTGATTGGTCTAGTCATCCAGCTGGCTTTCATGTCTAAAGCAGAAATAAAAATTTGAAGGAAAATTCAAGAAAAGTGACATGTACTTACATGTAGCTTTTCTTGCATCCTACTCTCATGCCTGTTATCGATTTGGGTGTAATTTACTTAAAGAATTGTAAAAAGAAATTTCATCAAAAGTTGTGTCATTTGATTTTATTAGTGATAACAATCACTACAGCTGCCTGTTTTGAGATATAGTGAGTCCTCCATCACCAGAAGTTTTAAAGAAGAAATTAGATAGCATTTGTCTGGAATGGTATAAGGTCTCCTGCTTGAGGAGAAGGTCCAACCAGGAGACCTCCAAGATCTTTCTATTATTCTGTATTCTATAAAAGCATCACCTTCCCTCAACCTATCCAGTTGCATTGCCAAGATTAAAGCTGCTTAATTCTTACAGATCCCTTCAAACACTGCAGGGAATTCTGGGCTTCTCATTCTTCAACTATAGAAACCAGAAGCCTGAATTTCTGGACATCCACTGCAGAAATATCAGTCATCATGAAAAAAAATGGAAATATTATGACCAGATTATACCATGTGTGTCTTGTACTTTGCTGGAGATGAAAACACAATAAACCTGAACTATTGTGCTAGGATAAGTCCCAATAGGAGTCTTGCATTGAAGCACAAGACCACAAATTTTGTAGACCACAAATCTTATCCCACTTAGCTTAGTGTAATGGCAGCTTCCATGTTGCTTGTATCTTTCAATTTATATTACTTTTATTTGTTTCCTAGTATGATTTTTATTAGTAACCTTGACTATCACTGTTGTATCTTTTTATTCTTGATGAATGTATTTTATTCTCCTTATGTACACTGAGAACCTATGAACCGAAGACAAATTCCGTTTGTGTCCAATCACACTTGGCTAATAAAGAATTCTATTTTATTCTATTCTATTCCATTCCATTCTTATCAATTTTGCCATACCGTGCTAAGATTGCATCAACTAACCACCACTCTGAACACATGGCACATAGCTGACTTCAGCATCAGTCATTCGGGCTTTTGACCATAATGCTTAGTTCTTTCAGAGGTAGCAATGATTTTCCACCTAATTAAAAGCAACATCTTCCCTCACGTTCTCCTTCCTAACAAAATCAGATTCTGTCAACAGACTTCCAAATGGCAAAATGTCTTACCTTTCTGTACCTCTTAAACACCACCAGCGTCTGTTGAGGCAACAGTGAGAAGCAACTTGGAAATCCAATGGCTTTTCAAGGGAAGATTCTTAGATGTTCTGTAATATGTTCTTCGGATGCTTGAAAAGATTCTCTGTGCACCGAGCCGGTTAATGTAATGTCTAGCAACTAACAGAAAATACTTAGCTGAATAAAGCACAGAGAAATTCTAATTACTATTCTATTATTTTCTTTCCTGTGCCAATTACTTTTGACTCCTTAATTTCAGAGTTATCATTCAAAAGGTAGTAGACTGAAGAATGAGAACACATGATTTTATTAGTAAGTTTTTGAAACTGGGAATTGCCTTAGATTAAATCAAAACAAAGAGTCACCCAGGTTAGACAAACTATCTGAATGACCTTCCCAAATCCTCAGCGGGATGCTTTTCCATAGAATTTACTGAAGGCTTTTGATGATATCAACCATTCTTTTTGGTGCAAAGTATATTTTTAGTAAATCAGTAAGTTATAATGTCTTGATCCTTGTAACAGCTAACTGTGGTTAGATTCAAGCCCACTTATCCTTGCTTTTTTGTCTTCTCCCAAATATTGACATTTGCTGCCTTGCTGTGCACGGAAACAAGATTGCAAAAGATCATAAGAATAATATGAATGTATTCCATGGAGGTTATTTCAGTTCCACTGGAACTTTGCTTTACTTCATTATAATTCATTTCTATCTCAATCTCATGAGAACTGAAGTACTTGATTAACACAGTCAAATAAGATGGGTTCTTTGAGTAATTAAAACAAAGGTAGTCTTTCACTTTTGACAGTTGCTTAGCAATCTTTCAAATTTATGACTGACCTCCCCAGAGCTACTTATTTGTGTTGTTGTTAGTTGCGAAGTCATGTCCCACCCATCGCAACCCCATGGACAATGTTCCTCCAGGCATTCCTGTCCTCTACCATCCTCTGGAGTCCATTTAAGCTCATGCCTACTGCTTTGGTGACTCCATCCAGCCACCTCATTCTCCGTCATCCCCTTCTTCTTTTGCCCTCCATCTTTCCTAGCATGAGGCTCTTCTCCAGTGAGTCCTTCCTTCTCATTCAGTAGCCAAAGTGTTTGAGTTTCATCTTCAGGATCTGGCCTTCTAAAGAGCAGTCAGGGTTGATCTCCTCCAGGAATGACCAGTGTGATCGCCTTGCAGTCCAAGGGACTCACAGGAGTTCAAAGGCCTCAATTATTTGGAGCTTAGCCTTTCTTGGCTAAGTGAATTTCTTATTATTACCTGGATTCAAAGTTCTAATGGTCATGTGATCACATTTTGGGTGCTCAGGAACCAGCCCACATTGACAACTATTTGCAGCACCCCACAGTCAAATAATTACAATTTATGAGAGGTTTTGCTGGTTTTTACTTCTGGTTTTTTGCAACAACAAAAAAAAACATCAATTGAGGATGATGGATTCACCAAAGACAGCCATTGTTGACTTTATGACAATGACAAATGGCTAATAGTGAATCATTAGTTCACTTAATGGCTGCAGGGATTGCTTAATGGCCATGGAATTCACTTAACAACTGCGCAAAAGTGGTCATAAAATTGTATGTGTTTATATGGTTACCCACAATGACCAGCATGGCTCATAACTGTAATTCCAAAGACTGTAAAGACCATCCCATCATGCAGCAATGGCATAGCTTTTTTTCCTCGGGTGCCAAAAGCCCATGCACATGTGCCAACACCCATAATCTAATGCTCCCCCACAGGTCCCACCCATCATACAGGCACATGTGACCCCTGCATGCTCCCCCACTTCCCACGCATGCATACGCGGCCCCCATTTTGATGCTAGCAGGCCTCCCTGAAGCCTTCTGGAACCAAAACAGGTAGGTTGGTAAAATGAAGACTCAGGTTTGTGAAGGCAACATAATGACTCTTATAGAGGACTATAAAGCACTATGAAGTGGAATATAAGTCTAAGTGCTACTGCTATTTGTACTAAAATATATTCAGTCCATTTACTAATCAGGATCAAAATACACTATGGCCTGCTAGCACCAAAACAGGAGATTGGGGGACCTTCCTGAAGCTCCTGGAACCAAAAATGGGATGAGGGGGGGGCATTGCATTCCCCCCCATGGAGGTCTCCTCCCCACCCTCCAAGCATGCGTGCACATCAGAGGTGGGTTCTGGATCCTGTTGCAGAGGGTATGCTGCAATGGGGCCGAGCATCCACCATGAACACGTGTGCACCCACTGCCTGTGATGCTCCAGCTGCTCAACAGAACATCAAACATTCACCACATGCTCCGTGTGCATGCACAGATGGCCCAGTTGGGTCAAATAGAGATAAGGAACACGGGCAGGCAGGTGGGCCCTCCGAAGCACCGTACCGGAATGGTGCCGGCTGTTTCCAGCAGGCACTGGTGTGCCCGTACTGGGGCGTACCTGCCAAAACCCACCACTGGTGTGCGTCCCCTAGAAGAGACCCAAAGAACAACTGGCCAGCAGGAGGCGTAGAGGAGCTGACCTGGGTGATGGCTCGCTTGCCCGCAGAGATGGCTCTGCGTGCCACCTGTGGCATGCATGCCATAGGTTCACCATCACGGCCATAGTACAATAAATGGACTGAATATATTTTAGTACAAATAGCCATAGCACTTAGACTTATATACCACTTCATTGTGCTTTAACAGCCCTCTCTAAGCAGTTTACAGAGTCAGCAAATTTCCCTCAGAAATCTGGATCTTCAGTCTACCAACTTCGGAAGGATTGAAGGCTCAGTCAAACTGGAGCCAACCAGGATTTTCTCTTTCTGTGATGATGGCACATTCTGTTACAAGTGGGGTCATGGGAGAAACGTTCTGGAATGTTCTTCCAAGACTCAATGGATTGAATAATTTTTGGTTTGTGTTTTCTGCATTGTAATTTTACTTAGAAGTAAGATTAGTAAAATATGGATTTTCTTCCATTATATTTTTCCTCAATATTCCCAATATTTTCCAGCATATTTAAAATCACTAGTAATTCATCTTATAATATTCATAGTCTGCAATTTATCTGTGTGTTTGTGTGTGTGTGTCTGTTTGTCTTTCTGTCTCTCTGTATTTCTCTCTCTCTCTCTCTCTGCCACTCTCTGTCTCTCTCTCTCTCTCTGTATGTGTCTCTTTCTGTCTCTCTTTCTTTCTCTCTCTCTCTGCCTCCATGTCTCTGTGTCTGTATGTTTGTGTGTTTCTCTCTCTCTCTCTCTCTCTCTGCCTATGTCTGTGTGTGTGTGTGTGTCTGTCTCTCTCTTTCTCTCTCTCTGCTTCTGTCTGTGTGTTTTTGTGTGTTTCCGTCTTTCTCTATCTCTCTCCCTCTTTCTCCCTCTCTCTCTGCCTTTGTCTGTCTCTGTCTGTCTGTCTGTCTCTCTCTCTCTCTTACACACACACACACACACACAAACACACACACACAAACAGACCTTAAATGAACACCCCCACCCAATCCTAAAAATCTATTTAGCAAGACGAGAATGTTCATGCTATAAAGCCAAAGTCCTTCAGCATTTTGAGTGCTGCTTTATGGACTTCCTTGTTTCTCAGGGTATAAATAATGGGGTTCAAAAGAGGGGTCACTACAACATAAAAGACTGCAATTTGCTTGTCATGATCTTGACCTGTGTCCGAATGGGGGATGATGTACATAGAGATAACGGTACCATAGAACAAGGTGACCACCATAAGATGGGAGCCACAGGTGAAGAAAGCTTTACGCCATCCGGTAGTTGACCTCATGTCCAAAACGGAATAGAGAATTAGACCATAGGAAGAGAGGATGACTAAAACGGGAACCAGAACAATAAATGCTGATAAACCAAAAACAACAGCTTTAGTTACAGTGGTGTCATCACATGCAAGTTTTAGCACAACAGGCAATTCACAAATGAAGTGGTTAATATGATTGGGGCCACAGAACGGATGGTGAAAAATGGAAGCTACATATACAACTGAGAAGAGGCATCCAATGGTCCAACAGGATGCCGCAAGCAGTCGCTGGTGCATCCTATCCATGGAAGAAGCATATGTCAGTGGATGGCAGATGGCTATGTAGCGGTCATAAGCCATGACTCCCAACAACAAGCATTCTGTGCTACCCATGGTCAGAGCAATGTAACTCTGTGTCACACATCGTGCTAAGGAAATGGCTCCATCTCCAGTCAAAAGTTGACCTAACATCTGGGGCAAAGTGCTGGTAACATAGCCAATTTCCATGCCTGAAAGGTTGCTGAGAAAAAAGTACATGGGAGTGTGGAGTCGAAAATCAGCATGCACCAAGATGATGATTAGCAGGTTCCCCAAAATTGTAAGCAAGTAGATGATGAGGATGATCCCAAAGAGAAAAAGCTGCGTTCTTCGGTGGCTGGTGAGTCCCAATAAGATGAACTCCTTAATGGAGGTGAAGTTCTCACTCGCTATCTTGGCATCATCTTGCCTGAAATGAAAGGAAATTAGTGAAAGATAATGAAATTTCCTGGAAATGAGGCAGAAAGAAAGAGAAGGAAAGAGAGGGGTGGGAGAGAGAGTAAGAGAAAGAAAAAAAAGAAAAAGAAAGAAAGAAAGAAAGAAAGAAAGAAAGAAAGAAAGTTTCAGAGTGTAATCTCAAGAAACTATAATCATTATAAGCTAATTTCTACAAGCTCAAACATTTCAGATGATTGGCACAGCCTCATTGGGAAATTTTATTTATTTGTTTATCTTTATTCTTTCTCCTACACAAATTATAAATATCCACAGTACAAACATTTTAGTGAGATTATGGGACTTAAAAATTAATCAGTACAATGCATCTATTTTTTTAAAAAGAAAAAGGAAGGGGAAAGGGGGAGCCTGGAAAATTATTCTGAAAACAGAAGAATTCCCCCAAAAAATATTAATCAGAGTGTTTGATATCTTCCCTGACCCTTTGTAAACAGAACAAGCAGAAACAATAGATTTGGACTCTAAAAAGTAATGCTTGTTAACAACCCACATTTGCAAATTGGGTTTAGATTTTATTTCCAGGATTGTATGAACTTGGTGCCGGAAAAATCCATAACTTGATATTTTTAATTACTTATCCTACCATTTTTGTAGAGGAGCTGAAGGTATCACATACATCTATTTTTGGTTAAGTTTAATCAGGAATGCCTAAAGTTCTATCAGGATGATAACTTGCCACATACTAGTTTTAAATCATTTGAAACAAGAAACACAGACAGATAGGCAAACAATTTGGGCAATCAAATAATTTTTGAATGGGTCATAATAACATTTAGTTCTAATCTGCTTTTAACTAATTTTTTTGTAATTTCTGAAGAATTAAATAGCTGTTGACTGAAGAAACTAGAGGTAAAAGTACCCAAAGATTATACTCAAATATAACCTAAATATTACTTGAATATGAATCCCAGACAAATTACCAATGTCAAGGGAAGCTAAGAAAATAGCAATCATTCTAGGCACTTTCTGAGGTAAAAAAGGAAAAACCAATTAAGCCCCAGAGCTCACTGTAACAGCATTGCAAAAAAGGCATTAAGAGTTGTTAACCTAATTTTGCTAACCTTCTTCTCCGGTAACATTGCACTGCAAACTAGGGCATACAAAACCTTTGCCAGACCAATTCTTGAATACATCTCTTCTGCCTGGAATCCACACTGTATATCAGACATTAATTCAATCGAGTGAGTCCAGAGGTATTTCACGAGAAGAGTCCTCCACTCCTCTGCTCACAACAGAATACCTTATGCCACAAGGCTCAAAATTTTGGCCTTGGACATCCTAGAACTATGCCAACTAAGGTCTGACCTAAGCGTAGTAGACAAAATTGTCTGCTACAATGTCCTACCTGTCAATGACTACTTCAGCTTCAACCTCAATCATACATGGGCAAACAATAGATACAAACTAAAGGTAAACCTCTTCAAACTTGATTGCAAAAAATATGACTTCAGCAACAGAGTGGTCAATGCCTGGAATGCTCTACCTGAATCTGTTGCTATATCCTCAAACTCCTGTAACTTTAACCTTAAACTGTCTAGTGTGGACCTCATCCCATTCCTAAGAGGTCTGTAGGGGCCATGTATAAGCACACCAGCATGCCTACCGTCTCTGTCCTATAGTCCCCATTTATTGGTACCCATTTCATGTTTATAATTATACCTGTTATCTCATACGTTTGACAAACTAAATAAATAAAATAAAAATAAATACATCTCCATGGTTTGCCTTAGCAAATGTATCTGCCTTTATCTCCACCAAGAAATACATAAGGTAGAATATGCCGGTATTAAAGTTAAATTCTAAGACTACTCTCCCAAGTCAAAATATTTCATCCTTTAAAAATTATTTTCCTCATAAATAAATTCCAAATGAGCCATTGAAATCTTAGCTTTAAGAATAATTAAGATCTTTCTCAGTAAACCAGAAGGATCCCATAATGATTCCAGTTATAACAGCCAACAACTTGGTACATAATATGGCAAAACAATTTGAGACATTAGTGGAATATTTTCAAAGAACTATAATAATGAAATATACTGAAAATATAATGAAATATCTAAATAAAAAGTTCAGGAACTCTACCATGCCATGTCCTTGTAATAATTTGGAGGAAGAAGTTGGTGGCTGAAGATTTTGGACTGATGGATGTAATGAAATTCGAAGAGATTTCAGATTAAATTCTTGGTGTTGATGCAATGGATTTTGTTTGAGATCTTGTAAAAGATTCTTTCAAACTTTTTTCTACCATCTTGTCCATCATTCTGACTCCTGCTCAACCAACCATGTTTTCCTGCTTCCTAAAGTTGCGTGTTCATCTTTGAAAGTATTCCAGGACTTAAGATAGCACTCTGGCCTCTTCTCTCACTGTCTATGGGAGATGTCAAGATTTCATGATATTATTTCCAATGAGATTACTCCAATCCCTTGTGGTTTATCAGTTTTCTAATAAACTGATAAAGCTCTCTGTTGTTTTTTTTATCTCATGGGCACTTTTAAATATTCACTGAAAGGAAAGAACTTTATGTCAATGTAGTCACAAAGGTTAAAAGAAAGGAGAGGCAAACTTTTGTGTTTATTATTTCTTTTTTCAAACATACATGGAAAATTAATTGAAAGGCAGACAAATATTTGAACATTGAACAAAGAGGAAGAGACATTAGTCAAGCAAAATCCAAGAAGAATGCACTATCAAACTATTTCTGGATTAAAGCTGAAAATGAAATGAATGAAGTGTCCCTAGGAAATTAATTCAATTCAACATATGAATATTTATATGGGTGTGGGGGAAAGAGGGAGAAGGAGCGAGAGGGAGTGAGGGAGTGAGGGAGTGAGGGAGAGAAGATCTGTAAGATCTATTTTTCTACTTGCATTTTTACATCCGTCCATCTGTTAGGTTGGCAGAAGCTGGGACAAGTAATGGAAGTTCATTCAATTACATGGCACTAGGGATTCGAACCACCAAACTGCCAACCTTTCTGATCAACAAGCTCAGTGTCTTAGCCACTGAGCCACCACGTCCTTTGTACACCTAGGTAGTCCTTAGTTAAAATTCACAAAACACAAACAAAAGATTTGTGTCTTCTCCAACACCACAATTCAAAAACAGTGATACCATTAGTTAGCGTATTAAGCAATGGCCTAATAAATGGCCTAATAGAAACCTTATTTGGGGCATTTGCTTGTTTTTATAAAGCAACTCTTCACAATATTTTAGATACTGCCCTATGTATGCTCTTGTTCCTCAAGGTATAAATAATGGGGTTGAGCAGAGGGGTGACCACAACATAGAAGACTGCAATTTGTTTATCATGATCAGGAGATGAAGCTGACTTTGGAATCATATACATATAGATAATCGTCCCATAAAACAAAACGACCACAATCAAATGGGAGCCACAGGTAGAGAAAGCCTTCTGCAGTCCAACGTTTGACTTCATATGTGAGACCGAGTAAAGTATATACCCATAGGTGGTCAGAATGACCGATAGAGGAACCAGAATGCCTGATGCTGCTATAGCTAATTTCACAAGCTTGGTTATATGTGTGTCACTACATGCAAGTTTCATCACCACTGGAATTTCACATATGAAGTGGTTGATCTGGTTGGGACCACAATAAGTTTGGCCAGCAAGAGAGATAACACAGATGGCAGAGAGCACAGGAGCAATTACCCAGCAGGCTAAAGCAAAGTGCCACTGGTTTTGCTTGCTCATGGCAGTAGCATAAATTAGTGGACGGCAGATGGCTAAGTAGCGGTCATAGGCCATGACACACAAGAGATAGGACTCCATGCTCGCCATGGTCAATGCGACATATATCTGGATGATGCAGAATGCAAAAGAGATGACCCCATTTCCAGTCAAGAGATGAGTTAACATGAGGGGCATGGTGCTGGTGACATAACATATTTCTACCCCTGCAAAATGTGAGAGAAAATAGTACATGGGAATGTGGAGCTGAATGTCAATCTGCACTACGATGATGATCAGGAGATTCCCCAAAACCGTAAGCATGTAGACAAGGAGAATGACCACAAAAAGGAAAAGCTGGATTTTTCTTTGGCTGGTTAATCCAAGTAAGATGAACTCCTTAACAGAGGTGACATTCTCAGCTTCCATCCTGCTGTAAAGAAGAGAAAATGAAGCAAAAATTTAGATTCCTTGGGAAAAAGACTAGCATTTTTTTACAAAAGACCAAATTACTCTCAAAAGATACCGATCGTAACCCACTCTTATATCTCAAGGTAGAGTTATGAGATGGACTCCAGAAATTTTATTTCAAGAATAACCATTTCCACAATGGCAGGTTCAATCCCTGGATATTCTTATCTTAACTCAAAAGCTACAGCAACTTAAATTTGGTTACATCTTGGATGGATATGGGAAATTGGTGGGGAGGCTTGTTGGCACACAGCTACAAAGGGGATGAAGTGGATTATCTGGAAAATTTACAGTCTGGATTTAAGGCAGGGCATAGCATTGAAATGGCATTGGGCACACTTACTAACATTGTATTACTATCATTCTTCTCTTCCTTACTAGTATGTATCTCTTCCAACTTATTACTATAACCATGTTGCTTGTATCTTTCAATTTATATTGTTTTTGTTAGGAATACAATCTAAAGGGTGGGTTGACAATATATAAATCATATAGCAATGCTGTACCTGTTTCTTTAAATCATACTGTAAAATGTGATTGGTTGCTGTTTCCTCAATCGGCCATAAGAGGGAGCCAGAATGAGTGTTAGCTCTCTGTCTGTTTGTTAGATGCTGGGCTGATCTGATCTGAGTGTTTTGGAAGCTGGCTGTTAGAAAGTGCCACGAGCTATTGTAAGTTTTGCAACTGCTAGCAAACTTTGAGTACTGAACTGTTTGTATGATTATGGACCATGTTATTTGGATTATCCTTTAACTGAAAGACATTGATGACTGACTGTCTTATCTGTGTATGACTTGGACTGTTTGATGGACTCTAATACCTCTATTTCCACAAAAGTAAAAGCCTAAACTGCAGTGTCTCTGTATGCTGGTTTATGTGTTCTCCAACAACACTCTCACAACGCTTCTCTGGATGTACTCACTCTCCCAACGGGGAGTTTACCTAACAATTTTTATTTGTTTACTAGTATGATTTGATAGCTTATTAGTAACCTTAAATATCAACTAAGTGCTATATCTTTTTTATTCTTGATGAATGTATTTTATTCTCCTTATGTACACTGAGTGCATTTGGACCAAAGACAAATTCTTCTCCTTCCCTTTGTAGGGAAGGTTGTTGAGAAAATGGTGGCCTTTGAACTCCGATGGACCTTGGATGAAACTGATTATCTGGATTCCTTTCAGTCGGGTTTCAGGCCTGGTTACAGCACGGAAACTGCTTTGGTCACGCTGATCGATGATCTCTGGTGAGCCAGGGATAGGGGTCACTCCTCTATCCTAGTGCTTCTTGACCTCTCAGCGGCCTTCGATACCATCGACCATGGTATCCTTCTGCAACGGTTGCGAGAGGTGGGAGTGGGAGGCACTGTTCTTCGTTGGTTCTCTTCCTACCTCTCAGACAGGTCGCAGTTGGTGTTGGTTGGAGGGCAGAGATCAACCCCTATGCCCCTCAATTATGGGGTGCCACAGGGTTTGGTCCTGTCCCCCCTCCTATTTAACATCTACATGAAGCCGCTGGGTGAGATCATACCCCGGCATGGGATTAAGTACCACCAATACAGGGATGATACACAATTGTATCTGTCCGCCCTGTGCCAACTCAGCGAAGCGGTAGAAGTGATGTGCCAGTGCCTGGAGGCTGTTAGGGTCTGGATGGGAACAAACAAGCTTGCACTCAATCCCGACAAGACCGAGTGGCTATTGATGCTCCCTCCCAAGGATGGTCCAGCTATTCCATATCTTAGCCTGGGGGGTGAAATTATACACTCCTCAGAGAGGGTTTGCAATTTGGGGGTCCTCCTGGATCCGCAGCTGATGCTAGAAAATCACTTGTTGGCTGTGACCAGGGGGGCCTTTGCCCAGGTTCGCCTGGTGCACCAATTGCGACCCTATCTGGACCGGGAGGTCCTTCGAATGGTCACTCACACCCTCGTCACCTCAAGACTGAATTACTGTAACGCGCTCTACATGGGGCTGCCCCTGAAGAATGTTCGAAGACTTCAGTTAGTCCAGAATGCAGCTGTGCGAGCGATTGTGGGTGTATCTAGATACACCCACATTACACCTATACTCCGTGAGCTGCATTGGCTTCCCATTGGTCTCCGGACACGCTTCAAGGTGCTAGTCGTTACTTTTAAAGCCCTACATGGTATTGGACCTGGCTACCTGAGAGACAGCCTCCTGCCAGTTAGCTCACAGAGACCTATAAGATTGCACAGACTAGGCCTCCTCCGGATTCCATCTGCCAGTCAATGTCCACTCGCGACTCCCCGGGGGAGGGCCTTCTCTGTAGCTGCTCCAGCCTTATGGAACGATCTTCCCGTTGAGATCCGGACCCTTACTATCCTTCCGGCCTTCCGCAAAGCAACTAAGACCTGGCTGTTCCGGCAGGCCTGGGGCTGTTGATGTATCCAGCCCCATCCTAAGTTATGAATGTTGTTGAATTTTTAATGTTGTTTTTTTTATTTTTGTATGTCCCCCCTCCCTTTTTTTACCTGTAAGCTGCCCTGAGTCTCTTTGAGAGTGGGTGGTATACAAGCAAATTAAATTAAATTAAATTAAATTAAATTAAAAAATTAAATTAAATTAAATTAAATTAAATTAAATTAAATTAAATTAAATTAAATTAAATTAAATTAAATTAAATTAAATTAAATTAAATTAAATTAAATTAAATTAAATTAAATTAAATTAAATTAAATTAAATTAAATTAAATTAAATTAAATTATTAAATTAAATTAAATTAAATTAAATTAAATTAAATTAAATTAAATTAAATTAAATTAAATTATTAAATTAAATTAAATTAAATTAAATTAAATTAAATTAAATTAAATTAAATTAAATTAAATTAAATTAAATTAAATTAAATTAAATTAAATTAAATTAAATTAAATTAAATTAAATTAAATTAAATTAAATTAAATTAAATTAAATTAAATTAAATTAAATTAAATTCCTTGTGTCTAATCACACTTGGCCAATAAAGAATTCTCTTCTATTGTCTTTGGAGGGCTCAGGGTGGAGTTGGGTGCAACTATTCTGGCCCTCCTGACCATCTCACCAGTTTTTGATACTATCAACTATGGTCTCCTTCAGGACTAGCTTCTGGGGTTGGGAATGAGAAATAATGTGTTATGTTGAGTCTCACTTGTTTTCAGCCAGTTTCAATCCATGTTAATAGAAGAGGAAAGTTCAAATCCTAGACTTCCACAATGCCTCAGAACTCACCTCTATCAGACCTGTAGTCAGTTCCTTTTGGGATTTTTGGCCTGCCACACTTATATTCTATTCAGTGGTGGGTTTCAAAAATTGTTTGAACCTACTCTGTGGGTGTGGCCTCTTTTGTGGGAGTGGCTTGCTGCCCATGTGACTGGATGGGAGTGGCTTGCCACCCATGTTACCGGATATGAAGATGCCGACGACACTTGTCAGAACCACCTTAAATTACCTCACACACGGCACTGGCATGCATAAGAATATGATGTAAACTTGTTTTTTAAAAGGCATTTTTGGTTTGCTTTAAAACAACTTCAACACACGCAATGTTCTGATTGCACCACAAATGCAGTAGTCATCCTTACCTTTCACAGAGGCACTGAGTTTTATAAATATGAGCATGATAGTGTAGAATAATCATATCCAAGGACCAGTTGTGGATTTCAAAAATTTTTGGAACCTCTTCTGTAAGTGTGACCTGCTTTCCGGGTCCACTGGTGGAACCTCTTCTAACCGGTTCGGTCGATTTGACGAACTGGTTCTACCGAATAGGTGTGAACTGGTAGGAACCCACCTCTGATTCTATTCTACTATGCTGTTTCATTAGCGGGGAATATGGAAGGGGAATAGTAAGGAGTAGAATGTGATGTTGTCTTTCTAGAGTCCAAGGTCATCCTTTGTCTCTGCACCTGACCGGAACTGGATGGGTGGAACTGCCAGCATGGCAGTGGAAGATTGGACCATGTGATGGACTTGTGGGTTTGGGGGCAAGATCATGAACTCTCACCTGGGTGGGGAAAACCAGGAAGTTTTCAGATTTGGGTTTTCCCAGATGTGCCAACATGACTCTCTTAATAAATTGGAACTTTGAGCAATACTTTCTCTTGGACTCTGATTTAATTTTGGATGTTATTTGGAACCCTGACAACCTCTCCATTTGCCTCATGGACTTGCCTTTCGTCTCTCCATTTAAATGTCGACATGAAACTACTGCGGGAGATAATCTGTTGGCCTGGCATCTGGCTTACTAATCACATCTAATTATCTTCCATCCCAAGCCAGACTGGTGATATTTTGACAGTGCAGACTGAAGGCCTGAAGGCTGTAAGTGTCCGCCTGGGGAGGAACTGGTTTTGACTCAACCCTGGCACGACAGTGTGACTTTGTGATATTGGTTTCCCAGGCCCATATATTTTATCTTTGACTCTGGCATTCCCCAGACAGAACTGGTATGCCATTTGTGGGTTCTTTTAGACTCACAGCTCGTACTCAAGGCTATGGGGGGGGGGACTTTGCACATTTCATCTAGTGCACCAATTGCACCTTCTCCTGAACTAGGAGGCCCTATCCATAGTCACTCACGTCATGATTACCTCCTGTTTGGATTACTGTAATGTGATGTACATGAGGCTGTCCTTGAAGGGTACTCAGAGCCGAGGTGGCGCAGTGGTTAAATGCAGCACTGCAGGCTACTTCAGCTGACTGCTAGTTCTGCAGTTCGGCGGTTCAAATCTCACCGGCTCAGGGTTGACTCAGCCTTCCATCCTTCCGAGGTGGGTAAAATGAGAACCCGGATTGTTGTTGGGGGCAATATGCTGACTCTGTAAACTACTTAGAGAGGGCTGAAAGCCCTATGAAGCGGTATATAGGTCTAACTGCTATTGCTATTGCTACCCAGAAGGGTTTCAATGGGTTTCAAAATCAAAATTCTGCATGACTCAAGATTTGCACATGTTTCACCTCTTTTGCAGGAGCTGCATTGGTTATTGATTTGCTTCCAGTTGCAATTCATTTTACAGAATAATAGAGTTGGAAGGTACCTTGTAGGTCATTTAGTCCAACCTCTGCTCAAGTAAGAGACCCTATACCATTTCTGACAAGTGTCTGTCCATTCACTCAAGGTGCTGGTTATTACTATTAAAGCCCCACAAGGCTTGAAGCCAAGTTATCTGAAGCATTGCCTTTTCTCAGATACATGTATGCAGATGATAACACTCTGGTGGCAGAAAGTGAAGAGGAACTAAAGAGCCTCTTGATTGCGGGTGAAGAAGGAGAGTGCAAAACTTGGTTTGAAACTCAACATTAAGAAATTAAAAGAGGCTTGCTCCTGGGGAAGAAAGCTATGGCAAATCCAAACAGCATACTAAAAAGCAGAGACATCATCCTGCCAACACAAGCGTGTATAGTCAAGGCTATGGTTTTCCCATAGTTGGTTCTATGGTTCTGCAACCCAACAAGACAGACACAGACTTCAAAGGATAATCAGAACTGCAGGAAAAACAATTACTGCCAACCTGCCTTCCATTGGGGACCTGTAGACTGCATTAGTCAAAAAGAAGGCTGTGAAAATATTTACAGACCCTTCATGCCCCGGATATAAATTGTTTCAACTCCTACCCTCAAAACGACACTATAGAGCAATGCACACCAAGACAACTAGACACAAGAACAGTTTTTTTCCCATCACTCTGCTAAACAAATAATTCAAACTATTCACTAAGACTGCATTACTATTACTATTAGTCTTCTCATGGTGCCTATCACTCATCTCCTCCCACTGATGACTGCATGACTGTAATTTTGTTACTTGTATCCTTATAATTTATATTGCTATTGATTGTTTCCTTTTTGTTCTGTTTTTTTATTTATTTTTTAATATATTTTTATCCTTTTTTAAACAAAACAACACATACAAAACAAAGCAAGAGCAGAACAAAAAACAACTTTCCTCCATTTCACCAAGCATGTCGTTTGGTTACAGGTTTTTGTGCACCAATTCTTAAGCTCAGGGTTAACATCACTGGTTTACATTAAACATAACTGAGTATTTCGCTGTCATTGGGCATTATGTATTCAAGTTACCATTAATATTCTTTCATTTGTAACAATCCTTATTTCCTTAAATTCATGATTATCTATCAAATAACAGAGTCTTTAAAGTATTATAGTGTCACCTATCTCTAAGACGAAGAAAAAAGAAAGAGCGATATTGATTGTTTCCTGATTGCTTATTTGTACCCTATGATTATCATTAAGTGTTGTATCCTATGATTTTTGACAAATGTATCTTGTCTTTTTATGTACACTGAGACCATATGCACCAAAGACTGTGTGTCCAATCATACTTGGCCAATAAAGAATTCTATTCTATTCTAATCTATTCTATTCTATATAAACTGACAGCAGACAGCACTCCTTACTAGCACTGATGATGATAGTTAGGGTAATGAAACATTTGCAAGAAAACCAGCAAGCTCAGAGAGCACCACGAACCCCTCATTTCAACCCTGAGCTACAAATATTTTCTTTTATTGAATCCTTTATCCAGCAGCAAAATATCAGCTTACCTTACTTAGCCTTTTGCCAAGCAACTAAAAAAGACATTCCTTGCTCTTGGTTTCTGCCCATCTCAGTAGACTATATCAGATATGTAATTGGAGAGGCTTTGATGATCCATTGTACAACTCTCAAGAAGATATGTTTTTTAAACTTTTTTTTAAATCTTGGCAGGACTCAGTTACTTATTATCTCATAATTCTTAGAAGCATCTACACTCCAATGGGTGAGTAATAACTCACAACACCTGGAGATACCTTGGGATTAATTAGCGAGCACAATTATTTCCACAAGGAATCTATGAAGTTTGCATGATATCAATGGGAATATGGAATATTCTCAAAGGCTCTACTGAAAAGAAATCATTAGCAGTTAACAGTCCTAGGGAAATTGCCCCAATTAATTATCTGTGCTTGATATATATTTTTTTAGCTTCAATAAAGGAAAAGAAAGTTATTTGGACAGATGAATCAAAGTTTTAAAAAATCAATCAATGCTTAGATGGGACGACCAAAAAGTAGATATAGATGGAGACTTAAGAGAAGAATGGGGGAGACAAGTAAAAAAACAAATCATAGCAACTGAAGTACCGAAGCGGGCAAGGGACGATGAGTAGATGATCCTTTTTTTCTTTATTGTTGTTTTGACTTGCTTTTCCTTCTAACCCTCTTTATTTAAAGCATAGCAATTAAAGTATAAAGCAGGCAAGAGATTATGGATGGATCCTGTTCTCAATTCTTGATTTGAAGTGTTTTCTCCTATATCTCTCTCTCCATTCCTCTTCTCTTTTTCTCTTTTTGTAGGCAGGTGACATGATTAGAAGTTAGACATGAAAAAAAGAAAAAGCTTTTTAATGTAGAGTGATATAATTAAAAGCTAGAGTAAGGGATAGAAATAAAGGGAATATCAATGTATTACATTTCTGACAAAATGAAACTAATAATGAGAAATAGGTGGAATAATTGAATAATGATAGGCTGTAACTAAATACAGATGTGTATTGTTATGGTAATTTTATAAGTTGATTGAATGCATAACAATGTTTAATTTGATTAGTTTTGTTTGTACTGGAATGTATTGTGCCCAAGTGCCACACTGTTCACACATTGTTTTGACATTTTTATAAAAAAACTGGGGGGGAAATCAACACCTGAAAATCTCTGTTTATATCTTTTAACTCTCAATAAATATTAAATCAAAAATCCCAAAGGTGCTTTTTCAAAAGGCAACTAGAATTATTTTGTTTTGGCTTGAAGGCATTTTGCTTCTCATCCTAGAAGCTTCTTCAGTTCTGAACCGAAGAAGGTTTTTTTGGATGAGAAGTGAAATGTCTTCAAGCAAAAACAAGGAAAATCCAGTTGCCTTTTGGGACAACCATGACCTGGATGACTGAGAATCTCCACAGACATTATACAAGTCAGAAATCAGAAATTTCTACCACACTTCAACTGAAAAACCTAATACTGGCCAAGGTAACACTGATCTAGGAGGCAGGAGGGTAAATTCTTCCTTCCCAGGCCCTTCCTTTGTGGAGAACTGCAGGATTCAACCCTTGACCTCGTCCAATTTAACATCTGCTGTTAGAAAGTGTTGAAACTGTTGGATGAGGTCATCCACAGGTTTGGTATTCATATGTAGTCATAATTATATTTGTTGACCCCAGGCCAATCAAGTGAAGCTCTCAAGGCTTCGCCCCTGAATGGTGTGTGCATGTGGATGAGAAGGAATAAATGTATATGTGTTGGTAATGAGTTCATGAAACCATCCACTTTGCCAATCTCCAGACTGCCTTTCCACAACATCGCGTTGATTTTAGATTCTCCAGCTAAGGGGAATAATCCCTAAAAATTGATAACTCTCAGATAAATTACTTCGCATTTAGCTCAGTCAGAAAAAAAGGATTTTTGGCATAACTATGAAATGATGGAAGGGACACTGTGGCTCGGTGGCTAAGATCTGAACTTATTGATAAGAAAGGTCAGCAGTTCGACTGTTCAAATCCCTAGCACCGCATAATGGAATGAGCTCCCATTACTTGTCCCAGCTTCTGCCAACTAGCAGTTTGAAAACGCGTAAAAATGTAAGTAGAAAAATAGGGACCACCTTTGGTGGGAAGGTAACAGCACTCCATACACCTTCGGTGCTTAGTCATGACCATGGAGACATCTTCGGACAGTGCTGGCTCTTTGACTTTGAAACAGGGGCACCACCCCCAAGAGTCAGGAATGACTACCACATATTTGCAAGGGGAACCTTTACCTTTAGCTATGAAATGATGGTCAGGACCTGAAAGAGAAGCTAAGGGGAACAATCCCTAAAACTGATATCTCTCAGGTAAATTACTTTGCATTTAGCTCAGTCAGAAAAAGGGGATTTGGGCATAACTATGAAATGATGGTCAGGACTAGAAAGAGAAGGGAGTTCTGAAAGAACAAAGTGGCAATATTTCATGAAAATAGTGAGGTTTCTTTTTAAGGCTTGCTTTATCTTATGCTACCTTTCCCTAGAATTCTGTTTGTTTCCAATATTTTTGACATCCTATCAGCATTCTTGGGTCTTTCTCTGAGATGTATGTCTGGAGAAGAGAGTAACTTTACTTTTTTAATTGTATACCATACATCCCAGCTCTTGCATAGTTTTCCTTAGATGTCTTAAATAAGGGACTTTCCCTTAACTGTGAATGCCTCTCCATGTTTAAATATATGACTAAGACAGATCAAGTATAACTTGTTTCTTGGCTAAGCTTTCTTGGATGATTGTCAAAGATAGACCATCTCCTGAATGGTTATAAGAAGAAGAAAATGGATATCAACTTGCTTGTTTTCTCTTGCTCCTAGTAAATCATGAAGATTTTAATATCCGGGTCAATATTCTATTACTATTGTTGTATGTACAGTGACAGCTTATGCGCTAGAGACAATTTTCTTGTGTATCTAATCACACTTGGCCAATAAAGAATTCTAATTCTAATGGAAATTAGGCATTCAGACAAACTTGTGCAGCAGCAGCCAAAAAAGCCAATGCAATCCTAAATTGCATTAACAGAGGGGTACAATCAAGATCAAGTGAAGTACTAATACCACTCTATGAAGTCCTAGTAAGACCACACCTAAGGTACTGCGTCCAGTTTTGGTCACCACACTATAAAAAAGATGTTGAGATTCTAGAAAAAAGTGCAGAGAAGAACAACCAGGATGATTAGGGACTAAAACATATGAAGAATGGTTACAGGAACTGGGCATGGCTAGTCTAGTGAAGAGAAGGACCAGGGGAGACATGACAGAAGGGTTCCAATATTTGGGGCTTGCCACAGAGAGGAGGAGGTCAAGCTATGTTCCAAAGCACCTGAAGGCCAGACAAGGAAAAATGGATGGAAACTGACCAAGGAGAGATTCAACCTAGAAATAAGGAGGAAATTTCTGACAGTGAGAACAATCAACTAATGGAACACCTTGCCTTCAAACATTGTATGAGCTTCATCACTTGAGACTTTCAAGAAGAAATTGGACTACCATTTGTCAGAAATGGTGTAGGGTCTCCTGCTTGAGCGTGGGGTTGGACTAGATGACCTCTAAGGACCCTTCTAATTCTGTTAATCTGTTATCTATTAATTTGAATGAATTATTTAATATAATTTACAATAGAATCTTTTATGGGTTTACTCAGAAAAAATGTCATTGATATCATAGATACACATTCCCTGGTAAAATACTGTATTTCTCAACATTAACCACTTTAAGAAGTATTAACTTCTCAGCCAGCATGTTTTGTCTGTTTACAAAAAGACAAGAGAAAGAAAGATGGGAGAAAGATGAATCTATAAGTGTTCTCAACTAACATTGATACTGGGCAAAATTTTAGAACAGATTACGATATGATCAACCTGTGATAAATATCAATAACAAATATCCATTATTCGTTTGGATCAATATGGATTTAAAAACAATATTCCAGACTAACAGAACTTTGTGAAATATAGACAGTAAATTGTATTCTCTCAGCCAAATAATTTCCCCCCATTTCACTCATATTTTTTTAACTTTAGATCAGGGGTGTCAAACTCGATTTGATTGAGGACCACATCAGAGTTGTTCTTGACTTGAGAAGTGGGGGGGACATGACTATGGAGCATGGATAGGGCATGCCAGCTTAACATCAGTCATAGAGGCTCTATTTTCAGCTACAATGGCCTCCTGTAGCCCTCTGCGAGTGAAAGCAGAGCCCTGGGGGCACATACACCCTCCTCAAGCTCCACTTTCACTGGCAGAGGGCTTCAGGAGGCCATTGCAGCTGAAAATGGAGTCTGGATGTGCCATAGACAAAAATGGAGCATCAGAGGGCTGCACACAACCCTCTCAATCTCTCTTTTTACTGCCAGAAGGGACTGCAGGCCGGTCCTTCATTGTTTCCAGGGTGGTTCCATGGGATAGATATAACCATCCCACGGGCCAGTTCCAGCCCATAGGGTGCTTAGTTTGACACTCAAGGCTTAGTCTGGCCTAGAGTTTGACACCCCTGCTTTAGATTATATCAATTGTTTTCCAGCTTTAAGTCTGCCATTAAAGGGATTTTTGTAAAGAGCCCAGGAAGTAGATATAATAGCTCCCCACATACCTCATTTTTCCTAAAATAAAAACGTATTTACATTGTACCCAAATACCATGATAATAATAGTCTGAGAGATCAGTCATAGGTTGAGTTTATGACTAGACAAACCAACATTTAAGGCATTCTGGATTAATACTCAATAGCCAATGTGGCATGACTATTAAAAAAAAGAGTGACACAAACATTCGTGTTTTCTGGTTAAAGTATTTTCTTTGCAATATCTTTCTTACTGACCTATGGATATCCTTGTTCCTTAGAGTATAAATGATAGGGTTAAGCAGAGGGGTGACCAGAACATAGAAAATTGTACTGCGCTTATTATGGTCAGGAGCTGAGGTTGATTTTGGAATTACAGTATATACATAAAAATGATAGGACCATAAAACAAGGTGACTACAACCAAATGAGAGCCACAGGTAGAGAACGCTTTGCGTTGTCCAACTGTAGACTTCATGTGGGATACAGAATAAAGAATTAATACAAAGAGGTCAGGATGGCACAAAGGGGAAACAGAAGGAGAGGGATTCCTGCACCAGGTACGATATTCTCAATGACTTGTGTATCACCCCATGAAAGTTTTAATTAACACCACAGGAAATTCACACATGAAGTGATTGATAGGATTGGGACCACAGAAAGTTTGGGAAACCAGGAAGGCACCACAAATGCCACAGAACAGTGGAGAAATTATCCAGCAGGCTACAGGAAACTGAAATTGGCAGCGTCTGTTCATGACAACAGCATATTTTAGGGGAGAACAGATGGCCAGATAACGGTCATAAGCCATGACACCCAGTAGCAAAGACTCAATGCAAGCTGTGGACCCTGCAACAAATATCTGGGCAATGCAGAGTGGGAAGGAGATGGCTCCATGCCCAGCCATGAGGTGAGATAACATTACGGGCATAGTGCTGGTGATGTAACATATTTTGATCATCACAAGATGAGAAAGAAAATAATACATTGGAGTGTTGAGTTGTACATCAACCTGTATCAATATGATGATCAGCAGGTTTCCCAAAACTGTAAGCAGGTAAATGATGAGAATGACCACAAAGAGGAGAAGCTGGATTTTTCTGTCACTGGTGAAACCCGAAAAGATGAATTCCTTGACAAAGTTGAAATTCACAGCTTCAATCATGCCTCCTCTCTGAGGAGAAGGAAAAAGAATGAGAGACCATTAGATCAAATATTATGTCTACCTATGTAAATAAACAAAAAGAGGCTGGTGTCAACCAACCACCATTTTTAAATCAAGGTATTGAAATTATTGCAGGAAATGTTGGTATCATTATTGGAAGAAGAGCATGTTTTGATGGAGGGAAGATAAAAATTACTACAGGATAGCAAATAAGTTCTGTCAATTTTGTTATATGATTATAGAGGTATTCCTTTCCAGGGAAGATTGGGAAAGAATATATTCAAATTACTTCAACAATGTTTATTTTGAACTTGAATGAAGAAATTAGAACATACCCAGGGTGGTATTTACTTACCTTCCCTACCAGTTCGCAAACGTAAGTGCACTTGCTCAGCCTTCCATGCATGCAGTCAATCTCCCACACTTGCACTCAACCTCCCACGCATGGACTCAACCTCCTGCGCATGCACTCAACCTCCCAAGCATGCACTCAACCTTCTACATATGCACTTAACCTTCCATGCATGCACTCAACCTCCCACGCATGCACTCAACCTTCCATCCATGCACTCAGCCTTCCGAACATGCACTCAGCCTTCCGAACATGCACTTTGGCTTGAAAATGTGCCTAAATAGGAGGTCATAGAGCCAGGGCAGATAGGCAGTGCCACCCTCGATTTCCACTACCAGTTCGGGTGAACCAGTCTGAACTGGCAAAATGCCACCTCTGAACATACCCACGTTAAACTTAATTAAGTCTACTAACTCAGATTATTTTTCATTTCCTAGTTTGCATTAGAAAGCTAAACAAGGGTTAGTACTTGAACTAGAGATGACCAGGAGATTTTGGAGCTGCTGATTACCACGTTCTCTAATGGTAGAAGAGAACTTTATCTTTCTTCTTTCCTCATTAAATGGTCCTCAACTGTCAAGAAAGTCAAGTGAAGTATTATCAGCTTCTTATACATTTCCCACCCAGCAAGATGGAAGATGTTCCATTTGCTTTCTATGAAAGCCAGGCATTGTGCAGCTGTTGGGGAGTTTATAGGTCTCTCGGGGAACAATCTATGCAAATTGTTACAGAAAGTGTCTTAGGAAAAAAATCAATATTTTGGCAAGATCTCAGCAGCTTGTAACAAGTAAGAGCATACCATGGAAGAATAATACATTCCCTGAAAACATCTTGGAATTATTTATTCCAGAATATTCTGTCATTGCTTGTCCATTTTCATCCATTGGTTATCCTTATGAGCACATACACAAATACCTAATTACATGAGCCACAGTGGCACAGTGGTTAGAGTGCAGTACTACAGGCTACATGTGCTGACTGCCGGCTGACTGCAATTTGGCAGTTCAAATCTCACCAGGCTCAAGGTTGACTCAGCCTTCCATCCTTTCCCAGGTGGGTAAAATGAGGACCCAGATTGTTGGGGGCAATAGGCTGACTTTGTAAAACTGCTTAGAGAGAGCTGAAAAACACTGTAAACACTTATATACACTGCGGTATATAAGTCTGAGTGCTATTGCTATTGCTACAACAGTCCATTTAGGGACCTTTCAGTTACAACAGCTTTGGAAAAAACTGACCTATGACCAATTTTCACACATTGCAGCATCTCCATGGTCCCATGATCAAAATTTGGCTGTTTGGCAACTGGCTCATATTTATGATGCTTAGAGTGTTCTGGGATCATGTGATTATTATTTTTTTCCTTCTGACAAGGAAAGTCAATTGGGAAGCCAGATTTGCTTAACAACTGTGTTAATAACTTAACAACTTCAGTTATTAACTTAACAACTCTGGTAAAAAAAAAAGTCTGGAAAATGGTGCAAAATTCACTTATCAAATGTCTTACTTAGCAATAAAAATTATGGACTCAATTGTGGTCGTAAGTCAAGGACTACCTGTAGTCACAGGTTATCAGAAACACCAGTACATCCTTCAAAATCATGTAACTAGTATACTATTTTTTTTCATAAGGGCCATTTTTTGGTTTAAAAATACATAATTCCATATATTTTTTGTTTAAAAAGCATATAATATTGTCTTGGAGACCAAGGTTTTTCAGCAAAAAATAAATAAAAAAGAAAAACATGTAAGACTGTGGGTAGAATATGGAGGAAAATTAGACAAAGCAGTTGGAAAGAACTGGTTAAATAAATAAACAACTTCAATTTGCCCTGCACAGATAACATAGAGCTAAACTAAGGTTTTCTCAATTTTTTTTCACCAAATAGTTTCCAGAACAAGAACAATTATACTGTCATAGATCTATCAACCTGTATCTCTCCAAACAATCCTATGTCTTCTGCCATTTGTGGATCCAGTCCTCCAAACATCTTCTTAAACAAATCTGTATGGACTCCTCTTTGCAACTCCTTGTTTATAGTATCTCTCATATAATATTGAAGCCCTCCTTCTGTTTCCTTTTTCAGCTTATCTTTAATTATCAGCAGTGTTATCAAAGATTTTGCAAATAGTATTTCATAGTCCATAAATTCTTTAATGCTTTCTTCTTCTTCTATGTCCTGTCCTTTGAAATAAATTTTCTCTCCATTTAATTCCTCTTTGAATATTCCACTCTTCTCCCTCAGAAATAAACCAATTGTCACGAATATCAACAGGCTCAATTTCTTTATATTCGTCTTCCATTTCAATTTTTTAAATTTCAATATTCTTATTTTGTGTTTGAAGAACATCCTCAGTTTTTTCATCACATTTCATTGCCAAATGCACCAAATAATTCAATTTTCTCTCAATTCTTTCCTCTGTCTCCAACACCCGAGGGAGGGCCTTCTCTGTAGCTGCACCGGCCTTGTGGAACGAGCTTCCTGCTGAGATCCAGACCCTCACCACCCTCCTGGCCTTCCGTAAAGTGACTAAGACCTGGCTGTTCTGCCAGGCCTGGGCCTGTTGAGTATTCCAGCTCCATTTGATGAAATGGATGTTATGTTGATTTTAACTTTGTAATTTTAAATGTTTTAAATGTTTTTATTTGTTGTTTTTATTTGCTGTGAACCGCCCAGAGTCCCTAGGGAGTGGGCGGCATACAAATACCATTAAAGTTTGAAAGTTTGAAAGATTTAAGTAGCTCTGGGGAGGTCAGTCATAAATTTGAAAGATTGTTAAGCAACTGTCAAAATGAAAGACTACCTTTGTTTTAATTACTCAAAGAACCCATCTTATTTGACTGTGTTAATCAAGTACTTTAGTTCTCAAGAGATTGAGATAAAAATGAATTATAATGAAGTAAAGCAAAGTTCCAGTGGAATTGAAATAACCTCCATGGAATACATTCATATCATTCTTATGATCTTTTGCAATCTTGTTTCCGTGCACAGCAAAGCAGCAAATGTCAATATTTGGGGGAAGACGAAAAAGCAAGGATAAGTGGGCTTGAATCTAACCACAGTTAGCTGTTACAAGGATCAAGACACAATAACTTACTGATTTACTGAAAATATACTTTGCATCAAAAAGAAGAGTTGATATCATCAAAAGCCTTCAGTAAATTATATGGAACAGCATCCCGCTGAGGATTTGGGACGGTCATTCAGATAGTTTGTCTAACCTGGGTGACTCTTTGTTTTAATTTAATGTAAGCCAATTCCCAGTTTCAAAAAATTACTCATAAAATCATGTGTTCTCATTCTTCAGCCTACTACCTTTTGAATGATAGCTTTGAAAGTATTTTCTGTTAGTTGCTAGTTATTACATTAACAGGTTCAGTGCACAGAGAATCTTTTCAAGCATCCAAAGAACATATTACAGAACATCTAAGAATCTTCCCTTGAAAAGCCATTGAATTTCCAAGTTGCTTCTCACTGTTGCCTCAACAGACGCTGGTGTTGTTTAAGAGATACAGAAAGGTAAGACATTTCGCCATTTGGAAGTTGACAGAATCTGATTTTGTTAGGAAGGAGAACATGAGGGAAGATGTTGTTTTAATTATGTGGAAAATCATTGCTACCTCTGAAAGAACTAAGCATTAAGAATGGAATGGAATAGAATAGAATAAAATAGAATTCTTTATTGGCCAAGTGTGATTGGACACAAATGGAATTTGTCTTTGGTGCAGATGCTCTCAGTGTACATAAGGAGAATTAAATACATTCATCAAGAATAAAAAGATACAACACTTACTGATAGTCAAGGTTACTAATAAGCTAACAAATCATACTAGGAAACAAATAAAAGTAATATAAATTGAAAGATACAAGCAACATGGAAGCTGCTATTACACTAAGCTAAGTGGGATAAGATTTGTGGTCTACAAAATTTGTGGTCTTGTGCTTCAATGCAAGACTCCTATTGGGACTTATCCTAGCAAGATAGTTCAGGTTTTATTGTATTTGCATCTCCAGCAAAGTACAAGACACACATGGTATAATTTGGTCGTAATGTTTCCATTTTTTTCATGATGATTGATATCTCTGCAGTGGATATCCAGAAATTCAGGCTTCTGGTTTCTATAGTTGAAGAATGAGAAGCCCAGAATTCCCTGCTGTGTTTGAAGGGATCTGTAAGAATTAAGCAGCTTTAATCTTGGCAATGCAACTGGATGGGTTGAGTGAAGATGATGCTTTTATAGAATACACAATAATAGAAAGATCTTGGAGGTCTCCTGGTCTGACCTTCTCCTTATTGAAGACTAGAAAGAGGGACGCGACAGCCAGGGTCTCCGAACAAGAACTTCTTTATTTACAGAATATAACAACGGTGACAGCGATTCAAACAGGCGCTGTCCGCGCCAAGGTATTTATAGTGCAAGTAACAAAGTAACATAACCAATAGGGAGCCGGGACTAGGCAGTAACACACTGACAAGTCCCTCAGCCAATCAACAGGTCTTGTCGGCCAGCAACAGCTCCTGCTGCGTCCTGGCCAATCAGGAAGCAGCAGGCTGTTGCTAGCCTTGAGCAAGGTTCTGAACTAACTTACATATGTAACAGGAATCATGAATATGCAACACCCCTTCCCCCCAGTTCTGCGCATGCTCTCCTGGTGAAGCATGCGTAGTCCTGTAAATAGGCGGGGCGGCGCCGGACCCGCCCAGACCTTCGCAGTTCTACAGGAGTCGTCGGCGGAGGAGGACCTGCTTGTTGTAGCTCCTCCCTGAAGGGGGTGCAGCTCCAAGGGACGCCATCTTGGGAAGGCCCAGAAGGCGGGCTCAACGACAAAGGTAGGCTGGGCTGTGGAGACGCGTCCCTAGCTACAGTGTATGGAATGGGAGGAGAGTCACTGAGGGTAGGAGTGATAGGTGGGGCCTCTGTGGCGGCGGTTTGAGCAGTTTGTTGCGGAAACGCCGAATTGAAGGCGGCGACAACGAAAAGCCCCACGATGGGTGACAATGGTCTGGGCAGCCGCCGCATCGTCATCCACCGGGAGCTGTTGGTAGGCCTGCGCCATATCCAGTTTGGCGAATGTGCAACCCTGCCCCAAGGAATGGAGCAGGTGTTGCACCACAGGGACTGGATAGGGGTTTGCCTGAAGGGCCAAGTTGATCGTCGACTTGTAGTCGGCGCAGATCCTCACCGACCCGTCAGGCTTGACTGGGAGGACGATGGGTGTCTCCCAGGAAGCATGGTCAACGGGTTCGATGACTCCCTGCGCCAGGAGCTTATCAAGCTCGGCATCAACCTTGGCCCTTAAGGCAAAAGGCACCCTGCGGGCTTTCAGCCTAATGGGAGCAACCTGAGGATCGAGACTCAGAGAGATGGGGGTGCCCTTATAGCAGCCGAGTTGGCTGTCGAAGACGTCAGCAAATTCTTTTAAAACGTCTTCTAAGGAATAGGGAACCACCCGGTGTGCCCCCCCAATGGACAACCCCAGGGCAGGGAACCAATCAAGGCCCAGGAGGGCCGGCAGGTCATCCCTAACAATCAGGATGGGCAATTTTCCCTGGAAGGGGCTGTATTGTACTGTGATAGGGAAAGAGCCCAAGGTGGGGATCAATTTCCCTTGGTAGTCCCTTAGGGCGATCTCAGGGGGGTGCAGATGGCTCTGGGAGACTTTGGGACATAGGCAGGAGAAAAGGGACCAGGGCAACAGGGACCGGGACGAGCCGGAGTCCACCTCCATCCGGCAAGGCTGACCTTCCAGCTGGACGGAGGTAGCGACCTTCCTGGCTCCGGCGGAGGCCTGGCTAACCAGACAATCAGAGGCAGGCGGCTGACAGGTAGAGAAACAGTCTTCAGCCCGCCTAGCGGGCCTCGGCTGCTGGTGGCGCATCTGCGCTTGGGGCTGGCTAGTTGATTGCAGGAACGAAGGTGCGGGCAGGAGAGCCCGGCAAACTTTGGCAATGTGTCCTTCTCCTTTGCACCTGCGACAGATAGCGGTGCGAAAGGGGCAGGCCGTGTGGGTGTGACGGCCGCCGCAACCAGGGCAGGGCACGCCAGCAGCGGACTGTGCAGCTGACTGCGGCTGGGGCTTGTGTTTTGGCTGTGCCCTCATCAGTCCCACGAACTCTTCCTCCGGGTCTTCCATGGGCGGCTGGTCATCAATCATATTCGCTTGAGCAGGCGGCCCCGCTGGTGGCTGGTCAGGGGAAGCCAGTTGCAAGCGCTCCATATCGTCCGTGGACTGCTCCGAGAGCTCGGCTGCTCTGGCAGTCTCCACGGCCTGGAGCAAAGTGATATTGTGGTTGCGGAACATGCGGCTTCGCAGGTTGACATCGCGGACCCCGCAAACAAATTGTTCTACAAGATTTTCTTCTAAATTGGAGAAATCACATTGCGCGGCCACCGTGCGCAATGATTCGAGGAACTGGCTAATAGATTCATTCGTCTTTTGGACCCGGCGGCGGAATGCAAATCGGCGCGCGATCTTTGATGGGGTGGGGGCATAATGGTTTTTGAGTCTCGACATCAGTTCATCCCACCCCAGCTTGTATGCTGGCCTCGGGGTGGCCAGGGCTCTCGCAGAGGGGAACATTGCGGGTTCGCAGCATGAGAGGAAGAAGCTACATTTTTCTTCTTCGGTCTGTGCCTGGTTCTTTGATGCTATAAGGTAGCATTCAAACCTCTCCATAAATCCCTCCCAGGATTCTCCGGCAGATCCAAAGGGAGCGAACGGAGGGAGCGCTGAAGTCATCTTGGCACTGAGTTAGGTTGAGAGAGATAGGGAAGGGGAAAAAAATCTTTCTCCTGAGCAGCGTTCGTTGCCGGCCCTGACGCGGCGGCAGCTAGCTAATTCTTTTCTCTCTCTCTTGTTCACCCTAGCTTCGCGGGAATCGCCAATCCCACCTTCGTCGCCAGTATTGAAGACTAGAAAGAGGGACGCGACAGCCAGGGTCTCCGAACAAGAACTTCTTTATTTACAGAATATAACAACGGTGACAGCGATTCAAACAGGCGCTGTCCGCGCCAAGGTATTTATAGTGCAAGTAACAAAGTAACATAACCAATAGGGAGCCAGGACTAGGCAGTAACACACTGACAAGTCCCTCAGCCAATCAACAGGTCTTGTCGGCCAGCAACAGCTCCTGCTGCGTCCTGGCCAATCAGGAAGCAGCAGGCTGTTGCTAGCCTTGAGCAAGGTTCTGAACTAACTTACATATGTAACAGGAATCATGAATATGCAACACTCCTCAAGCAGGAGAACTTATACCATTCCAGACAAATGCTATCTAATTTCTTCTTTAAAACTTCTGGTTATGGAGGACTCACAATATCTCAAAACAGGCAGCTGTAGTGATTGTTATCACTAATAAAATCAAATGGCACAACTTTTGATGAAGTTTCTTTTTACAATTCTTTAAGTAAATTACACCCAAATAGATAAAAGGCATGAGAGTAGGATGCAAGAAAAGCTACATGTAAGTAAGAAATAGTATGCCATTTTTCTCATTTCTCAGCCAGCTAGATTTAGTCACTTTTCTTGAATTTTCCTTCAAATTTTTATTTCTGCTTTAGACATGAAAGCCAGCCGGATGACTGGAACAATAACTTGCTCTCCTCCAAAATCATCTCACAGGGGTGTTGTTGTGGGGAATATAAGAGAAGGAAGAAGTATTAGATAAGATTGCTGAACTGAATTATTTGTAAAAAATAAAAATAAAGTTGGGATATAAATAAATAAAATATCTCATTAAAAATGCTTGAGAAATTTCACTGGCATGGTGATTTTATATGGAGATAAAAGTACCCATATCACTTATTTGTCTAATTTTTGTATCAAATGTCACATAGTATAAAAGGTAAGTGCTCCCCTCACACATATGGGCTAGTTGTTCCTGATTCTAAGGGGCTCATCTCTGTTTCAAAGCCAAAGAGCCAGCGCTATCCAAAGACATCTCCGTGGTTATGTGGCCGCCATGACTCACTCTGTTACGCGGCACTAGGGATTTGAACTGCCGAACTGCTGACCTTTCCGATCAACAAGCTCAGCATCTTAGCCACTTAGCCACTATGTCCCTTATGGTGATTTTACACTGAGATAAAAATACCCATGTCACTTATTTGTCTAATTTTTGCATCAAATGTCATATAGTGTAGTAATATATTATTTCTATAATATATGGAAATCATAATTATACATAGAGAATATTAGTTCTCTATGTATAATTTTGTTAAAAGAACTTGCTCCCCAGAAAGATTCCCGATTAAAGGAACTCCTAAAAGTCAGAGACAGAGTGGCATGACTATTTAGCCTTGATTATTGCCTACATTGGTCTTCTATGGTATCCAATTTTTTAAAAAAAGAATTGTTTATTTTTTAGGGATTTTTCACTATCTTTCAAAAACTTCTTTTATCTTACAGATAGTAAGCCAGATGGGAACTGAGAATTTAACCTCTGTTAAAGAATTCATGTTGGTGGGACTCACAAGTCATCGAGGGACCCAGCTTCTGCTCTTTGGGGTGCTCCTCCTGATCTACTTGCTTATCCTTTTTGACAACCTGCTGATCATCACTTTGGTGTGGGCTGATTCCCAGCTACATACACCCATGTACTTTTTCCTTAGCAATCTTGCTGTGATGGAGATTGGGTTGGTCACCAGCACGCTGCCTCAGATGTTGGCCCATCTGATCACTGGGAGCGGAATCCTCTCCTTAACGCGTTGCATGCTCCAAGGTTATATTGCCTTGAACATCGGCAGTGCTGAAAGTTTGCTGTTGGGTGTCATGGCCTATGACCGTTACTTGGCCATCTGCTCTCCCTTGTTGTATGCTACAGCCATGAGCAAGTTCCACCAGGTCCTGCTTGTAGGCACATGCTGGATCACTGGCTGTGCATTTTCCATGATTTATGTCGTCAGTACTTTTCGTCATTCTTTCTGTGGTCCTAACCTCATTAACCACTTTGTATGTGAGATGCCTGTTGTGCTGAAGCTTGCATGTGATGACATAAAAATGACTAAAGCCATTGTCTCTGGTCTATCAGCCTTCATGGTTTTCATTCCCCTTTCAGTTATCTTGTCTTCCTATGGATTCATTCTGCATTCTATATTGCACATGCGGTCAACTGCAGGAAGGAGTAAGGCCTTCTCCACTTGTGGGTCCCACCTTACCGTTGTCATCTTGTTCTATGGCACCGTTATTTCTATGTACATTATCCCCCACCCAGACTCAGGTCCTTCTCACAACAAGGAAATGACCATCTGTTACTTCGTAGTTACTCCCCTGCTTAACCCTGTCATATATACCTTGCGGAACAAGGAGATTCATTCAGCAGTGATCAAGATGGCGAGAAGATGGGGCTTAGAGCAATGAATATGACTATTGACATCTTGCTGGGCTGGTTTTTGGTTGTGTTTTGTTTCAACTGAGGGAGGATGACTATAAACATAATACCAGGCAGTTGTAACTGTTTCTGCTCTTTTATAAGGATGATGTGGCAGAAAAGCAGGCAGGAGAATGGCATGGAATGGAATGGAGTAGAACAGAACCTAATAGAGTAGAGTAGAGTAGAGTAGAGTAGGGTAGGGTGGGGTGGGGTGGGGTGGGGTGGGGTGGGGTGGAGAGGGGTGGGTGAGATGGGTTAGAGGTAGAGGTAGAAGTAGAGGGAGAGGGAGAGGGAAGAGGGAAGAATGGAATGGAGTGGGGTAGGGTAGGGTAGGTTAGAGTAGAGTAGAGTAGAATTGAATTGAATTGAATAACAGAATCGGAAGGGACCTTGGACATCATCTATTCCAACTCCCTGCTTAGGTAGGAAACCCTACACCACTTCAGACAAATAGTTATCCAACATCTTCTTTAAAATTTCCAGTGTTGGAGCATTCACAACGTCTGAAGTCAAGTTGTTCCACTGATTAATTCTTCTGTCAGGAAATTCCTCCTTAATTCTAGGTTGCTTCTCTCCTTTACTAGTTTCCATCCATTGCTTCTTGTCCTGCCCTCAGGTGCTTTGGAGAATAGCTTGATTCCCTTTTCTTTGTGGCAACCCCTGAGATATTGGAAGACTTATATCATGCCACTCCTAGTCCTTCTTTTCATTAAACTAGACATACCCAATTCCAGCAACCATTCTTTATATGTTTTAGCCTCCAGGCATTTGATCATCTTAGCTGCTCTTCTCTGAACTTTTTCCATAGTCTCAACATCTTATTTTTTGTAGTATGGTGACCAAAATTGGTTGAAGTATTCCAGGTGGTCTTACTACGGTTTTATTTAAGCGATATATGTGGCACTTATTGGCAAAACATGAACATATCCCAAGAAAACAAGAACACGTGAGAAAGAAACTCAAGATTGGCCTGTCATGATACTTTTTGGTATGAGAGAAAAAAAGGGGAAATACTGTCAAGTTTTCAAGATATACACACCTGTATCACTAAAGTAGAGCTCTAATATTTCTTGTAAACTCCATTCCTAAATTTGTCCTCGTCAAAGGACTGACAACGAGATGTGGCAAAATGATTTTTGTGCATTTCAGTAAGTCTTTATTCCTGGTGATTACATGAATAGTTTTCCTAGCAATATTTTTCATCAATGGTTGTCATTGCCTTTTTCCTAGGACTGAGAGAGAGTAAGTGTTCCAAATCATCCAGCTAGCTTCATGCTAAAGATGAACTAGAACTCACACTCTCCCAGTTTCTAGCCTGATGCCTTAATCAATACACCTAACTGGTTCTTGATGAAATGATAAATTTGTCCATTATTTGTACAATTCAAGTAAAGAGTCATTTGGACACTTTATTTTACTACTGCTTCTGTGGGTGTGGCTTTGTGGGCATGACTTTTGGGCATGGCAGGGCAAGGATATTGCAAAATCCCCATTCTCTCCCCACCCCACTAATCTGCTGTCCAGCTCGATTCTCCTGTTCAAGGCAACAAAAGAAGATCAGGAGGCTGGGAGGCAGTGGGGGAAGGGCCAGCCTATTTGCCAGTTCTCCGAACTACTCAAAATTTCTGCTATGGTTCTCCTGAACCTGTCAGAGCTGGCTGAATACCACCTCTGGAGGACAGGTAGAAAACTAAGAAAGGAGGGAGAAACCAGAAGGTCACCACGAAACCAGAAGGGTCTGATGAGTCCCATGAAAATCCAACTAGACAAACTGCTGTCGGGGAGTGGGGAGAGCTTCAGACTGGAACCATCTTGAAGGGACGGGGAAGATGGAGAGACATCTCAGACAACCAAGAGGAATTGTCAAGTTCCTCGGTAGGTTAGAGAAAAGTTCTCCAAACTGGCAGTGAGGGTGGCAACCATATTCAAATGATCGCTTTAAAGCTGGGGCAACCAGATTAAGCTTTTTGAGTGTTGTCGGAACAGAATGTCAGAACTGATTGAGTGATTGGCCAACTCATAGGTAAGAAGATACTTTAAATTTGAATGGGAAACTTTGAATTGAATTTGTTCTTTTCTCCCTCTCTCTTTCTCCCTTTTTTATTCATGATTTACTTTCCTTTGGTTTATTACTACTTTGCTGATTTTTGCATAACATAATAGTGCTTAACCTGAAAGGGAATACTGTGGTGGATATTTATTTATGTATACTAGAGATAGTATATCAGATACCCCTGAGAGATAAGCCGTTGCACATGTATAATGATCTACAGAAAAGTCCAACAGGGAGTGTATCATTCTCAAGGGAGCAGGTTGATATCCTTTTTATTTCCTTAGGAAAATTTCAAACCTTCTCTACATCATGATGTGAAAGACAGAGTGCTACTCAGATAGATTACTAGCTGAAGTCTCCAGGTGAGTTGGATAAATCCTAGAGAAAGATTTAAAATTTTGGGGATGGAGCAATTGTTAAAGTGGTTGAGTAATTAGAACATAGTGCAAATGCCTACTTTGAGACTTCAATTATAATATTCATTGAGTAGTTTCACCACTTGCAACAACATTATTTACAGATGTTGGAATTGTTTTCTGTCTAATGTTCTAGTGTTCCAACCAGGAGCACATTTTTCCATAGTTTACCTTTCCATCTCATAGGTGGTTGATCATGTGGTATATGAAGTTATAATATGCCATGTTTCAGGCCCATATATTGTCATGCATGTGAATGTCCCAATGTCCCATTCATATTTCTGTTTTTTTTTTTTTTTTTTTTTTGGCTTTGATAATCTTTTAACATTAGTTCTGCAACAAATTTCTGAATTAGTTCTGCAATACATTTCTGAATTTTGGGTTTGGTTTACAGATCTCCATCATATGGCATGCGACTTCGTTCAGAAGTCCCTTAGTATCTTCATTTAATGATCCTCAGACATTTATCTGGTAGTTGTTGGTTTTGATACAAATCCACATCTCTTCATATCTCAAAAATGAGGATCTACCATATATTTTGTGAAATATTTTTTAAAAGGCAGGCTAGAATATTTCCTAAAAGGAGAAATGGGGAAAAAAACTTAAGGGAGGGAGAAACCAATGTCCCTGCCCCCAAGCAGAAACTGAGTAGGTTCGCTTTTAGAAATGCAGATTTGATAGTCCATTCAGAAAAATTGGGTCAGTCAGGAAACTCAAAATAAGCAATTAGTAAGCCAAAAGGGTTGAGTGGATTAGCTCAGAGAAGCACCTAGGATTCACATTTGCATTATTGGAGAACAGACAAACCAGCCTATAGAGACATTGCAGTTTAAGTAGGCTTTTACTTTCATAGAAATAGAGGTATTAGAGTCCATCAAACAGTCCAAGTCATACACAGATAAGACAGTCAGTCATCAATGTCTTTCAGTTAAGGGATAATCCAAATAACATGGTCCATAATCATACAAACAGTTCAGTACTCAAAGTTTGCTAGCAGTTGCAAAACCTATAATAGCTTGCGGCACTTTCTAACAGCCAGCTTCCAAAACACTCAGATCAGCCCAGCATCTAACAAACAGACAGAGAGCTAACAGTGATTCTGATTCCCTCTTATGGCCGATTGAGGAAACAGCAACCAATCACATTTTACAGTATGATTTAAAGAAACAGGTACAGCATTGCTATATGATTTATATATTGCTAACCCAACCGTTAGATTATATTCCTAACAAAAACAATATAAATTGAAAGATACAAGCAACATGGTTATAATAATAAGTTGGAAGAGATAGATACTAGTAAGGAAGAGAAGAATAATAGTAATACAGTCTTATTACTGACCAATGCCATTTCAATGCTATGCCCTGCCCTAAATCCAGACTGTAACGGTTCCAGATAATCCACTTCATCCTCTTTGTAGCTGTGTGCCAACAAGCCTCCCAACTACTTTCCCATATCCATCCAAGATGTAACCAAATTTAAGTTGCCTTAGCTTTTGAGTTAAGACAAGAATATCCAGGGATTGAACCTGCCATTGTGGAAATGGTTATCCTTGAAATAAAATTGCTGGAGTCCATCTTATAACTCTACCTTGAGATATAAGAGTGGGTTACAATTGGTATCTTTTGAGAGTAATTTGGTCTTTTGTAAAAAAAAAAATGCTAGTCTTTTTTCCAAGGAATCTAAAATTTTGCTTCATTTTCTCTTCTTTACAACAGGAGGCCAGGATGGAAGCTGAGAATGTCACCTCTGTTAAGGAGTTCATCTTACTTGGACTAACCAACCGAAGAAAAATCCAGCTTTTCCTTTTTGTGATCATTCTCCTTGTCTACATGCTTACAGTTTTGGGGAATCTCCTGATCATCATCGTAGTGCAGATTGACATTCAACTCCACATTCCCATGTACTATTTTCTCTCACATTTTGCAGGGATAGAAATATGTTATGTCACCAGCACCATGCCCCTCATGTTAACCCATCTCTTGACTGGAAATGGGGTCATCTCTTTTGCACTCTGCATCATCCAGATGTATGTCGCATTGACCATGGGGAGCATGGAATCCTTCCTCTTGAGTGTCATGGCCTATGACCGCTACTTGGCCATCTGCTGTCCACTAATTTATGCTACTGCCATGTGCAAGCAAAACCAGTGGCACTTTGCTTTATCCTGCTGGGTAATTGCTCCTGTGCTCTCCGCCATCTGTGTTATCTCTCTTGCTGGCCAAACTTATTGTGGTCCCAACCAGATCAACCACTTCATATGTGAGATGCCAGTGGTGATGAAACTTGCATGTAGTGATACACATATAGTCAAGCTTGTGAATTTAGCTATAGGAGCATTAGGCATTCTGGTTCCTCTATCGGTCATTCTGACCACCTATGGGTGTATACTTTACTCGGTCTCACATATGAAGTCAAACATTGGACTGCACAAGGCTTTCTCTACCTGTGGTTCCCATTTGATTGTGGTTGTTTTGTTTTATGGGACGATTATCTGTATGTATATGATTCCAAAGTCAGCATCATCTCTTGATCATGATAAACAAATTGCAGTCTTCTATGTTGTGGTCACCCCTCTGCTCAACCCCATTATTTATACCTTGAGGAATAAGAGCATACATAGGGCAGCATCTAAAATATTGTGAAGAGTTGCTTTATAAAAACAAGCAAATACCCCAAATAAGGTTTCTATTAGGCCATTTATTAGGCTGTTGCTTAATGCGCTAACTAATGGTATCACTGTTTTTGAATTGTGGTGTTAGAGAAGACACAAATCTTTTGTTTGTGGCTTGTGTATTTTAACTAAGGACTATCTAAGTGTACAAGGGACGTGGCGGCTTAGTGGCTAAGACACTGAGCTTGTCGATCAGAAAGGTTGGCAGTTTGGTGGTTTGAATACCTAGCGCCATGTAATTGAGTGAACTTCTGTTACTTGTCCCAGCTTCTGCCAACCTAGCAGTTGGAGGGATATAGGGAAAAGATGGTAGAAAAAGTTTTAAAGAATCCTTTAAAAGATCTCAAACAAAATCCATTGCATCAACACCAAGAATTTAATCTGAAATCTCTTCGAATTTCATTATATCTATCAGTCCAAAATCTTCTGCCACCAATTTCTTCCTCCAAATTATTACAAGGACATGGCATGGTAGAGTTCCTGACCTTTTTATTTAGATATTTCATTATATTTTCAGTATATTTCATTATTATAGTTCTTTGAAAATATTCCACTAATGTCTCAAATTGTTTTGCCATATTATGTACCAAGTTGTTGGCTGTTATAACTGGAATCATTGTGGGATCCTTCTGGTTTACTGAGAAAGATCTTAATGATTCTTAAAGCTAAGATTTCAATGGCTCATTTGGAATTTATTTATGAGGAAAATAATTTTTAAAGGATGAAATATTTTGACTTGGGAGAGTAGTCTTAGAATTTAACTTTAATACTGGCATATTCTACCTTATGTATTTCTTGGTGGAGATAAATGCAGATACATTTGCTAAGGCAAACCATGGAGATGTATTTATTTTTATTTTATTTATTTAGTTTGTCAAACGTATGAGATAACAGGTATAATTATAAACATGAAATGGGTACCAATAAATGGGGACTATAGGACAGAGACGGTAGGCATGCTGGTGCGCTTATACATGGCCCCTACAGACCTCTTAGGAAAGGGATGAGGTCCACACTAGACAGTTTAAGGTTAAAGTTACGGGAGTTTGAGGATGTAGCAACAGATTCAGGTAGAGCATTCCAGGCATTGACCACTCTGTTGCTGAAGTCATATTTTTTGCAATCGAGTTTGGAGAGGTTTACCTTTAGTTTGTATCTATTGTTTGCCCATGTATGATTGAGGTTGAAGTAGTCATTGACAGGTAGGACATTGTAGCAGACAATTTTCTGTACTACGCTTAGGTGAGACCTTAGTTGGCATAGTTCTAGGTTGTCCAAGGCCAAAATTTTGAGCCTGGTGGCATAAGGTATTCTGTTGTGAGCAGAGGAGTGGAGGACTCGTGAAATACCTCTGGACTCACTCGATTGTATTAATGTCTGATATACAGTGTGGATTTCAGGCAGACTAGATGTATTCGAGAATTGGTCTGGCAAAGGTTTTGTATGCCCTAGTTTGCAGTGCAATGTTACCGGAGAAGAAGGTTCGCAAAATTAGGTTAACAACTCTTAATGCCTTTTTTGCAATGCTGTTACAGTGAGCTCTGGGGCTTAATTGGTTTTTCCTTTTTTACCTCAGAAAGTGCCTAGAATGATTGCTATTTTCTTAGCTTCCCTTGACATTGGTAATTTGTCTGGGATTCATATTCAAGTAATATTTAGGTTATATTTGAGTATAATCTTTGGGTACTTTTACCTCTAGTTTCTTTCATGTTGGGGTCCAAGTTGAGCTAGTTAATCTGACTATGGAACTATTTTAAGGCTATTGTTAAAGTTGCTATAAATCATGAAATACTGAATCAGTGCTAATTTCTCTCCAGTCAACAGCTATTTCAGAAATTACAAAAAAATTAGTTAAAAGCAGATTAGAACTAAATGTTATTATGACCCATTCAAAAATTATTTGATTGCCCAAATTGTGTGCCTATCTGTCTGTGTTTCTTGTTTGCAATGATTTAAAACTAGTATGTGGCAATTTATCATCCTGATAGAACTTTAGGCATTCCTGATTAAATTTAATCAACAATAGATGTATGTGATATCTTCAGCTCCTGTACAAAAATGGTAGGATAGGTAATTAAAAATATCAAGTTATGGATTTTTCAGGCACCGAGTTCATACAATCCTGGAAATAAACCCAATTTGCCACTGTGGGTTGTTAACAAGCATTACTTTTTAGAATTCAAATTTATTGTTTTTGCTTGTTCTGTTTACAAAGGGTCAGGGAAGATATCAAACACTCTGGTCAATATTTTTGGGGGAATTCTTCTGTTTTCAGAATAATTTTCCAGGCTCCCCCTTTCCTCTTCCTTTTTCTTTTTAAAAAATTGATGCATTGTGCTGATTAATTTTTAAGTCCCATAATCTCACTAAAATGTTTGTACTGTGGATATTTATAATTTGTTAAGGAGAAAGAATAAAGATAAATAAATTAAATTTCCCAATGAGGCTGTGCCAATCATCTGAAATGTTTGAGCTTGTAGAAATTAGCTTATAATGATTATGGCTTTCTTGAGATTACACTCTGTAACTTTCTTTCTTTCTTTCTTTTCTTTCTTTTTTTCTTTCTCTTACTCTCTCTTCCCCACTCTTTCTTGCTCTTTCTTTCTGCCTCATTTCCAGGAAATTTCATTATCTTTCACTAATTTCCTTTCATTTCAGGCAAGATTATGCCAAGATAGCGAGTGAGAATTTCACCTCCATTAAGGAATTCATCTTATTGGGACTCACCAGCCACCGAAGAACGTAGCTTTTTCTCTTTGGGATCATCCTCATCATCTACTTGCTTACAATTTTTGGGAACCTGCTAATCATCATCTTGGTGCAGGCTGATTTTCGACTCCACACTCCCATGTACTTTTTTCTCAGCAACCTTTCAGGCATGGAAATTGGCTATGTTACCAGCACTTTGCCCCAGATGTTAGGTCAACTTTTGACTGGAGATGGAGCCATTTCCTTAGCACGATGTGTGACACAGAGTTACATTGCTCTGACCATGGGTAGCACAGAATGCTTGTTGTTGGGAGTCATGGCTTATGACCGCTACATAGCCATCTGCCATCCACTGACATATGCCTCTTCCATGGATAGGATGCAACAGCGACTGCTTGCGGCATCCTGTTGGACCATAGGCTGCCTCTTCTCAGTTGTATATGTAGCTTTCATTTTTCACCATCCGTTCACTTGCATGTGATGACACCACTATAACTAAAGCTGTTGTTTTTGGTTTATCAGCATTTATTGTTCTGGTTCCCGTTTTAGTCATCCTCTCTTCCTATGGTCTAATTCTCTATTCCGTTTTGGACATGAGGTCAACTACCGGATGGCGTAAAGCTTTCTTCACCTGTGGCTCCCATCTTATGGTGGTCACCTTGTTCTATGGTACCGTTATCTCTATGTACATCATCCCCGATTCGGACACAGGTCAAGATCATGACAAGCAAATTGCAGTCTTTTATGTTGTAGTGACACCTCTTTTGAACCCCATTATTTATACCCTGAGAAACAAGGAAGTCCATAAAGCAGCACTCAAAATGTTGAAGGACTTTGGCTTTATAGCATGAACATTCTCATCTTGCTAAATAGATTTTTAGGATTGGGTGGGGTTGTTCATTTAAGGTGTTTTGAGTGTGTGTGTGTAACAGAGACAGACAGACAGAGACAGAGACAGACAGACAGACAGACAGAGACAGACAAAGGCAGAGAGAGAGAAAGAGAAAGAGAGACAGAGGGCAGACAGACAGACACAGACACACATGGAGACAGAGAGAGAGAGAAAGAGAGAGAGAGAGAAAGAGACACATACAGACACAGAGAGAGACAGAGACTATAGAGGCAGAGAGAAAGAGATAGATAGATAGATACAGAGAGACAGAAAGACAAACACAGACACACACACACAGAGAGAGATAAATTGCAGACTATGAATATTATAAGATGAATTACTAGTGATTTTAAATATGCTGGAAAATATTGGGAATATTGAGGAAAAATATAATGGAAGAAAACCCATATTTTACTAATCTTACTTCTAAGTAAAATTACAATGCAGAAAACACAACCCAAAAATTATTCAATCCATTGAGTCTGGGAAGAAAATTCCAGAACGTTTCTCCCATGACCCCACTTGTAACAGAGTGTGCCATCATCACAGAAAGAGAAAATCCTGGTTGGCTCCAGGTTGACTCAGCCTTCCATCCTTCCGAAGTTGGTAAAATGAAGATCCAGATTTCTGAGGGCAATTTGCTGACTCTGTAAACTGCTTAGAGAGGGCTGTAAAATCACAATGAAGTGGTATATAAGTCTAAGTGCTATGACTATTTGTACTAAAATATATTCAGTCCATTTATTATACTATGGCCGTGATGGTGAACCTATGGCACACATGCCACACGATGGCATGCGGAGCCATCTCTGTGGGCAAGTGAGCCATCACCCAGGTCAGCTCCTCTACACCTCCTGCTGGCCAGTTCTTTTTTGGGTCTCTTCTAGGGGATGCACACCAGTGGTGGGTTTTGGCAGGTATGCCCCGGTACGGGCATACCAGTTCCTGCTGGAAACAGCAGGTACCATTCCGGTATGGTGCTTCGGAGGGCCAACCTGCCTGCCTGTGTTCCTTAATCTGTATTTGACCCAACTGGGCCATCTGCGCATGCACACGGAGCGTACGGCACATGTGTGATGCTCTGTTGAGCAGCTGGAGCATCACAGGCAGTGGGTGTGCACATGCACCCAGCGCCCATGCACAAGGTGGATGCTCAGCCCCATCGCAGCATACCATATGCGACAGGATCCAGAACCCACCTCTGATGCGCACGCATGCTTGGAGGGTGGGGAGGAGACATGCATGGGGGGGTGGGGAATGCAATGCCTCCCCCGCATCCCATTTTTAGTTCCAGGAGCTTCAGGAAGGTCCCCCAATCCCCTGTTTTGGTGCTAGCAGGCCATAGTGTATTTTGACCCTGATTAGTAAATGGACTGAATATATTTTAGTACAAATAGCAGTAGCACTTAGACTTATATTCCACTTCATAGTGCTTTACAGTCCTCTATAAGAGTCATTATGTTGCCCTCAAAAACCCGAGTCTTCATTTAACCAACCTACCAGTTTTGGTCCCTGGAGGCTTCAGAGAGGCCTGCTAGCAACAAAATGGGAGCTGCGCATGCATGCGTAGGAAGGGGGCAACATGGGGGGGTCACCGTGCCTGTATGATTGGTGGGGCCTGCGGGGGAGCATTAGATTATGGGTGTTGGCACACTCGCATGGGCTTTTGGCACCTGAGGAAAAAAAGGTATGCCATTGCTGCATGATGGGATGGTCTTTACAGATAGTCTTTGGAATTAATGAGCCATGCTGGTCATTGTGGGTAACCATATAAACACATACAATTTTATGAACATTTTTGCGCAGTTGTTAAATGAATTCCATGGCCATTAAGCAATCCCTGCAGCCATTAACTGAACCAATGATTCACTATTAGCCATTTGCCATTGTCATAAAGTCAACAATGGCGGACTTTGGTGAATCCATCATCCTCAATTGGTGTGGGGTTTTTTGCCAAAAACTGGAAGTAAAAACCAGCAAAACCCTTCATAAATTGTAATTATGTGACTGTGGGGTGCTGCAAAAAGTTGTCAATGTGGGCTGGTTGCTGAGCACCCAAAATGTGATCACATGACCATTAGAACTTTGAATCCAGGTAATAATAAGAAATTCACAAGAAAGGTTGAATGCCAAAGAATGGAGGCCTTTGAACTCTGGTGCTGAAGAAAACTCCTGTGAGTCCCTTGGACTGCAAGGCGATCACACCGGTCAGTCCTGGAGGAGATCAACCCTGACTGCTTTTTAGGAGGTCAGATCCTGAAGATGAAACTCATATACTTTAGCCACTGAATGAGAAGGAAGGACTCACTGGAGAAGAGCATAATGCTGGGAAAGATGGAGGGCAAAAGAAGAAGGGGACGACGGAGAATGAGGTGGCTGGATGGAGTCAACAAAGAAGTAGGAGTGAGCTTAAATGGACTCCAGAGGATGGTAGAGGACAGGAATGCCTGGAAGAACATTGTCCATGGGGTTGCGATGGGTGGGACATGACTTCCCAACTAACAACAACACAAATAAGTAGCTCTGGGGAGGTCAGTCATAAATTTGAAAGATTGTTAAGCAACTGTCAAAAGTGAAAGACTGCCTTTGTTTTAATTATTCAAAGAACCCATCTTATTTGACTGTGTTAATCAAGTACTTCAGTTCTCAAGAGATTGAGATAAAAATGAATTATAATGAAGTAAAGCAAAGTTCCAGTGGAACTGAAATAACCTCCATGGAATACATTCATATCATTCTTATGATCTTTTGCAATCTTTTTCTCGTGCACAGCAAAGCAGCAAATGTCAATTTTGCGGGAAGATGAAAAAGCAAGGATAAGTGGGTTTGAATGTAACCTCATTTAGCGGTTACAAGGATCAAGACACAATAACTTACTGATTTACTGAAAATATACTTTGCACCAAAAAGAAGAGTTGATATCATCAAAAGCCTTCAGTAAATTCTATGGAACAGCATCCCCCTGAGGATTTGGGAAGGTCATTCAGATAGTTTGTCTAACCTGGGTGACTCTTTGTTTTGATTTAATCTAAGGCAATTCCCAGTTTCAAAAACTTACTAATAAAATCATGTGTTCTCATTCTTCAGCCTACTACCTTTTGAATGATAACTCTGAAATTAAGGAGTCGAAAGTAATTGGCACAGGAAAGAAAATAATAGAATAGTAATTAGAATTTCTCTGTGCTTTATTCAGCTAAGTATTTTCTGTTAGTTGCTAGTCATTACATTAACCGGCTCGGTGCACAGAGAATCTTTTCAAGCATCTGAAGAACATATTACAGAACATCTAAGAATCTTCCCTTGAAAAGCAATTGGATTTCCAAGTTGCTTCTCACTGTTGCCTCAACAGATGCTGGTGGTGTTTAAGAGGTACAGAAAGGTAAGACATTTCACCATTTGAAAGTCTGTTGATAGAATCTGATTTTGTTAGGAAGGAGAACGTGAGGGAAGATGTTGCTTTTAATTAGGTGGAAAATCATTGCTACCTCTGAAAGAACTAAGCATTATGGTCAAAAGCCTGAATGACTGATGCCGTAATCAGCTATGTGCCATGTGTTCAAAGTGGTGGTAAGTGGATGCAATCTTAGCATGGTATGGCAATATTGGTAAGAATGTAATGGAATAGAATGGAATAGAATGGAATGGAATAGAATAGAATAGAATAGAATAGAATTCTTTATTGGCCAAGTGTGATTGGACACAAATGGAATTTGTCTTTGGTGCAGATGCTCTCAGTGTACATAAGGAGAATTAAATACATTCATCAAGAATAAAAAGATACAACACTTAGTGATAGTCAAGGTTACTAATAAGCTAACAAATCATACTAGGAAACAAATAAAAGCAATATAAATTGAAAGATACAAGCAACATGGAAGCTGCCATTACACTAAGCTAAGTGGGATAAGATTTGTGGTCTACAAAATTTGTGCTCTTGTGCTTCAATGCAAGACTCCTATAGGGACTTATCCTAGCACGATAGTTCAGGTTTTATTGTATTTGCATCTACAGCAAAGTACAAGGCACACATGGTATAATCTGGTCATAATGTTTCCATTTTTTTCATGATGATTGATATCTCTGCAGTGGATGTCCAGAAATTCAGGCTTCTGGTTTCTATAGTTGAAGAATGAGAAGCCCAGAATTCCCTGCAGTGTTTGAAGGGATCTGTAAGAATTAAGCAGCTTTAATCTTGGCAATGCAACTGGATGTGTTGAGTGAAGATGATGCTTTTATAGAATACAGAATAATAGAAAGATCTTGGAGGTCTCCTGGTCTGACCTTCTCCTCAAGCAGGAGAACTTATACCATTCCAGACAAATGCTATCTAATTTCTTCTTTAAAACCTCTGGTGATGGAGGACTCACAATATCTCAAAACAGGCAGCTGTAGTGATTGTTATCACTAATAAAATCAAATGGCATAACTTTTGATGAAGTTTCTTTTTACAATTCTTTAAGTAAATTACACCCAAATAGATAACAGGCATGAGAGTAGAATGCAAGAAAAGCTACATGTGAGTAAGAAATAGTATGCCATTTTCCTCATTTCTCAGCCAGCTAGATTTAGTCACTTTTCTTGAATTTTCCTTCACATTTTTATTTCTGCTTTAGACATGAAAGCCAGCCGGATGACTGGAACAATCACTTGCTCTCCTCCAAAATCATCTCACAGGGGTGTTGTCGTGGGGAATATAAGAGAACGAAGAAGTATTAGATAAGATTGCTGAACTGAATTATGTTTAAAAAAAATAAATTTGGGATATAAATAAAAATATATCTCATTAAAAATGCTTGAGAAATTCCACTGGGATGGTGATTTTACATGGAAATAAAAGTACCCATGACACTTATTTGTATAATTTTTGTATTCAATGTCATATAGTATAAAAGGTAAGTGCTCCCCTCACACATATGGGCTAGTGTTCCTGACTCTAAGGGGCGATGCTCATCTCTGTTTCAAAGCCAAAGAGCCAGCGCTGTCCAAAGACGTCTCTGTGGTTATTGACTAAACATCAAAGGAGCACGCAGCATTGTTACCTTCCCACCGAAAGTGGTTCTTATTTTTCTACTTGCATTTTTACATGCTTTTGAACTGCTACATTGGCAGAAGCTGGGACAAATAATGAGACTCACTCTGTTACGCGGCACTAGGGATTTAAACTGCCAAACTGCTGACCTTTCTGATCAACAAGCTCAGTGTCTTAGCCACTGAGCCACTATGTCCCTTATGGTGATTTTACATGGAGATAAAAATACCCATGTCACTTATTTGTCTAATTTTTGCATCAAATGTCATATAGTGTAGTAATATATTATTTCCATAATATATGGAAATCATAATTATACATAGAGAATATTAGTTCTCTATGTATAATTTTGTTAAAAGAACTTGCTCCCCAGAAAGATTCCCGATTAAAGGAACTCCTAAAAGTCAGAGACAGAGTGGCATGACTATTTAGCCTTGATTATTGCCTACATTGGTCTTCTATGGATATCCTATTTTATTTTAAAAAAAGAATTGTTTAATTTTCAGGGATTTTTCACTATCTTTCAACAACTTCTTTTATCTTACAGGTAGTAAGCCAGATGGGAACTGAGAATTTGACCTTTGTTAAAGAATTCATGTTGGTGGGACTCACAAGTCATCGAGGGACCCAGCTTCTGCTCTTTGGGGTGCTCCTCCTGATCTACTTGCTTATCCTTTTTGACAACCTGCTGATCATCACTTTGGTGTGGGCTGATTCCCAGCTACATACACCTATGTACTTTTTCCTTAGCAATCTTGCTGTGATGGAGATTGGGTTGGTCACCAGCACGCTGCCTCAGATGTTGGCCCATCTGATCACTGGGAGTGGAATCCTCTCCTTAACGCGTTGCATGCTCCAAGGTTATATTGCCTTGAACATCGGCAGTGCTGAAAGTTTGCTGTTGGGTGTCATGGCCTATGACCGTTACTTGGCCATCTGCTCTCCCTTGTTGTATGCTACAGCCATGAGCAAGTTCCACCAGGTCCTGCTTGTTGGCACATGCTGGATCACTGGCTGTGCATTTTCCATGATTTATGTCATCAGTATTTTTCGTCATTCTTTCTGTGGTCCTAACCTCATTAACCATTTTGGGTGTGAGCTTCCTATTGTGCTGAAGCTTGCATGTGATGACATAAAAATGACTAAAGCCATTGTCTCTGGTCTATCAGCCTTCATGATTTTCATTCCCCTTTCAGTTATCTTGTCTTCCTATGGATTCATTCTGCATTCTATATTGCACATGCGGTCAACTGCAGGAAGGAGTAAGGCTTTCTCCACTTGTGGGTCCCACCTTACCGTTGTCATCTTGTTCTATGGCACTGTTATTTCTATGTACATTATCCCCCACCCAGACTCAGGTCCTTCTCACAACAAGGAAATGACCATCTGTTACCTAGTAGTTACTCCCCTGCTTAACCCCATCATATATACCTTGCGGAACAAGGAGATTCATTCAGCAGTGATCAAGATGGCGAGAAGATGGGGCTTAGAGCAATGAATATGACCATTGACATCTTGCTGGGCTGGTGTTTGGTTATGTTTTCTTTCAACTGAGGGAGGATAACTATAAACATAATACCAGGCAATTTTAACTGTTTCTGCTCTTTTGTAAGGATGATGCGGCAGAAAAGCAGGCAGGAGAATGGCATGGAATGGAATGGAGTAGAACAGAACCTAACAGAGTAGAGTAGAGTGGAGTAGAGTAGAGTAGGGTGGGGTGGAGAGGGGTGGGTGGGATGGATTAGAGGTAGAGGTAGAAGTAGAGGTAGGGGGCGAGTGAAGAGGGGAGAATGAAATGGAGTGGAGTAGGGTAGGGTAGGGTAGGGTAAAATAGGGTAGGATAGGCTAGAGTACAATAGAGTGGAGTGGAGTGGAGTGGAGTGGAGTGGAGTGGAGTGGAGTAGAGTAGAGTAGAGTAGAGTACAGTAGAATAGAATAGAATAGAATAGAATAGAATAGAATAGAATAGAATAGAATAGAATAGAATAGAATAGAATAGAATAGAATAGAATAGAATAGAATAACAGAATCGGAAGGGACCTTGGACATCATCTAGTCCAACTCCCTGCTTAGGCAGGAAACCCTACACAGACAAATCGTTATCGAACGTCTTCTTAAAAATTTCCAGTGTTGGAGCATTCACAACTTCTAGAGTTAAGTTGTTCCACTGATTAATTGTTCTGTCATTAAATTTATCCTTAGTTCTAGATTGTTTCTCTTCTTGACTAGTTTCCATCCATTACTTCTTGTCCTGTCCTCAGGTGCTTTGGAGAATAGCTTCTCCCTTTTCTTTGTGGCAGCCCCTGAGATATTGGAAGACTTCTATCATGTCCTAGTGCTTCTTTTCATTAAACTAGACATACCCAATTCCAGCAACCATTCTTTCTATGCCACATTCCACATTCCCATGTACTATTTTCGCTCACATTTTGCAGGGATAGAAATATGTTATGTCACCAGCACCATGCCCCTCATGTTAACCCATCTCTTGACTGGAAATGGGGTCATCTCTTTTGCACTCTGCATCATCCAGATGTATGTCGCATGGAGTCCTTCCTCTTGAGTGTCATGGCCTATGACTGCTACTTAGCCATCTGCCATCCTCTAATTTATGCTACTGCCATGAGCAAGCAAAACCGGTTGTACTTTGCTTTAGCCTGCTGGGTAATTGCTCCTGTGCTCTGCGCCATCTGTGTTATCTGTCTTGCTGGCCAAACTTACTGTGGTCCCAACCGGATAAACCACTTCATATGTGAGTTGCCAGTGGTGATGAAACTTGCATGTAGTGATACACATATAGTCAAGCTTGTGAATTTAGCTATAGGAGCATTAGGCATTCTGGTTCCTCTATCGGTCATTCTGACCACCTATGGGTGTATACTTTACTCGGTCTCACATATGAAGTCAAACGTTGGACTGCACAAGGCTTTCTCTACCTGTGGCTACCATTTGATTGTGGTTGTTTTGTTTTATGGGACGATTATCTGTATGTATATGATTCCAAAGTCAGCTTCATCTCTTGATCATGATAAACAAATTGCAGTCTTCTATGTTGTGGTCACCCCTCTGCTCAACCCCATTATTTATACCTTGAGGAATAAGAGCATACATAGGGCAGCATCTAAAATATTGTGAAGAGTTGCTTTATAAAAACAAGCAAATACCCCAAATAAGATTTCTATTAGGCCATTTATTAGGCTGTTGCTTAATGCGCTAACTAATGGTATCACTGTTTTTGAATTGTGGTGTTGGAGAAGACACAAATATTTTCTTTGTGGTTTGTGAATTTTAACTAAGGACTATCTAGGTGTACAAGGGACCTGGTGGCTCAGTAGCTAAGACACTGAGCTTGTCGATCAGAAAGGTCGGCAGTTTGGTGGTTCGAATCCCTAGCGCCATGTAATTGAGTGAACTCCCGTTATTTGTCCCAGCTTCTGCCAACCTAACAGATGGACGGATGTAAAAATGCAAGTAGAAAAATAGGAACCACCTTTGGTGGGAAGGTAACAATGTTCCGTGCACCTTCAGCATTTCCTCTAAGGAGAGTTTGTATGAAAAGCTACATATGTCTCCACTTGAAAGTCCATTCCATAAAAAATTCTTTACAAATGCTTCCAGAACTCTCTCTCCCTCACTCCCTCTCCCTCTCCCTCCTAATCCCTCTTTCCCCCTCACCGATGTAAATATTCATATGTTGAATTGAATTAATTGCTTCATTCATTTCATTTTCAGCTTTAATCCAGAAATAGTTTGACATTGCATTCGTCTTGGATTTTGCTTGACTAATGTCTCTTCCTCTTTGTTCAATGTTCAAATATTTGTCTGCCTTTCAATTAATTTTCCATATATGTTTGAAAAAATAAATAATAAGGCAAAAGTTTGTCTCTCCTTTCTTTTAACCTTTGTGAATGCATTGACATAAAGTTATTTTCTTTCAGTGAATATTTAAAAGTGCCCAGGAGATTAAAAAAACAGAGAGCTTTATCAGTTTATTAGAAATAACCACAAGGGATTGGAGTAATCTCATTGGAAATAATATCATGAAATCTTGACATCTCTCATAGACAGTGAGAGAAGAGGCCAGAGTGCTATCTTAAGTCCTGGAATACTTTCAAAGATGAACATGCAACTTTAGGAAGCTGGAAAACATGATTGGTTGAGCAGGAGTCAGAATGATGGAAAAGATGGTAGAAAAAGTTTTAAAGAATCCTTTACAAGATCTCAAACAAGTCCATTGCATCAACACCAAGAATTTAATCTGAAATCTCTTCAAATTTCATTATATCTATCAGTTCAAAATCTTCTGCCACCAACTTCTTCCTCCAAATTATTACAAGGACATGGCATGGTAGAGTTCCTGAACTTTTTATTTAGATATTTCATTATATTTTCAGTATATTTCATTATTATAGTTCTTTGAAAATATTCCACTAATGTCTCAAATTGTTTTGCAATATTATGTACCAATTATGGCTGTTATAACTGAAATCATGATGGGATCCTTTTGGTTTACTGAGAAAGATCTTAATGATTCTTAAAGCTAAGATTTCAATGGCTCATTTGGAATTTATTTATGAGGAAAATAATTTTTAAAGGATGAAATATTTTGACTTGGGAGAGTAGTCTTAGAATTTAACTTTAATACTGGCATACTCTATCTTACGGATTTCTTGGTGGAGATAAAGGCAGATACATTTGCTAAGGCAAACTATGCAGATGTATTTATTTTTATTTTATTTATTTAGTTTGTCAAACATGTATGAGATAGCAGGTATAATTATAAACATGAACACAGGAAATGGGTACCAATAAATGGGGACTGTAGGACAGGGACGGTAGGCATGCTGGTGTGCTTATACATGGCCCCTACAGACCTCTTAGGAATGGGATGAGGTCCACACTAGACAGTTCAAGGTTAAAGTTACGGGAGTTCGAGGATGTAGCAACAGATTCAGGTAGAGCATTCCAGGCATTGACCACTCTGTTGCTGAAGTCATATTTTTTGCAATCGTGTTAGGAGAGGTTTACCTTTAGTTTGTATCTATTGTTTGCCCATGTATGATTGAGGTTGAAGCTGAAGTAGTCATTGACAGGTAGGATATTGTAGCAGACAATTTTGTGTACAACGCTTAGGTCAGACCTTAGTTGTTATAGTTCTAGAATGTCCATAGCCAAAATTTTGAGCCTGGTGGCATAAGGTATTCTGTTGTGACCAGAGGAGTGGAGGACTTTTCTCGTGAAATACCTCTGGACTCACTCGATTGAATTAATGTCTGATATACAGTATGGATTTCAGGCAGACGAGATGTATTCAAGAATTAGTCTGGCAAAGGTTTTGTATGTCCTTGTTTGCAGTACAATGTTACCGGAGAAGAAGGTTAGCAAAATTAGGTTAACAACTCTTAATGCCTTTTTTGCAATGCTGTTGAATGATTGCTATTTTCTTAGCTTCCCTTGACATTGGTAATTTGTATGGGATTCATATTCAAGTAATATTCAGGTTATATTTGAGTATAATCTTTGGGTACTTTTACCTCTAGTTTCTTTCATGTTGGGGTCCAAATTGAGCTAGTTAATCTGACTATGGAACTATTTTAAGGCTATTGTTAAAGTTGCTATAAATCATGAAATACTGAATCAGTGCTAATTCTTCTCCAATTAACAGCTATTTAATTCTTCAGAAATTACAAAAAAAATAGTTAAAAGCAGATTAGAACTAAATGTTATTATGACCCATTCAAAAATTATTTGATTGCCCAAATTGTTTGCCTATCTGTCTGTGTTTCTTGTTTGCAATGATTTAAAACTAGTATGTGGCAATTTATCATTCTGATACAACTTTAGGCATTCCTGATTAAACTTAACCAAAAATAGATGTATGTGATATCTTCAGCTCCTGTACAAAAATGGTAGGATAGGTAATTAAAAATATCAAGTTATGGATTTTTCAGGCACCAAGTTCATACAATCCTGGAAATAAAATCTAAACCCAATTTGCCTCTGTGGGTTGTTAACAAGCACTACTTTTTAGAGTTCAAATGTATTGTTTCTGCTTGTTCTTTTTACAAAGGGTCAGGGAAGATATCAAACACTCTGGTCAATATTCTTTATTGAATTCTTCTGTTTTCAGAATAATTTTCCAGGCTCCCCCTTTCCCCTTCCTTTTTCTTTTGAAAAAATTGATGCATTGTGCTGATTAATTTTTCAGTTCCTTAATCTCACTAAAATGTTTGTACTGTGGATATTTATAATTTGTTAAGGAGAGAGAATAAAGATAAATAAATTAAATTTCCCAATTAGGCTGTGCCAATCATCTGAAATGTTTGAGCTTGTAGAAATTAGCTTATAATGATTATGGCTTTCTTGAGATTAAACTCTGAAACAAACTTACTTACGTACTTACTTACTTACTTACTTACTTACTTACTTACTTACTTACTTTCTTTCTTTTTTTCTTTCTCTTACTCTCTCTCGGCCCCCCCCCCCTCTCTCTTTTCTTTCTCTTTCTTTCTGCCTCCTTTCCAGGAAATTTCATTATCTTTCAATAATTTTCTTTCATTTCAGGCAAGATGATGCCAAGATAGCGAGTGAGAATTTCACCACCATTAAGGAGTTCATCTTATTGGGACTCACCAGCCACCGAAGAACGCAGCTTTTTCTCTTTGGGATCATCCTCATCATCTACTTGCTTACAATTTTGGGGAACCTGCTAATCATCATCTTGGTGCATGCTGATTTTCGACTCCACACACCCATGTACTTTTTTCTCAGCAACTTTTCAGGCATGGAAATTGGCTATGTTACCAGCACTTTGCCCCAGATGTTAGGTCAACTTTTGACTGGATATGGAGCCATTCCCTTAGCACGATGTGTGACACAGAGTTACATTGCTCTGACCATAGGTAGCACAGAATGCTTGTTGTTGGGAGTCATGGCTTATGACCGCTACATAGCCATCTGCCATCCACTGACATATGCTTCTTCCATGGATAGGATGCACCAGCGACTGCTTGCGGCATCCTGTTGGACCATAGGATGCCTCTTCTCAGTTGTATATGTAGCTTCCATTTTTCACCATCCGTTCTGTGGCTCCAATCACATTAACCACTTCGTTTGCGAATTGCCTGTTGTGCTAAAACTTGCATGTGATGACACCACTGTAACTAAAGCTGTTGTTTTTGGTTTATCAGCATTTATTGTTCTGGTTCCTGTTTTAGTCATCCTCTCTTCCTATGGTCTAATTCTCTATTCCGTTTTGGACATGAGGTCAACTACCGGATGGTGTAAAGCTTTCTTCACCTGTGGCTCCCATCTTATGGTGGTCACCTTGTTCTACGGTACCGTTATCTCTATGTACATCATCCCCCATTCGGACACAGGTCAAGATCATGACAAGCAAATCACAGTCTTTTATGTTGTAGTGACCCCTCTTTTGAACCCCATTATTTATACCCTGAGAAACAAGGAAGTCCATAAAGCAGGACTCAAAATGCTGAAAGACTTTGGCTTTATAGCATGAACATTCTCGTCTTGCTAAATAAATTTTTAGGATTGAGTGGGGTTGTTCATTTAATGTGTTTGTGTGTGTGTGTGTGTGTGTGTGTGTGTCTGTGTCTGTGTCTGTGTGTGTGTGTGTGTGTGTGTGTAAGAGAGAGCAGAGACAGAGAGAGGGAGACAGAGAGAGACAGACAGACAGACAGACAGAGAGAGAGTGACAGAGAGAGAGAGAGAGAGACAGAGACAGAGAGAGACAGAGAGAGAGAAACAGACAGACAGAGACAGACAGAGAGAATGACACACAGAGAGATAGACAGAGAGACAGACAGAGAGACAGACACACAGAGAGACAGACACACAGAGAGACAAACAGAGAGAGAGAAAGAGAGACAGACAGACAGACACACACAGAGAGACATAGACAGAGAGAGAAAGAAAGAGAGAGAGAGACAGAGGCAGAGAGAAAGATAGAGAGAGATACAGAAAGACAGAAAGACAAACCGACACTCACTCAGTGAGTGACACTCAAATAGACACACACACAGAGAGATAAATTGCAGACTATGAATATTATAAGATGAATTACTAGTGATTTTAAATATGCTGGAAAATATTGGGAATACTGAGGAAAAATATAATGGAAGAAAATCCATATTTTACTAATCTTACTTCTAAGTAAAATTACAATGCAGAAAACACAAACCAAAAATTATTCAATCCATTGAATCTGGGAAGAAAATTCCAGAACGTTTCTCCCATGACCCCACTTCTAACAGAATGTGCCATCATCACAGAAAGAGAAAATCCTGACTGGCTCCAGGTTGACTCAGCCTTCAATCCTTCCGAAGTTGGTAAAATGAAGATCCAGATTTCTGAGGGCAATTTGCTGACTCCGTAAACTGCTTAGAGAGGGCTGTTAAAGCACAATGAAGTGGTATATAAGTCTAAGTGCTATGGCTATTTGTACTAAAATACATTCAGTCCATTTATTATACTATGGCCGTGATGGTGAACCTATGGCACGCATGCCACACGATGGCATGCGGAGCCATCTCTGCGGGCGAACGAGCCATCACCCATGTCAGCTCCTCTACGGCTCCTGCTGGCCAGTTCTTTTTTGGTCTCTTCTAGGGGACGCACACCAGTGGTGGGTTTTGGCAGGTACCCCCCAGTACGGGCATACCAGTTCCTGCTGGAAACAGCTGGCACCATTCCGGTATGGTGCTTCGGAGGGCCCACCTGCCTGCCCGTGTTCTTTAATCTGTATTTGTCCCAACTGGGCCATCTGCACATGCTCACGGAGCGTACGGCACATGTGTGATGCTCTGTTGAGCAGCTGGAGCATCACAGGCTGTGGGTGCACACATGCACCCAGAGCCCGTGCACATGGTGGACACTCGACCCTATCACAGCATACCATATGCGACAGGATCCAGAACCCACCTCTGATGCGCATGCATGCTTGGAGGGTGGGGAGGAGACCTCCATGGGGGATGAGGGATGCAATGCCCCCCCCACATCCCATTTTTGGTTCCAGGAGCTTCAGGGAGGTCCCCCAATCTCCTGTTTTGGTGCTAGCAGGCCATAGTGTATATTTTGACCCTGATTAATAAATGGACTGACTATATTTTAGTATAAATAGCAGTAGCACTTAGATTTATATTCCACTTCATAGTGCTTTACAGTCCTCTCTAAGCGGTTTACAGAGTCAGCCTATTGCCCTCAAAAACCTGAGTCTTCATTTTACCAACCTACCTTTTTTGATCCCAGGAGGCTTCAGGGAGGCCTGCTAGAAACAAAACAGGTGGTCGCGCATGGATGCGTGGGAAGCGGGGGTGCAGCGCCCCGCCACTCCTTCACAGGAGGCTTTAGGAGGGCCTGCTAGCATCAAAATGGGGGCCATGCATGCATGCGTGGGAAGCAGGGGAGCATGGGGGTCACACGTGCCTGTATGATGGGTGGGGCCTTTGGGGGAGCATTAGATTATGGGTGTTGGCACATGCGCATGGGCTTTTGGCACCCGAGGGGAAAAAAGTTTTGCCATTGCTGCATGTTGGGATGGTCTTTACAGATAGTCTTTGGAATTACAGTTATGAGCCATGCCGGTCATTGTGGGTAACCATATAAATACATACAATTTTATCACCATTTTTGCGCAGTTGTTAAGTGAATTCCATGGCCATTAAGCAATCCCTGCAGCCATTAGGTGAATCAATGATTCACTATTAGCCATTTGCCATTGTCATAAAGTCAACAATGGCTGTCATTGGTGAATCCATCATCCTCAATTGATGTTTTTTTTTGTTGCAAAAAACTGGAAGTAAACACCAGCAAAACCCCTCCTAAATTGTAATTATTTGACTGTGGGATGCTGCAAATAGTTGTCAATGTGGTGTGCTTGCTGAACACCCAAAATGTGATCACATGACCATTAGAACTTTGAATCCAGGTAATAATAAGAAATTCACAAGAAAGGCTAAGCCCCAAAGAATTGAGGCCTTTGAACTCCTGTGAGTCCCTTGGACTGCAAGGCGATTACACCGGTCAGTCCTGGAGGAGATCAACCCTGACTGCTTTTTAGGAGGCCAGATCCTGAAGATGAAACTCAAATATTTTAGCCACTGAATGAGAAGGAAGGACTCACTGGAGAAGAGCCTGACGCTGGGAAAAATGGAGGGCAAAAGAAGAACGGGACGACGGAGAATGAGGTGGCTGGATGGAGTCACCGAAGCAGTAGGCGTGAGCTTAAATGGACTCCACAGAGGATGGTAGAAGACAGGAAGGCCTGGAGGAACATTGTCCATGGGGTTGCGATGGGTGGGACATGACTTCACAACTAACAACAACACCAATAAGTAGCTCTGGGGAGGACAGTCATAAATTAGAAAGATTGTTAAGCAACTATCAAAAGTGAAAGACTGCCTTTGTTTTAATTATTCAAAGAACCTATCTTATTTGACTGTGTTAATCAAGTACTTCAGTTCTCAAGAGATTGAGATAGAAATGAATTATAACGAAGTAAAGCAAAGTTCCAATGGAATTGAAATAACCTCCATGGAATATATTCATATCATTCTTATGATTTTTTGCAATCTTGTTTCAAGATTGCAAAGCAGCAAATGTCAATATTTGGGAGAAGATGAAAAAGCAAGGATAAGTGGGTTTGAATCTAACCACAGTTAGCTGTTACAAGGATCAAGACACAATAACTTACTGATTTACTGAAAATATACTTTGCACCAAAAAGAAGAGTTGATATCATCAAAAGCCTTTAGTAAATTCTATGGAACAGCATCCCCTTGAGGATTTGGGAAGGTCATTAAGATAGTTTGTCTAACCTGGGTGACTCTTTGTTTTGATTTAATCTAAGGCAATTCCCAGTTTCAAAAACTTACTCATAAAATCATGTGTTCTCATTCTTCAGCCTACTACCTTTTGAATGATAACTCTGAAATTAAGGAGTCAAAAGTAATTGGCACAGGAAAGAAAATAATAGAATAGTAATTAGAATTTCTCTAGTTCTTTAAATATATATTTATGGCTTGTGATCTCTTAAACAGGATTGTAATAAAACTGTGCTTTATTCAGCTAAGTATTTTCTGTTAGTTGCTAGTCATTACATTAACCGGCTCGGTGCACAGAGAATCTTTTCAAGCATCCGAAGAACATATTACAGAACATCTAAGAATCTTCCCTTGAAAAGTCATTGAATTTCCAAGTTGCTTCTCACTGTTGCCTCAACAGACGCTGGTGGTGTTTAAGAGGTACAGAAAGGTAAGACATTTTGCCATTTGGAAGTCTGTTGACAGAATCTGATTTTGTTAGGAAGGAGAACGTGAGGGAAGATGTTGCTTTTAATTAGGTGGAAAATCATTGCTACCTCTGAAAGAACTAAGCATTATGGTCAAAAGCCTGAATGACTGATGCTGCAGCTGACTGTAGTTGACTGATGCTGAAGTCAGCTATGTGCCATGTGTTCAGAGTGGTGGTTAGTTGATGCAATCTTAGCACGGTATGGCAATATTGGTAAGAATGGAATGGAATAGAATAGAATTCTTTATTGGCCAAATGTGATTGGACACAAATGGAATTTGTCTTTGATGCAGATGTTCACAGTGTACATAAGGAGAATTAAATACATTCATCAAGAATAAAAAGATACAACACTTAGTGATAGTCAAGGTTACTAATAAGCTAACAAATCATACTAGGAAACAAATAAAAGCAATATAAATTAAAAGATACAAGCAACATGGAAGCTGCCATTACACTAAGCTAAGTGGGATAAGATTTGTGGTCTACAAAATTTGTCGTCTTGTGCTTCAATGCAACACTCCTATTGGGACTTATGCTAGCACGATAGTTCAAGTTTTATTATGTTTGCATCTCCAGCAAAGTACAAAACACACATGGTATAATCTGGTCATAATGTTTCCATTTTTTTCATGATGATTGATATCTCTGCAGTGGATGTAGAGAAATTCAGGCTTCTGGTTTCTATAGTTGAAGAATGAGAAGCCCAGAATTCCCTGCAGTGTTTGAAGGAATCTGTAAGAATTAAGCAGCTTTAATCTTGGCAATGCAACTGGATGGGTTGAGGGAAGAGGATGCTTTTATAGAATACAGAATAATAGAAAGATCTTGGAGGTCTCCTGGTTGGACCTTCTCCTCAAGCAGGAGACCTTATACCATTCCAGACAAATGCTATCTATTTTTTTCTTAAAAACCTCTAGTGATGGAGGACTCAAATATCTCAGAACAGGCAGCTGTAGTGATTGTTATCACTAATAAAATCAAATGACAGAACTTTTGATGAAGTTTCTTTTTACAATTCTTTAAGTAAATTACACCCAAATAGATAACAGGCATGAGAGTAGGATGCAAGAAAAGCTACATGTGAGTAAGAAATAGTATGCCATTTTCCTCATTTCTCAGCCAGCTAGATTTAGTCACTTTTCTTGAATTTTCCTTCACATTTTTATTTCTGCTTTAGACATGAAAGCCAGCTGGATGACTGGACCAATCACTCGCTCTCTTCCAAAATCATCTCACAGAGGTGTTGTCGTGGGGAAAATAAGAGAAGGAAGAAGTATTAGATAAGCTGCTGAATTATGTGTAAAAAAATAAATTTGGGATATAAATAAACAAAAGATCTCATTAAAAATGCTTGAGAAATTCCACTGACATGGTGATTTTACATGGAGATAAAAGTACCCATATCACTTATTTGTCTAATTTTTGCATCAAATGTCATATAGTATAAAAGGTAAATGCTCCCCTCAAACATATGGGCCAGTTGTTCCTGACTCTAAGGGGCGATGCTCATCTCCGTTTCAAAGCCAAAGAGCCAGCATTGTCCAAAGACGTCTCCATGGTTATGTGGCCACCATGACTAAACATCAAAGGCGCACGCAGCATTGTTACCTTCCCACCAAAAGTGGTTCCTATTTTTCTACTTGCATTTTTGCGTGCTTTTGAACTGCTACGTTGGCAGAAACAGGGACAAATAATGGGACTCACTCTGTTACGCGGCACTAGGGATTTGAACTGCCAAACTGCTGTCCTTTCTGATCAACAAACTCAGTGTCTTAGCCACTCAGTTACTATGTCCCTTATGGTGATTTTACACTAAGATAAAAATAGCCATGTCACTTATTTGTCTAATTTTTGTATCAAATGTCATATAGTGTAGTAATATATTATTTCCATAATATATGGAAATCATAATTATACATAGAGAATATTAGTTCTCTATGTATAATTTTGTTAAAAGAACTTGCTTCCAGAACGATTCCCGATTAAAGGAACTCCTAAAAGTCAGAAACAGACTGATATGACTATTTAGCCTTGATTATTGCCTACATTAGTCTTCTATGGATATCCTTTTTTTTAAAAAAAAGAATTGTTTAATTTTTAGGGATTTTTCACTATCTTTCAACAATTTCTTTTATCTTACAGGTAGTAAGCCAGATGGGAACTGAGAATTTGACCTCTGTTAAAGAATTCATGTTGGTGGGACTCACAAGTCATCGAGGGACCCAGCTTCTGCTCTTTGGGGTGCTCCTCCTGATCTACTTGCTTATCCTTTTTGACAACCTGCTGATCATCACTTTGGTGTGGGCTGATTCCCAGCTACATACACCCATGTACTTTTTCCTTAGCAATCTTGCTGTGATGGAGATTGGGTTGGTCACCAGCACGCTGCCTCAGATGTTGGCCCATCTGATCACTGGGAGCGGAATCCTCTCCTTAACGCGTTGCATGCTCCAAGGTTATATTGCCTTGAACATCGGCAGTGCTGAAAGTTTGCTGTTGGGTGTCATGGCCTATGACCGTTACTTGGCCATCTGCTCTCCCTTGTTATACGCTACAGCCATGAGCAAGTTATACCAGGTCCTGCTTGTTGGCACATGCTGGATCACTGGCTGTGCATTTTCCATGATTTATGTCATCAGTACTTTTCGTCATTCTTTCTGTGGTCCTAACCTCATTAACCACTTCGCGTGTGAGCTGCCTATTGTACTGAAGCTTGCATGTGATGACATAAAAATGACTAAAGCCATTGTCTCTGGTCTATCAGCCTTCATGATTTTCATTCCCCTTTCAGTTATCTTGTCTTCCTATGGATTCATTCTGCATTCTATATTGCACATGCGGTCAACTGCAGGAAGGAGTAAGGCCTTCTCCACTTGTGGGTCCCACCTTACCGTTGTCATCTTGTTCTATGGCACTGTTATTTCTATGTACATTATCCCCCACCCAGACTCAGGTCCTTCTCACAACAAGGAAATGACCATCTGTTACCTAGTAATTACTCCCCTGCTTAACCCTGTCATATATACCTTGCGGAACAAGGAGATTCATTCAGCAGTCATCAAGATGGCAAGAAGATTGGGCTTAGAGCAATGAATATGACCATTGACATCTTGCTGGGCTCGTGTTTGGTTATGTTTTCTTTCAACTGAGGGAGGATGACTATAAACATAATACCAGGCAGTTGTAACTGTTTCTGCTCTTTTATAAGGATGATGTGGCAGAAAAGCAGGCAGGAGAATGGCATGGAATAGAATGGAGTAGAACAGAAGCTAACAGAGTAGAGTAGGGTGGGGTGGAGAGGGGTGGGTGGGATGGATTAGAGGTAGAGGTAGAAGTAGAGGTAGAGGGGCAAGTGAAGAGGGGAGAATGAAATTGAGTGGAGTAGGGTAGGGTAGGGTAAAATAGGGTAGGATAGGCTAGAGTAGAATAGAATAGAGTGGAGTGGAGTGGAATGGAATGGAATAGAATAGAGTAGAGTAGAGTAGAGTAGAGTAGAATAGAATAGAATAGAATAGAATAGAATAGAATAGAATAGAATAGAATAACAGAATCGGAAGGGACCTTGGACATCATCTAGTCCAACTCCCTGCTTAGGCAGGAAACCCTACACCACTTCAGACAAATCGTTATCGAACATCTTCTTAAAAATTTCCAGTGTTGGAGCATTCACAACTTCTAGAGTTAAGTTGTTCCACTGATTAATTGTTCTGTCAGTAAATTTATCCTTAGTTCTAGGTTGTTTCTCCCCTTGACTAGTTTCCATCCATTACTTCTTGTCCTTCCCTCAGGTGCTTTGGAGAATAGCTTCTCCCTTTTCTTTGTGGCAGCCCCTGAGATATTGGAAGACTTCTATCATGTCCTAGTGCTTCTTTTCATTAAACTAGACATACCCAATTCCAGCAACCATTCTTTCTATTCCACATTCCACATTCCCATGTACTATTTTCTCTCACATTTTGCAGGGATAGAAATATGTTATGTCACCAGCACCATGCCCCTCATGTTAACCCATCTCTTGACTGGAAATGGGGTCATCTCTTTTGCACTCTGCATCATCCAGATGTATGTCGCATGGAGTCCTTCCTCTTGAGTGTCATGGCCTATGACCGCTACTTAGCCATCTGCCGTCCTCTAATTTATGCTACTACCATGAGCAAGCAAAACCGGTTGTACTTTGCTTTAGCCTGCTGGGTAATTGCTCCTGTGCTCTGTGCCATCTGTGTTATCTGTCTTGCTGGCCAAACTTATTGTGGTCCCAACCAGATCAACCACTTCATATATGAGATGCCAGTGGTGCTGAAACTTGCATGTAGTGATACACATATAATCAAGTTTGTGAATTTAGCTATAGGAGCATTGGGCATTCTGGTTCCTCTATCGGTCATTCTGACCACCTATGGGTGTATACTTTACTCGGTCTCACATATGAAGTCAAACGTTGGACTGCACAAGGCTTTCTCTACCTGTGGCTCCCATTTGATTGTGGTCGTTTTGTTTTATGGGACGATTATCTGTATGTATATGATTCCAAAGTCAGCTTCATCTCTTGATCATGATAAACAAATTGCAGTCTTCTATGTTGTGGTCACCCCTCTGCTCAACCCCATTATTTATACCTTGAGGAACAAGAGCATACATAGGGCAGCATCTAAAATATTGTGAAGAGTTGCTTTATAAAAACAAGCAAATACCCCAAATAAGATTTCTATTAGGCCATTTATTAGGCTGTTGCTTAATGCACTAACTAATGGTATCACTGCTTTTGAATTCTGGTGTTAGAGAAGACACAAATATTTTCTTTGTGGTTTGTGTATTTTAACTAAGGACTATCTAGGTGTACAAGGGACCTGGTGGCTCAGTGGCTAAGACACTGAGCTTGTCGATCAGAAAGGTCGGCGGTTTGGTGGTTCGAATCCCTAGGGCCATGTAATTGAGTGAACTCCCGTTACTTGTCCCAGCTTCTGCCAACCTAGCAGTTGGAGGGATGTAAAAATGCAAGTATAAAAATAGGAACCACCTTTGGTGGGAAGGTAACAATGTTCCGTGCACCTTCAGCATTTACTCACGTCTTAAGGAGAGTTCATATGAAAGGCTACATATGTCTCCCATATGTCTATTCCATAGAAAATTGTTTACAAATGCTTACAGAACTCTCTCTCCCTCACTCCTTCTCTCCCTCTCCCTCCTTCTCCCTCTTTCCCTCTCACCCAAATAAATATTCATATGTTGAATTGAATTAATTTCCTGGCGACACTTCATTCATTTCATTTTCACCTTTAATTCAGAAACAGTTTGACATTGCATTCTTCTTGGATTTTGCTTGACTAATGTCCAATGACGTGCAGTCAGGGGAGGTAGGGGAGGCAGGGCCTCACCACTGTCATCATGAAAAGAAAAGAAAATGTAAAAGGAAAAAGGCTGAAGTAGTTGCTGCCAGAGACACAGTGGGTGACTCTGCTTAGTGCTTAACAGTTTTAAAAAGCCTCTAAAAAAGTGCCCTCTGCAGGAGGAGGTGGGCCTCATTTAGTCTATCTTTATGATCACTCGAGCAGAGTTAAGCAAGGGTTAAAAGCCAAAAAAAATCCTTATGTAGATGAAGCACTTGGTTCTCTGGTCTCCTCCTGTGGAGTGTGTTTTTTTAGAGGCTTTTTTAAACAGTTAAGCAGAGTCAGCACTGGCAGGGACTCTGGCAGCAGCTAACCCAGCCTGACTTCAGCAGCTCTTGCCTTTTTACATTTTCCATTTTTACATTTTCATCATGGCAGACAAGAGGAGAGTTGAAATCCTCTGTGAAACAGCTCGAAAAGGTATGTGGGTTGGAGGGAGGGGGAGGAATTCAAAATTAATGTAATTTGTAAGTAATTGTATTATTGTAAGTAATTTCTGTGTGTGTTTTACTCGCCTCTGCTGGCTCGTGGGCTGGCACTTTTTTTATGTCGGACATAGCAGCAGGGCTTTTGGACATAGCGGCAAGGCTTTTGGACGCAGCAGGGTGGCTTTTGCCCGCTTTCAAGAAAGCTTTCTTCAAGAAAGCTTTCTATGTCCGACATAGAGGCATCCCACCTCCATGTCGGACATAGCTCCAGGGCAGCAGGGTAGCTTTTGTCTGCTTTCAAGAAAGCTTTCTTGAAAGCAGGCAAAAGCCGCCCTGCTGCCCCTGGACTAGAGGCAAAAGCCACCCTGCTGCTATGTCCAACATAGAAGCATCCCACCTTTATGTTGGACATAGCGCCGGGGTGGCAAGGCAGCTTTTGCCCGCTTGCCTCCCCAGCCATAAACCTCACCGCACGTCACTGGTTTCAGGAATTGGGTATGTCTAGTTTGATGAAAAGAAGGTCTAAGGGTGACATGATAGCAATGTTCCTTTATTGCTTCATTGCAATGTTCCTTCATTGTAAAGTTACAATGACACTGAAAAAGTGACTTATGACCATTTTTCAATTATGACCATTGCATCCTTCCTCTTGGACGTACACCCAAAAGGACAGTGCCAGGAACCATTAAAGCAGCGTAAAAAGCTTAAAACAACTCTTTCCATTTAAGAAAATCAAGCCCCTAATACCAGCAAAGGAAATAAAAACATCCAGAGAAAGTCTGGGCATACTGCTAAGAACCATTAGCTGTTACAATGTAATAAGGCAATTTCTGTAAGCAGGGCTATAAAGATAAGGATTAGGCTAGAAACAACACCAGAATGTTTCTTCCTGCCTGTAAAGTAGCTCTGTAAAGTGTGGGGGGGTGGGTTGAGGCTTTTGGAAGATTTGTTCCAACAACCGGTTCTCCGAACAGCTCAGAAAGTTAACAAATGGTTTGTCTGAATAGGTGCAAACCAGCTGAATCCCACCACTGAATATTCCCAACTAAAAGGACTTTGTGAAATGTAGACAGTAGACTCTGCCCCTCTCAGGCAATTCATTTGATTTCATTCTCTACACACCAAATAATACTTTAGCTTATGTCAATTTTTCTCCAACTTTAATGAGGCTATTGAAGAAACTTCTATAAAGAGCTGAGGAAGCAGATATAATAGCACTATCAATTTTTTTCTTTAAAAAGACGTATTTACATTGCACCCAAATACCATGATGATAATAGTCTGAGAGGTTATTCACAGAAATATTGGGTTGAGTTTATGGCTAGGCAAACCAACATTTAAGGCATTCTGAATTAATGCTCATGATCAGCCAATGTCTGACATGGCATGGAAGAAAGACTGACAAACTAAGACACAAACATTCATGTTTTCTGGTTAAAGTCTTTTCTTTGCAATATCTTTCTTGCTGACCTATGGATGTCCTTGTTCCTTAGAGTATAAATGATAGGGTTAAGCAGAGGGGCCACCAGTACATAGAAAATTGCACTGTGCTTATTATGATCAGGAGCTGAGGTTGATTTAGGAATGACATATATAAAAAGGGTAGGGCCATAAAACAAGGTGACTACAAGCAGATGGGAGCCACAGGTAGAGAACGCTTTGCGCTGTCCAACTGTAGACTTCATGTGGGATACGGAATAAAGAATTAACACATAGGAGGTCAGGATGACACAAAGAGGAAACAGAAGGAGTAAGGCTCCTGCACCAGATACAATTTTCTCGATGAATTGTATATCACCACATGAAAGTTTTAACACCACAGGAAATTCACACATAAAGTGGTTGATATGATTGGGACCACAGAAAGTTTGGGATACCAGGACGGCATCGAGTATAGCAGAGAGCAGAGATGCAATTACCCAGCAGGTTAAAGCAAACTGCAACTGGCATCGCTGGTCCATAACAACAGCATATTTTAGGGGAGAACAGATGGCCAGATAGCGGTCATAAGCCATGACACCCAGTAGCAAAGACTCAGTGCAACCCGTGGACCCTACAAAAAATATCTGGGCAATGCAGAGTGGGAAGGAGATGGCTCCATGCCCAGCCATGAGGTGAGATAACATTACGGGCACTGTGCTTGTGATGTAACATATTTCAATCACCGCAAGATGAGAAAGAAAATAATACATAGGAGTGTTCAGTTGTATATCAGACTCCACCAATATGATGATCAGCAGGTTCCCCAAAACTGTAATCAAGTAAAAAATGAGAATGACCCCAAAGAGGAGTAGCTGGATTTTTCTGTCATTGCTGAATCCCAGCAAGATGAATTCCTTGACAGAGGTGAAGTTCTCAGCTTCAATCATGGCCTCCTGCCTGAGGAGAAGGAAAAAAGAACAAGAGTCCATTGGATCAACTACCATTTTTTTTCAGTTTTTAAATATTTTTATTGAAATATAAAACTGAAATACTGTGCATCAATTTATCAGCTGCAGATGAATTCTTATATATATATACAACATACATACATACATACATACATACATACATACATACATACATATATATATATATATATATATATATATATATATATATGTTGTATTTGTGCTGATAAATAAATAAAGGGAGACTACTATAGATCTATTTCAAGCTATTTAGCTCTCATCAGCTAGCCATACCCTTACTGGGATTCGAACCTGTGCTGTATTGCATCTTAGGCAGATGTCTTAACCATTAAGCAACAGGTCCTCCTCCTTATCAGCTGAGCCAGGGAAGTAGATATGTATTTAGTGTCACAACCCCTGATATGCCCCAATTATGGGAGGAAGCTAACTGCTTCCATTCTCTATTTATCGGCTCGTCACAAGAGACCATCACGACAGAAACCCAATATTTTTACTGTTGCCTTTGTTACATTTGTGTTGTATTTGTGCTGATAAATAAATAAAGGGAGACTAGTATAGATCTGTTTCAAACTATTTAGCTCTCATCAGCTAGCCATACCCTTACTGGGATTCGAACCTATACATATATTTAACTCAAATCAACCTCCTCCTTATATATTGTTTACATCAGTGGTGGGTTGCCAATTTTTCTATTACTAGTTCAGCCACACTCCTGCGCGCGCTCGCACACATGCACAATGCTTTTGTGCATGTGCAGAAGCATTCAGGTGGATGGGCAGAGCCTCCCATTGCCACTACTACCAGTTCGCATGATCCGGGCTGAATTGGCAGTAATTCACCTCTGGTTTACATAGAAATATATTGAATTGTCCTGGCATTCCATTTGCCATAAAATAAAGGTAAAAACAAAATAACACATATACTATTTTAAACAATGCTAGTGTTATGCAGTGATTTCTGACCATCATATTCTAGTATGTCAACTCATCTATCATTCTAATACCTACATTCTAATAAATACATAGTATCTCCTTCCTTGTCCACCTAACCTGATTCTTTCACATTCCAATTTCTACCTCATGTTTCTAACCATTGGTAGAATCTATCCCATATAGCATAGTATTCTGTATCTCCTTTATCTTTTATTTTTAGCATCAGTCTGTCTATTTCTAGTATCTTCCTTATTGTCTCATCTTCTGAAGGGGTGTTTTCGCTCTTCTACTGCTGTGCATAGACAATTCTTGCTGTGGTCAAGATGTGTAATATTAGGTATATTGTCCTTTTATCATAACCATCTGATATAATGACCAATAAAAATACTTCTGCTTAAATTCTGTATGTTGTCTGGTCCTTTAAATACATAAATACACACAAAACAGGGCCATGATTACCCAGAGCCATTTCTGAAATCAAGATACTTAAATTATTCCAAGTAATATTAGTATCATCATTTGAAGATGGGCATGCTTGAATGCAGGGATCAGAAGCACTACAAGATGGGAAAATAAACTTGTTTTATTTCTTTCCTATCATTCTCCTTTATTTGCTTTAGAGATCAGGTTTAAAAAGGCAGAATCTAAATAACTTATTTTGGGTAAAGTCTATTTTCTTGCCATCTGTAGCTGGTGTGTGTGGGGCTATTTTTTCCTGTTGATAGATTGCACTTTTATATCAATCATCACTGTGAATATTCAACCTCATAGTAAGATTATTTTGTTGTTGTTGTTGTTGCAAAATAGCAAAGGAACAAATCAGCAACAATTGAAACAACTTCCATAATTAACTACTTTTGGCAATTGGTTTAAATTTCACTACATATAGGCTTCATGGTTAGTAAAATATTATTCTGTTATTTATTCTTCTGTAGCAATGCAAACTAAAAAAATATCAAAGGAATTTGTTACAACCAGATAATTGTGCAAACATCACCTTAGCTTCAGAAACTACAAATATTTCCCCATGCTATAAATTATACATAAGATAATTCTGTTATTGGTTTCTTCCTCAAAATAAACCCAAATAAAGAAATTTAGTGGTGAATTTCTTAAAGGATTCTACTTCAAGATTGCTAGTATGGTAATTTATTAATAATTTAATAGTAACATATTAAGAAAGAAATACTTCCTGAAAAGAAATGTTATTCTAGAGTCTTTTCACAAAACTAATAAAATATAACCACCTCTGTTACTTCACAAATATATTTTTGAATTTATTCACATTAGAAAACAAATTACTATCTGCCCACATTAAACTTTCTTTCTGGTCTAGTAACACAGATTATTTTATTAGAAAAACAAGGATTATCTCATCAGATTCCTCATCTAGATGATCTTTATTTTTATTTTATTCAGTTTGTCAAACATGTAAAAGATAACAGGTATAAGTATAAACTAAGTATGAACACAGTAAATGGGTACGAAAAAATGGAGACAGTAGGACAGAGATTTCTTTGGACCTGGAAGCTAAACTAATTTTGATATGGTTATACTTGGAATAGATATGACTAAGGATTTTAAGATTATCTTTTCCAGTGACAAAATATAAAATTACCTTTCTTCTTTTCCAGGATGTTCCGCAGTCTTCATAAAAAAGCTAATCAGGTGTTCGCCTTCTACTAAGGTAACCCACATAATGGAAGATGATCCATTTCCTTTCTACTGAAGCCAGATATTGAACATCTATAAAGGACAGAGATTATGTCTCTGTGATGAAAAAGCATATATGAATTGTCACAGAGTTGTCTTAATAAAAAATAAAAATGAAATATTCTTCACAGGAGCTTGGCAGCCTATTTGTTCATACTAAGAATAACATCTAAATTATTATGGAAGAATAATATACTATCTGAAGGTATCTTGGGAATATTTATAATTTCTGAGCACATAAACCTCACCAAGGGGATAGAGAGAGTCCGCATATTATCATTGGGAATACAAAACTTTGCTCCACTTGCTCCTCAAAATCTCTGTTGAAGGGAAATTGGTAGGAGATCATGATCTGAATGAAATTGCTCAGGTCCCTTTGACCTATTGCAATAATTTATATACTTTGGCTACTACCCGAGGGAGGGCCTTCTCTGTGGCAGCTCCGGCCCTTTAAAACGAGCTCCCCGCAGAGATTCGGACCCTCACCTCTCTCCAGGCCTTCCGAAAAGCCGTTAAAACCTGGCTGTGTCAGCAGGCCTGGGGTCGATGAGTTCCCTTCCCCTCTTGAATTGTGTGTCTGTTGGTGGTTTTTTTAATTCCCTGTATTTTTTGTTGTAGTTCTTGTGTTTTCCCTCCCCCCTCCTTTGAGTTTGTGCGCCACCCTGAGTCCCGCCTGGGAATAGGGCAGCATATAAATAAAATGAACCTTGAACCTTGAACCTTTTTGTTTCTCTTAATCTTGACCTCTTGTATATCTCAAAAATGTATTCAAGGATCGCCCATTGTTTGAACATATCAACAGAGGTTAAACTAAGTAATACCCATCACTCAGAGTCTTAATTAGTATATACTATGTATATAATATTATATACAGTATATAGTATATACATAGTGTGAGTGTGTGTGCTGTGTATAACATATATATTAATTAATTCAGAAATTAAATATTGTCAGTGTTCCAAGTATCATGTAGAATTAAACAAGAGTCCAAGGCAAAATGATCCTTAAAGTTCCAATTTAATAAATCAGACATCTTAGCACATCTGTGTAATCCCAATTCTAAAGAGCTTCTTGGAATTCCACCCAGTTAAAAATTCATGATCTTGTCCCCACACCCACAAATCCATCACATAATCCAATCTTCTCCTTCCACGCTGGCATCTCCACCCAGCTTCTTCCGGTCAGGTGTAAAAGTGCAGAGACCAAAGATGACCTTGGTCTTCTAGAAAAGAATGACAACACATTCCACAATCCTACTCCCGTCTATTCCCCCCTCCCATCAACTATACTAATGAAACAGCATAATGAAATAAGAGAAAGTGTGGTAGGCCAAAATTCTAAAAGGAATATAATTGCAGGCCTGACAAATATATCTTCAAACAAGGTTTTGTCATAGTGATCAATATTGATCTGCGAGGGTCAATGGGAATAGTCATTATTGTTGCTGCTGCATTTAACCACTGAGCCGAGGTGGCACAGTGGTTAAATGCAGCACTGTAGGCTACTTCAGCTGACTGCAATTCTGCAGTTCGGCTGTTCAAATCTCACCGGCTCAGGGTTGACTCAGCCTTCCATCCTTCCGAGGTGGGTAAAATGAGGACCCGGATTGTTGTTGGGGGCAATATGCTGACTCTGTAAACCGCTTAGAGAGGGCTGAAAGCCCTATGAAGCGGTATATAAGTCTAACTGCTATTAATAATAGTACTATGAGTTAAATAAGCATTTTTTAAAAATAGTTTCATATAATAAATGCTTGTGGGTCGATGAACAATCTGAAACCTCATGAAAGAGTCAATGAGCTGAAGGGTTTGTGGATCGCTACTTTAAAATTTCAGGCAAGATCATTTCAAAGGTTTCTACTGCTTGGTGAATTGAAATGTATAGAAAATATGCAGCCAATACAGAGCGTTGAATTTATACTGATTTTATATCTGCTTTTAAAGAAGGAAAAGTCAACTTTTAGTTTACTATGTGGTTTATTTAAAAAGCTGCAATGGTCCCAAATTTAAATTCATAGATTGCAACGTTCAAATCAATAATTTTTCCCAAATATATGCTACATTGAGAAGGAATTGGCATAGACTGTATTTGGTCCATCATTCCAGTTCATTAAGACAGAGGTCTACAATATTTCAATACTGTGACTGGTTAAATATCCTTGCAATGGGCTCCTACTAATGTATTAATCCTATTAATGTATATTGAAAATAAAATTTCATCCAGTTTATTGCAGCATATTCCAGAATATCTCATTGATTTAATCTGCAGCATATTTCGGAGTGCATTTTCTTTTTTTCTGAAGCGTAAGATAGAAATGTCGACTCATTCTGCTCAGCTACCTGAAATCATATCAGAAATTATATCAGACATAATTATAGGACATTACCAGGAGTGGGTTCCAGCTGCCATTACTACTGGTTCAGTAGCAAAAATATTTGCATGCATTTTCATTTAAAACAATCTGCGCATGCGCACACTGTAAAAAAATGAATAAAAAGTACATTTTTTAAATGAAGATTGTTCTGCACATGTGCAGAACAGAAAAATCAAGATGTCGCCACCAATCATAGAATTGGCACAGTCAGTTACTACCTATTCAGCCGACTGGACTGAATAAGTAGGAATCCACCTCTGGACATAGTCCCCCTGTGAATACCTAAAAATGATATGGCAGGAGAAGACATGGATTTAATATTTAATATTTAATAATCCTGCTTCCTGGAGCCGAAATAATAAGACTTTTGGTGGGATGTAGTCTGAGTTCCCAAAATGGTGGAAACACCTACCCAGAGGAGCAAGACAGAGCGTATGGTTTGTTTAAGGAACAATAAAGGGAACTAGAGGTACTCCTCAGGTTAGGCCACAACTGAGCCCAAAATGTATGTTGCTAAGTGAAAGAATTGTTAAGTGTTACAATTGTCTAGACTCTTTTCAGTCGGGTTTCAGGCCTGATTACAGCACGGAAACTGCTTTGGTCGTGCTGATCGATGATCTCTGGCGGGCCAGGGATAGGGGTCACCCCTCTATCCTTGTGCTTCTTGAGCTCTCAGCGGCCTTCGATACCATCGACCATGGTATCCTTCTGCGACGGTTGCGAGAGGTGGGGGTGGGAGGCACTGTTTTGCGGTGGTTCTCCTCCTACCTCTCGGACAGGTCGCAGTCGGTGTTGGTCGGAGGGCAGAGATCGACCCCAAGGCCCCTCAAGTATGGGGTGCCACAGGGTTCGGTCCTGTCCCCCCTCCTATTTAACATCTACATGAAGCCGCTGGGTGAGATCATACGCCAGCACGGGATTAAGTATCACCAATATGCAGATGATACGCAGCTCAATCCAGACAAGACCGAGTGGCTTCTGATGTTCCCTCCCAAAGATTGTCCAACTGTTCCATCTCTCAGGCTGGGGGGTGAAATTATATGCCCCTCAGAGAGGGTTCGCAATTTGGGAGTCCTCCTGGACCCACAGCTGACTCTAGAACACCATCTGTCGGCTGTGACCAGGGGGACCTTTGCCCAGGTTCGCCTGGTGCACCAATTGCGACCCTACCTGGATCGGGAGGCCCTTCAGACAGTCACTCACACCCTTGTGACCTCAAGACTGGATTATTGTAATGCGCTCTACATGGGGCTGCCCTTGAAGAGTGTTCGAAGACTCCAATTAGTCCAGAATGCAGCCACGCGAGTGATTGTGGGTGCACCAAGGTACACCCATGTTACACCTATCCTCCGCGAGCTGCACTGGCTACCTATTAGTCTCTGAATCCGCTTCAAGGTGCTGGTTGCTACCTTTAAAGCCCTACATGGCATCGGACCTGGGTACCTGAGAGACCGCCTCCTGCCGATTACCTCTCTCAGACCAATTAGATCGCACAGGTTGGGTCTCCTCCGGATTCCATCTGCCAGCCAATTTCGGCTGGCGACTCCACAGGGGAGAGCCTTCTCTGTTGCAGCTCCGGCCCTCTGGAACAAGCTCCCTGTTGAGATCTGGATCCTTACTACCCTCCCGGCCTTCCGCAAAGCCACCAAGTGCTGGCTGTTCCAGCAGGCTGGGGGGAGCTGAGAAGCATCTACCTCCACAGAAATTGTGAATGTTGGTTTTGTTTTTAATATGTTGTCTTTGTCTCGTTCCCCCCTTTCCCTTGTCTTTTGTGAGCTGCCCGGAGTCCTCCGGGAGTGGGCGGCATACAAGACAAATAAATAAATAAATAAATAAATAAATAAATAAATAAATAAATAAATAAATAATAAATAAATAAATAATATATAAATAAATAAATAAATAAATAAATAAATAAATAAATAATAAGTGGGCTCATCCCATTTTACGACTTTTCTTGCCACAGTTGTTAAGTGAATCATTGCATTTCTTTCTTTTTTAATATTTATTTTTATTACATGATTTTCCTTTACATGTCTCTATCACATATTTAACAGATCAGTGGCATTATTCATACAAGTAGAATCAATATCTGATCCATTATATACATTCTGTTTCCAAATGTTCTAACCCTGTGTACATTTCCATTTCTTATTTCTATTATCTATCCATTTCTCCCATACCACATAATATTCCGAATCATCCTTTCCCTTTAACACCAACATGAGTTTCTCCATTTCTGCACAATCAAATACTTTTTGGATTGCTAGTTCCTCTGGCAGAATGCTATCTTTCTTCCAATATTGCTCAAAAGCAATCCTTGCCACCATTATTATATATAACATCATATTTCTATTATAATTCACCTTAATTATATCCAGGAGAAACATTTCCGGGTTTGAATTCTATTTGACATTTAGTTAAGTCCTGCAGCCAATTCTGTATATTCAGCCAATATCTTTTCTCTTTCTCATGAAAGAAGATACCTTTTCCCTGTTTGCATTTCCAGAATTGTTGCATTTCTTAAGTTAGTCGCAAAAGCAGATCTCATGAGACAGGACACAGTCATAAGGAGAAATCAGTTGACAACCATAAGAATTTCGATCACATGACCAACTATATCTGCAATGCTCGTATGTGTGAAAAATGAACATAAGTCACTTTTTTCGGTGCTGTTGTAACTTTCTTAGTTTTGATGATTATATCATCCATGCCTGAATCCAATAACTTTCTTTCTACCTAGAGTCGTTCTGTACCAGACTTTCATTGTAAATGTGAAACTTTTTTAAAAAACTTCAGAAATATCATTTCAAAAATTCTTTTTTATTTTTATTAAACAAACAACACAAAAAATATCATCATCTTACATTTCATTTTGTAGAAAGTGTGTAAATTGGTTACAATTAGCTTTCGTGCATCTCTTCCACAGTCTTTACTTACATTCATATCAAATGTCAAAGATTCTTAATGGGTCTTACTATCTACATAGCATAGTTCTCATTTGACTGAAATTCTTTTAGTCTCCTTTTGCCTAGAATAATCCATAGTTAAAAACACAACCACCTGATGGCATTTCATTAATTATTACAAAGTCATCCAATAACCTTAAGCCTCTATAACAGATTCTAAACAAAAATTAGTTGACAAAGTTTCAAAGCCCCTTTTTTCCCCAAGTCACTGTTTACAATTTGTATCCAAGTTCCTTTTGTTATGGTAGTACATATATATCATTAACTGTATCCTTTATCATTATCATTCCATTATTAGTTGTTATAAGTAATATTGGTTAACAAAAAATCCTTTACAGTTTATATCCATTTTCTTCTAATCAAACCAACATATATGTGTACCTTATTGAATTTATCAATTATTTATTTAACATAACAATCTATAAATTACTAAATTACTACTTACTTACTTACTTGGGGAAAACTTAGTTAATTTTTTTGTTATCTACATTCCTATGTCCAATAACATTACACCTTTATAACATATTCAAAATAATAATTAATTAACCAAATTTCTAAACCTTTTTTCCCCCAAAATCATTGTTTGCAATTTATATCCAAATTCCTTATATTAAATCAGTACACATATATGTCATTAACTATCCCTTATCATTTCATTATTATTGTTATCATTAATATTTGTTAATATCTAAAGATAGGTTTAATCTCACCTATCTAAAATAAAATCTCATTGAATTATAACCAAACAGAATAACAGAATAATAGAATTGGAAGTGACATTTCAGGTCTTCTAATCCAACCCTCTACTCAGGCAGGAATCTGTCTACCATTTCTTTTCGGAAAACCTTCCAGGGTTGGAGAACCCACAACTTCTGAAGGCAAGTCATTCCACTAATTAATTGTTTAACTGTCAAAAAATTTCTCCTTAGTTTCATTCATTTCATTGCAACATATTCTAAGGGACATTTTCCCTTTTTTTTTGAAATGTTGTATAGAAATGAAGACACCTTCTGGTCAGCTAAGAACAACACCAGTAAAAATTATAGAACAGATTTTAAGACAAAGTTTCTAAGCCTCTTTTTTCCCCAAATCACTGTTTACAATGGTTAACTCCCTGCCTGAGAGGCAATGGAGCACAGGTTCGATTCCCAAACATGGGTATGGCTAGCTGATGAGAGCTAAATAGCTTGAAATAGATCTATACTAGTCTCCCTTTATTTATTTATCAGCATAAACATAACAAATGTAACAAAAAAGGCAACAGTAAAAAATATTGGGTTTCTGTCTGGATGGTCTCTTGTGACGAGCCTAATGACAGAGAGTGGAAGTGTGACCTTCCTCCCATACTTGGGCATACCAGGGGTTGTGACTTTAAGTATATACCTCCCACCCTGGCTGGCTGATAAGGAGTCGTTCTCTGTAGCTCAAATGGTTAACTCCCTGCCTGGGAGGCAATGGAGCACAGGTTCGATTCCCAAACATGGGTATGGCTAGCTTGAGCTAAATAGCTTGAAATAGATCTATACTAGTCTCCCTTTATTTATTTATCAGCATAAATATAACATATATATATATATATATATATATATATATATATATATATATATATATATATGTATGTATATATATATATATATATATATATGTGTGTGTGTGTGTGTGTGTGTGTGTTTGTGTGTGTGTGTGTGTTTGTGTGTGTGTGTGTGTGTAGAGATAGAGATAGAGAGATAGAGAGATAGAGAGAGAGAGAGATAGAGAGATAGAGAGATAGATAGAGAGATAGATAGATATAGATATAGATGATATAGAGATAGAGATAGAGATAGAGATAGAGATAGAGATAGAGATAGAGATAGAGATAGAGATAGAGATAGAGATAGAGATATGCATATATGCATATATGCATATATGCATATATGCATATACATACATGTTCTGGCCCCTACCTTGTCCGTTCAGAAATGAAAGCCAAACAGAACGTTCAAAGGAATGTTTTTATCAGTCCCGGCTCTTGCTGGCTGCGAGCCCAAAATAATCACAGATAAATGCTCTGGCAAAAGTCCTCACTCATAAACTACAACAAAACAGGATTATATAAATCAAGTCACTTATCCAAGTGCTTTTCTTGATGGTTGCACACGAACGGAGAATGTTGACTAGAACAGAAACGGAACGTTGACTTCTGCAACCAGGGCGTGGCACCATTAGTCTTTTATCTGCAGGAGGAGATCCTAATGAGCAACAGCTGCTCATTATCATCTCCTGTGAATCCTCAATTGTTCCTTACGTCGATCGCCCTTCTTCTGCGTCAATCCTGAAACAACTCACAGGAGGTTTGGGTGTCAGGCTCTCTTGTCTCCTCCCCACTGATCCAAGGCTCAGTTATTACCTGGGGACCAACTAGTCTCTCTGAGCCCTGCTCGGAGTCAGAACCCTGTCCAGGGCCCTCTGCCTCCTCCAGGCCTGACTCAAAGGGCCCCTCGCTGTCAGAGTCTGATAGTAGCTCCAAAGGCTCCTGCCGAGCCACAACACACACACATACATACATACATACATACATACATACATACATACATATATTTTCCAGCAGGGAAATTTTTTTGAAGCTCTGCCATTTCTTTTTGCAGAATTACCTAACTGTATCAAACATTTTCAATCTTTTTAGTCTGCAGTGCTACAGAAGAAATAACTGAATATATTACTACCATCCCTGCAAATGTTCATAAAATTTTATTTAAATCCATGGCTAAAAGTAGCTAAATAATCAAAGTCAATTGCTCCTGTTTTGTTTACTTTGTCAGTCTGTCAGGACTGCAGTAACTGAAAATATTCTTAACATGAGATCAAATATTTAGATTTTCTGAGAAGAAGCCGCCCCATAAAAGCTACAGTTGGCAAAAAAAAAAATAGAAAGAGAGAGAGAGATTTCACCCCAATAAGATTCTCTAAATTCTCATTAAAATTAAAAGAGAAAATTTATTTTGATTAAGATAAAGGAAAATTGAAAATAAGACCAGGAACAGTGACGTGCGGGCACTTTTTAGCCTTGTGGACTCCAACTCCCAGAATTCAACAGCCAGGCATCATGCTCAGTTCCGATTTAAAGCGACAGTATATATATATATATATATATATATATATATATATATATATATATATATATATATATATATATATATATATATATATATATATATATTCATTCTCTAATCCCAGTAAGGGTATGGCTAGCTGATGAGAACTAAATGAGAACTAAATGGTTTGAAATAGATCTATTCTAGTCTCCCTGTATTTATTTATCAGCACAAATACAACACAAATGTAACAAAGGCAACAGTAAAAATATTGGCTTTCTATCTGGATGGTCTCTTGTGATGAGTCGATAGATAGAGAAAGAAGCAGTATGCCTCCTCCCATATTTGGGCATACCAGGAGTTGTGACACTAAATACATACATACATACATACATACATACACATACACATACACACATACACACATACACACATACACACATACACACATACACACATACACACATACACACATACACACATACACACATACACACCAATGTTTCCTCTAATTTTTTTTCAGTGTGAGCGGAAAAGTATAGTGTTTGAGCGGCACATTTTCATGCCTGAGCACCTGATTTTTTTTCACAGATGTCACCTAAGACAACAATGAAATCAGTATTATTTGAAACTCAAAGTTATGTTTATTCAAGGTACCCGCTTAATTAAAAGTGTTATATAACATCTTTTCTGCTGCCATCACTTATTAGTATCAGTATTATGATTATATTACTTTGTTGTTTGTACACTGAGACTTTTTGCACCAGAGACAAATGCCTTGCGTGTCCATTTACATTTGGCCAATAAAATATTCTATTTTTTAAAAGAAAATATCAATGGGTTATGAGGGGAAACAAGATAGTCTGGCTAGCAGCAGTGCCCAAAAAGTTGGGGGCCGCTGCTTTGGAGGTGTAAATAGTGTCTGAGGCTATTTATTGCTATCGCTGATCGAGTCACCAAGGGAGAGGAATGGATTGTTTCTTATTTTCAGGGAAAATTTTCCCCCTTTTGATAGAGGCGTCTTTTCTTGTTAATTCTTTTGAAGGGGAAATTCTTTGAGGAGGGGGCGTCTTTGGAGGGGGGAATCCTTCTTACAGGATGATGGGGAATGTCTCAAACTTCCGAGGAAGGCGCTGGAGTGCCTGGGTAAATGATAGCGGGGTGGAATCGGACTTTCTTTAAATCCTTCCTTTTCTCACCTGCCAGGCCTTCCCACTTCTTTTTTCCTCCTTTGCTGCCTAGGCAAGACAGAAACAGAGCCAAATTTGGTGATTCTCAGCGTTAAGCGCCGGCCCTTCCCCGCAGGCTCTGGATGAGTCTCACTGAGTCTTGCAATGGAGCGAGGGGAGGGGGACAACAGAGAGGGAAGTGGGGGGAAGGTTGTCCCGGACTGGCTCTCCTCTCTCCGAAACTCCGTTCACTAGAAAACGGCTTCCTTCCCTCAGCTTCCTTCGTGCTGAGTTATCCTTTAGAAACTTACTGTTAATGCCTACTTCCCTATCTCCCACAGGCTATCAGGGCTTTTTTTCCTGCTCCCGCCCCTCCGCCGCCTTCCTACTGGCTCCCGTAGCCTCAAAGGCTCCTCAAAGCCGCAGCGCCAGGCAACAAATCCGGCGGTGCTGTTAGAGTATGGGAGGAAGGTCAAGTATGGGAGGAAGGTGACGAGCCTAATGACAGAGAGTGGAAGTGTGACCTTCCTCCCATACTTGGGCATACCAGGGGTTGTGACTTTAAGTATATACCTCCCACCCTGGCTGGCTGATAAAGGAGTCGTTCTCTGTAGCTCAAATGGTTAACTCCCTGCCTGGGAGGCAATAGAGCACAGGTTCGATTCCCAAAAACTTGGGTATGGCTAGCTGATGAGAGCTAAATAGCTTGAAATAGATCTATACTAGTCTCCCTTTATTTATTTATCAGCATAAATATAACAAATGTAACAAAAAAGGCAACAGTAAAAAATATTGGGTTTCTGTCTGGATGGACTCTTGTGACGAGCCTAATGACAGAGAGTGGAAGTGACCTTCCTCCCATACTTGGGCATACCAGGGGTTGTGACTTTAAGTGTGTGTGTATATATATATATATATATATATATATATATATATATGTATGTATGTATGTATGTATGTATGTATGTATGTATGTATGTATATACATACATACATACATACACACACACACACACACACACACACACACACACACACACACACACTGAGGATGGCAAGTGATATAACCCAGGACATGATGGTCTGTATCTGAGCCTGTATCGATCTCCATGCTGCATGGAGATCCTTCAAGGAGGATGGAGAGCCACAGCTTTTGTTCCGTGGGGTGCTTGCTTGCCCGATGGTTCTCTGGAATGTATCGTTGACATGTGCTTTCTCCGCTTTCTGACGTGGCTTCCAAGGCTCTCGACAGAGTGGACGTGGTCTTGCAGTCTGCATAGCTGCTGGTTTTAGCAGTGTTGTGGCTGGAAACTTGCTCCTGCAGACTCTTACGATGTGTCCCTTGGGATCACAGCAAAACAGCAGGCAGATCACTGATGGTTGCGTCTACATCTCGTGCAAAGCAGGAAACAGGATTAAAATTCTCGCACCATTCTCTGCTTCTCTGTGTGCATGCGGCAAACCTCATTATTGCTTTCAGAGGTCTCGCTCTGCAGTTTCACAATGCACCTCAGCTGTTCTGTGCGTGGTCTTGGGGCTGTTCTGCTTTTGCAATGTTTCCTTCAACTTGGTCGATGACTCTTTTGCTTTGGCCTCATCTAAGGCTATTTGCAGCATGAGATTGGTTTTCACCAGCAATCTTCTTTGCAGGCTGATGTCTCAAATGCCACAGAGAATTTTGTCCAACAACAGTTCATCTAAGTCTCAAAACTTGCAATATGCTGCGGCCTTGCGAAGCATGGCAAGATATTAGTTGATCGTTTCACTTTCCTTTTGGATCCGGAGGTTGAATTTCTGCTTCTGCACATACCGGTATTTTGATGGTTTAGGAGCGTAGTGCATCCTCAATGTATGTTGAAGCACCACCAAGCAACTGTCTGTACCAGTGCTGGTTCACACAGGTCCTTGGTGGTGTCTAATACCTTTGGCCCGGAGTAGCTGAGGAACATGGCTCTCTTGTGGTTCTCAGAGAGGCCAAGAAGGTCATTAGATTCCAGGAAAAATTCGAACCTCATCATATAGAAGTCCCAGTGCTCGGTGCCTGGGTCGTATGGAGCTGGTGGGTCATGCACCGTCATCTGGTCCAGTGAAGGGAATTTTGAATTTGCCGCTTAAAGATGGCCACTCGATGCAGCGCTTAGCTCCAGCTGGATTGTTTTGCTGGATTGTCAGTCAGCTCTTTTTGTGTCTAGTTGCCTCTTATCCCACCTTCATCGCCAGTGTTAGATCAGGTGAATGGAAGAGGCAGAATCAAGCTAACAATAACAACAATTCTTTATTAGTTCAAAATAGGTACAATCCAACAGCCTTCTGTTTGTAATCCCCTTTATAGGGTGCTGTCAAATGTGTTAGCCAATCACTATTCAATATTTTCCTGCTGGATTGGAGGACCTTGGTGGAACCTACCATAATGGCTGTCTGTATGTAAAACTCCCCACCCAACCTTTCTTGGGTTTGAAAATGGACATAGACAGAGATTGTTGGCTATTCATTATTTTACCTCTGATATATTCAAATAATGTTCTGTCATTGATTAGGTTTTTAAAAAATCCAAGAGGTCAAGATGAGGAGCAACAAAGCAGGAAAACATTTATTGGAAATGACCAAAGAGACAAGAAAAATTTCATTGGGATCCTGCTGTCATAGCAATTTTCTTTCAACATTAATTTTGAAGAGAAAGAAAAGCAAAAAAAAAAGTTTTGTATTCCCAATGATATTATGCAGAATCCCTTACTGATCTGTATGTGTTCACACATTGTAATAATTTCAAGACTTCTCCAGAGAGTGTATTATTCTCCTAAGGGAATTTAGGTACTCTTAGCAGTCATGAATGTTGAGCTCCTGCCCAAAGAACTCTTTCAGGTTTTACTGAAAAACCTTCAGTGAGAGTTTCTGTGGGGTCTTTCAAGGGACAAGCACCAGTTCCAGAACACATGCACAATATCTGGCTTTCATAAAGTGCAAGGGGATCATCGTACTGCACATTTTAGTAGCAACAGACAACACACTTGGCTCTTTTATTCATGGATGAGGAACATCTTGAGAAGCAGAAAGATAAAATTCTTTTCTGCCATCAGAGAAAACAGATAATCTGCAGCTCTGGAAATCCTTGGTCATCCACGTATTAACCATATCCAGCTTTGATTACTTCCTAGTCCAAGGAAGGTAACGTAGATCTGATGAGATCATCTTTGTTTTCCTAGAAAATCAATCTCTGTGTCAGTAGACTAAATTAAGTTTAATATGGGAATGTTCTAACTTCTTTTTTCAAATACAATACAGACATTGTTAAAGCAATTTGAGTATTTCCATGATTTTTGTTTTCTGAAAAATTCTTTCCTGATCTCCCCTGAATAGGAGTTTCTTTATAATCTCATTACAAAATTCTGCTAAGATATCCTTTGTTTTCCTACAAAAATAATCTCTGTTACTAGAATAAAGAAAGTGTAATATGTTCTAACTTGTTTCCAAATTTGAATTTAACTGAAAACAAGGTTGATGAAGCAAGCACTGGTATTTATCTATTTTTTTCTTTTGGAAAGATTCTAGAACTTTTCTTCTCACAAGTATTTCTTCTTAAACTGTCCCAAAGGGGCTTTTTCAGGAGGCAACTGAACTTCCTTGATTTTTCATTTGAAGATGTTTAACTTCTCATCCAAGAAGCTTCTTCACCTCTGACAGGATAGTGGGGAATGGAAAAATTTATATTCCTTGTTGGTCATTTGCATTCTTTTAGAGGGTCCTTTGGATGTTTATTTTTGTCCACAGGAATTCAGAACACTACTCATAGATAAACCTCCTAGTTCTTCTCTAAAAGGATGCAGATTACCAGCTGTCTGCAAGGAATGTAATTCCTTCCATTCCACACTGTCCTGTCAGAGCTGAAGAAGCTTCTTGGTTGAGAAGCAAAATGTCTTGAAAAGGCGATTCTCTAAATTCTCATTAAAATTATATCTAGGGGAAATTTATTTTGATTAAGATAAAGGAAAATTTAAAATAAGACCAGGATTCCAGGAATATTTTTTTTTACCTGATAGTAATTTTGATGTTCCCTCATCTTCAAATGTTGATAATATGATTTCCTGGAATAATTCCTGATATGAGGAATGGCTGTTGGTTGTCATGGCTGTGTTTTGGTGTAATTCCAAGGTTTAAAAATAATAGTCAGTTTAATGGTCCCTCATTCTTTTTCCTTCTCCTTAGACAGGAGGCCATGACAGAAGCTAAGAACTTCACCTCTGTCATGGCATTCGTCCTGCTGGGACTCACCAGCCAGAGAAAAATCCAACTTCTCCTCTTTGGGGTCATTCTCATCATCTACCTGCTTACAGTTTTGGGGAACCTGATAATCATCATATTGGTGAAGGAAGATGTAAAACTACAGACACCCATGTATTATTTTCTTTCCCAACTTGCAGGGGTAGATATCTGCTATGTCACCAGCACCATGCCTCTCATGTTGACTCAGCTCCTGGCTGATGATGGAACTATTTCTTTAACTTTCTGCATGATCCAGATGTACATTGCATTGGCCACAGCTGCTGTTGAGACTCTCCTGTTGGGGGTGATGGCCTATGACCGCTACCTGGCCATCTGCCGCCCATTACTTTACCCAGTTCTCATGGGCAAACAGTGCCAGTGGCAGTTCACTTTAGCTTGCTGGATCACTGCCCCTCTGATCTGTGCGATTTCTGTTGTCTGTGTCGTTTGCCAAAACTATTGTGGTCCCAATCTGATCAATCACTTCATATGTGAATTGCCGATGGTGTTGAGAATTGCTTGTGGTGATACAAGTATTATTGAGGACATCATTTTTGGTATAGGAAACCCTACACCACTTCAGACAAATGTTTATCCAATCTCTTTTTAAAACTTCCAGTATTGGAGCATTCACAACTTTGGAGGCAAGTTGTTCAACTAAGTACTGCATTTTTCGAAGTATAAGACACACCTGTTTTCCTCAAAAAAGAGGCTGAAAATCTGGGTGCATCTTATACATCGAACACAGCTTTTTTGCCTCCTGAAGCCATGCCCCCTTCACCAAAATGGCTGTGCATAGCCTTATGGAGGCTTACAAAGAGATCCAGGGGGCTGGGGAGGGCAGAAATGAGCAAAAACTGAGCCGTCTTTTGCCCCGCCCCCCCAGCACCAGAAGTAGTCTAGAAGTTTTCATTAGGCTATGCATGCAATTTTGTTGACAAAAAACGGGCTCATTTTTGCAAAAAAATGGATATTTTTGCTCATTTTTACCCTCCTCCGCAGGAGCACTCTGCAAGCCCTCCCCCCCCAAGGCTATTCATGCCTTTTTTTAAAAAAAAGTGGGCCCATATTTGTGAAAAATGGGTCATTTTTGGAGGTTTGCATAGTGCAGACCCCCCCCCCTTTTTGGAAAGCTCTTTAATTGATTGATGAGAATTACATTGATCAAGTGCCATGCCAGCAGAAACAATGTCTTAGGTGTTGCAGATTGTCAGTGATTTCCTTCTCCAGCACATGGATAAATACATCTGGAAACATATACCTACTTACCTAGTCTCTCTCTCTCCCTACTTACCTACTGTATTTCTCTCTCTCTCTCACTATTTCTCTCTCTCTCTATCCTTTTATCTACCTTCCTACCTTCCTAGCTACTCTCTCTCTCTCCCTACCTCCTGTACTTCTCTCTCTTTCTCTCCCTCTCTATCCCTCTATCTACCTACCTACTTTTTTTTAAAAAAATTGCCTCTTCAAAACCTTGGTGCGTCTTATACTCCAGTGCATCTTGTACTCTGAAAAATACGGTAATTGTTCTAACTGTCTATTTTAAGTTAAATAAGTTATCATCAATCTTCCTTTGCTATACCAGGAAAGTAAAATGAACAATTATCTTAAAATTGATGACAATTTAGAGGAAACTGATTCTTTACTATTGGTATATTTTTTATAAGCCCATGTTGCCCTCCAAGAAACAATATTATCTCCTAGATGTTCACAGGCTGACTATGTAATCTGTTCTATAATTTTTACTGGTGTTGTTCTTAGCTGACCAGAAGGAGTCTTCATTTCTATACAACATTTCAGAAAAAAAGGGAAAATGTCCCTTAGAATAGGTTGCAATGAAATGAATGAAACTAAGGAGAAATTTCTTGACAGTTAAACAATTAATTAGTGGAATGACTTGCCTTCAGAAGTTGTGGGTTCTCCAACCCTGGAAGGTTTTCCGAAAAGAAATGGTAGATAGCATACTGCCTGAGTAGAGGGTTGGATTAGAAGACCTGAAGTGTCACTTCCAATTCTATTTTTCTATTATTCTGTTTGGTTATAATTCAATGAGATTTTATTTTAGATAGGTGAGATTAAACCTATCTTTAGATATTAACAAATATTAATGATAACAATAATAATGAAATAATAAGAGATAGTTAATGACATATATGTGTACTGGTTTAATATAAGGAATTTGGATAGAAATTGCAAACAGTGATTTTGGGGGAAAAAAGGTTTAGAAATTTGGTTAATTAATTATTATTTTGAATATTTTATAAAGGTGTAATGTTATTGGATATAGGAACGTAGATAACAAAAAAATTAACTAAGTTTTATAATTAGTAAGTAGTAATTTAGTAATTTATAGATTGTTATGTTAAATAAATGCCACTGAATAATGCCACTGATCTGTTAAATATGTGATAGAGACATATAAACAAAAATCATGTAATAAAAATAAATATTAAAAAAGAAAGAAATGCAATGATTCACTTAACAACTGTGGCAAGAAAAGTCGTAAAATGGGATGAACCCACTTAACAATTGTTTCACTTAGCAACATACATTTTGGGCTCAGTTGTGGCCTAACCTGAGGAGTACCTCTAGTTCCCTTTATTGTTCCTTAAACAAACCATACGCTCTGTCTTGCTTCTCTGGGTAGGTGTTTCCACCATTTTGGGAACTCAGACTACATCCCACCAAAAGTCTTATTATTTCGGCTCCAGGAAACAGGATTATTGAATATTAAATATGAAATCCATGTCTTCTCCTGCCATATCATTTTTAGGTATTCACAGGGGGACTATGTCCAGAGGTGGGTTCCTACTTATTCAGTCCAGTCGACTGAATAGATAGTAACTCCATCGGACACGTGACTGTGCCAATTCTATGATTGGTGGCAACATCTTGATTTTTCTGTTCTGCACATGTGCAGAACAATCTTCATTTAAAAAATGTACTTTTTATTCATTTTTTTACAGTGTGCGCATGCGCAGATTGTTTTAAATGAAAATGCATGCAAATATTTTTGCTACTGAACCAGTAGTAATGGCAGCTGGAACCCACTCCTGGTAATCTCCTATAATTATGTCTGATATAATTTCTGATATGATTTCAGGTAGCTGAGCAGAATGAGTCGACATTTCCATCTTACGCTTCAGAAAAAAAGAAAATGCACTCCGAAATATGCTGCAGTTTAAATCAATGAGATATTCTGGGATATGCTGCAATAAACTGGATGAAATTTTATTTTCAATATACATTAATAGGATTAATACCTTAGTAGGAGCCCATTGCAAGGATATTTAACCAGTCACAGTATTGAAATATTGTAGACCTCTGTCTTAATGAACTGGAATGATGGACCAAATACAGTCTATGCCAATTCTTTCTCAATGTAGCATATATTTGGGAAAAAATGTTGATTTGGACGTTGGAATCTATGAATTTAAATTTGGGACCATTGCAGCTTTTTAAATAAACCACATAGTAAACTAAAAGTTGACTTTTCCTTCTTTAAAAGCAGATATAAAATCAGTATAAATTCAACGCTCTGTATTGGCTGCATTTTTTCTATACATTTCAATTCACAAAGCAGTAGAAACCTTTGAAATGATCTTGCCTGAAATTTTAAAGTAGAGATCCACAAACCCTTCAGCTCATTGACTCTTTCATGAGGTTTCAGATTGTTCATCGACCCACAAGCATTTATTATATGAAACTATTTAAATAAATGCTTATTTAACTCATAGTATTATTATTAATAATAGCAGCAGCAACAATAATGACTATTCCCATTGACCCTCGCAGATCAATATTGATCACTATGACAAAACCTTGTTTGAAGATATATTTGTCAGGCCTGCAATTATATTCCTTTTAGAATTTTGGCCTACCACACTTTCTCTTATTTCATTATGCTGTTTCATTAGTATAGTTGATGGGAGGGGGGAATAGACGGGAGTAGGATTATAGAATGGGTTGTTGTCATCCTTTCCTAGAAGACCAAGGTCATCTTTGGTCTCTGCACTGTTACACTTGACCGGAAGAAGCTGGGTGGAGATGCCAGCGTGGAAGGAGAAGATTGGATTATGTGATGGATTTGTGGGTGTGGGGACAAGATCATGAACTTTTAACTGGGTAGAATCCCAGGAAGCTCTTTAGAATTGGGATTACACAGATGTGTTAAGATGTCTGATTTATTAAATCAGAACTTTAAGGATCGTTTTGCCTTGGACTCTTATTTAATTCTACATGATACTTGGAACGCTGACAATATTTTAATTTCTGAATTAATTAATATATATGTTATACACAACACACACACTCACTATGTATATATTATATACTGTATATAATATTATATACATAGTATATACTAATTAAGACTCCAAGTGATGAGTATTCCTTAGTTTAACCTCTGTTGATATCAAGGACGTGCAGTGAGGGGAAGCAGGGGAGGCAGGGCCGCACCAGTGTCATGACAAAAAGAAAAGAATTAAAAAGGCTAAGGTAGTTTCTGCCAGACTCCAGAGTCACAGTGACTCTGAGTCTGCTTAGTGCTAACTGTAGGGGGAGGCGAGAGAACTATGGGCCTCCTTTGCATAAGGAATTTTTTGCCTTTTAATCCTTGCTCAGAGTTAAGCAAGGGTTAAAAGGCGAAAAATTCCTTATGCAAAGGAGGCACGTGATTCTCCCGCCTCCTGATATGGGTGCAGCAAATCATGCCTGTTGCTTTTTTATTTAATTTTTTACATTTTCATCATGGCGGGCGGACAAGAGGAGAGTTGAAAGAGTTTCCACAGCTGGAAAAGGTGGATCGGATGGAGGGAGGGGGGATTCAAAATTATTGTAATTTAATTGTGGGGTTGGAGGAGATGGGGGGTGAGGCGGCAGAGCATGGCAGCGGCAGGGACGTTCTTGCCGCTGTGTCCAACAGGCCAGGCGTCTCGTGTTTATGTCCGCCATAAACACAAGACGCCTGGTCTGTTGGACACAGCGGTTGTGGGGGGAGGAATGAGCTGGGTGGGCTGGCTGGCTGGGGAGGGGAGAATCATGGCCGCTCAGGCCCCAGAGCCAGGACTTTAAAGTCCTGCCACTGGGGCCCTGCTGCCACTTTAAAGCGGCAGGGCCCTGGCAGCAGGGCTTTAAAGTCCCAGTGCTGTCTGCCATAGATTGTGCTTGATGTACTCCCCGGCAATTTCTACCGCCTTCTCCATGAAATACACACCAATGGTGGCCTTGGTGCTGGCGGGGAAGGTGCCGCCGCAGAAGCGGACCGTCAGGCAGGTTTTGCCCACATTGGAGTCCCTGATGACAATGATCTTGAATATGCGCGCCTGCACTGACTGCTCCAGCGAGGCTTCCAGCTCCATCCCGGCGGGCAGAGAGGGCAAGGGAGGACTGGAGGCGACAGGAGGGTGGGCTCCGGCACAGCCAGCCTGAGGGATGAGGGGCGGCTGAGCCTCAGCCACCCAAACAGCCTCGCTTTGCTGCTGGCCAGGAGCCCCCCCTGGAGCCGCTTGGCCAAGGGCTGTCGGGTGCCAGCCGGCTTCCAGCGCCCAGCCCAGCTAAAGGCGGAGCTACAGCCCACAGCTGGAGACTGACAAGCTTAGCCTGGAGGGCGGCAGTCCTCTCCTCTCCTCTCTACCCTCCATCAGCAATTGGTCCGCGAAGGCTGGGTGAGCCGTAGAAGGGAGGACCTGGTCCCGCTCTATGGTAGATGGCTGCGAGACTTTAAAGCCCTGCAGCTGGGGTCCTGCCGCCACTTTAAAGTGCTGCAAAGGAAATAAAAACATCCAGAAAAGTCTGGGCATACTGCCAAGAACCATGAGCTGTTACAATGTAATAAGGCAATTTCTGTAAGCAGGGCAATAAAGATAAGGATTAGGCTAGAAACAACACCAGAATGTTTCTTCCTGCCTGTAAAGTAGCTCTGTAAAGTGGGGGGGGGGGTTCGAGGCTTTTGGAAGAATTGTTTCAACAACCGGTTCTCCGAACAGCTCAGAAAGTTAACAAATGGTTTTTCTGAATAGGTGCAAACCAGCTGAATCCCACCACTGAATATTCCCAACTAAAAGGACTTTGTGAAATGTAGGCAGTAGACTCTGTCCCTCTCAGGCAATTCATTTGATTTCATTACACACACACCAAATAATACTTTAGATTATGTCAATTCTTCAACTACCACTTTTTTCCGTTTTTAAATACTTTTATTGAAATATAAAACATTGTGTGTGTGTGTGTGTGTGTGTGTGTGTGTGTGTGTGTGTTGCACCAGGGAAGAAGTTGGTTCCTCTTTTCTGATTGCGTTTTTGTGTTCTTCAATGCATGCACTTATTCTTCTGTTGGTTTGTCCGATGTATGTGGTGGGGCAGGTGGTGCATGGGATTTTATATACTCCTTGATTTTCTAACTCAGTTTTGTCTTTGGGGTTTCTTAGGATGGTGGATATTTTTTGGTTTTTAAAGAATGCTATCTTGATGTTGTGTTTGCCGAGGATTTTGCTGATTCTGTCTGTGGTGCCTTTTATGTATGGGAGGAGGGCTTTTCCGTTTTCTTGTTCTCTGTCCTGGATTTTAGTGGGGGTTTCTTTTTGGATTAGGTTGGTGATCTTATTTCTTTGGAATCCATTGGATGTCAGTACATTAGTGAGAGTGTGTAGTTCGGTTTTTGGGTGTTGTTCATCAGGTAAGCGTTTTGTTCTGGAGATGAGTGTCTTGGCTACGGAGTTGATCTGGGCTGGGTGGTGGTGTGAGAGTGCGTGCAGATAGTGGTTAGTTTTCTTCTGTTAGATGGTGTGTCCTAGGGAGCCATTAGATTTCCTGTAGACTAAAACATCCAGGAAGGGAAGTTGGTTGTTTACTTCTGTTTCCATGGTGAACTGTATTTTGGGGTATAGGCTGTTGAGGTGTGTAAGGAAGTTGTCCAGTTGTTCTTTCCCATGTGGCCAGATTATGAAAGTGTCGTCTACATAACTGAGCCAGAGTTTGGGTTTGTGATCAGATTTTTCTAGAGCTTGGGTTTCAAATTTTCCATGTAGAGGTTGGCAATGACAGGTGAGAGGGGTGATCCCATGGATGCTCCTTCAATCTGTTTGTATTTTTGTCCATTATAAATGAAGTATGTATTAGATAGGCAGTGGTTGGTCAGATCAAGGATGTGTTTGGGGGGTTATATTTGTTTTGGATAGCTGTCAAGGCTTCTTTGATTGGCACTTGGGTGAAGAGGGATACAACATTGAAGCTGACGAGTAGGTCGCTGGGCTGTAAGTTTTGTTTTTTTATGAGCATTGGCCACATACCTCTCACCTGCCAGCCATTTGGAAGCCCGCCCTTATTGATAAACAAGTCCCTAACATGAGGAATGACACCAGCCCACACTCACAAGAGCCACACAGGATGTCACCACCAAACATCCACAAAGAAAGCAGACAAAAACCCACACTGATGATGAGGCATGACCAAGGACCAGAAGCCAGACCGCAACTGCACCAGTAGCCACTTTAGACCCCTCCTATCTTTACATGAAACCCAAACCCCCAACCAATCAGAACACAGCCAAGCTTCCACCCAATCAGCTCAAACCCCCACTGGCAGTTAAAAGGAAAAAACACTTCCAATTTTACGTGGGAGAAAACCCGAATAACCAAACACCTACATACTAACTCCCGCGAAAACCTCAGAAAACACACACGCACAAACAAACACACACAAACATATATCTATATATATCTATATCTATACCTATACCTATACCTATACCTCTATCTATACCTCTATCTATACCTCTATCTATCTATCTATCTCTATCTATCTATATCTATCTATCTATCTATCTATCTATATATGTATATATATATATATATATATATATATATATATATATATATATATAATATATATATAATATATACACACACACACACACACACACACACACACACAGACAGACAGACAGACAGATAGATATAGATATAGATATAGATATAGATATAGATATAGATATAGATATAGATATAGATATAGATATAGATATAGATATATAGATATAGATATAGATATATCATATATATATCTATACAGACACACAGACAGACAGACAGACAGACAGATAGATAGATACACATATATAAATGCCGATAAGGCTCTCAAAGGACAGCTGTGGTAAACACTTTGTGCCCTTGGTTCGTATCGCTTTTAATTACGGAGCTTTGAAGTACAAAGACAGTGAAATCAAAGGAGAAACAGGAACAAATGTGTGGTTTCAGAAATTCTAGCCTCTAGCCTCTGAGCAGCAGAATTCCTCCTCAGTAATTGTCCTTTCACTCTCTTATGTTGTCTCAGGTTTAGGAGGAACAAAGTTCTTAAATGGAGTTTAATAGCAAATAATAGAAGATTTTTATTAGGGTAGAGGGAGATTTTAATTAAGTTAAAAAATAAGGCAAGAAAAAGTCAAAGAAGAAAAACTGGTCTGTTCACTTTAAGAAAAGGAGAGAAAAAAGTTGCGAGCACTTCAATCACAAGTGTAATTACAAAAAGAAAAGCATACTAATCAAAACATTGCAATGGAGATCAATTCCTCCGCTTACTTCTTCTGCTTAAGGATTTAATTTAGCATAAAAAAGAAGTTCATTTGGACAATCTTTTTCAAAAAAAAAAGGATTCGCCAAATGATCACACTTTCTTTTTCCATTTCCTTCATCAGCCTAGGCTTCCTTTTGTCGCCAGCTTGAAGGCCTTCTCTTGGATCAATTAGAGATTTGCGGGGTCCCTGAGATCAGCAAGATGTGGTCTTCCTCTTCACCCTCTCTTCGGGATGGTTTAGGTCCGATTGGACCACCCAGCAGCAAAAGTATCGGCAGCAGCCTCAGAGCATCGAGACTCCACGTCCATATTGCTGAGACTTTGGCTCCTCCCTTGTCATTTCATTTAATAATTCTTACCACTTGGAGAACAGAATGGTATAGAGAAATATGCAGCAGGCACACCAACCTGTCATGTTTATCTTGATTGCTTTTAAAGAAAAAAAAATCAAGAAGGTATTGCTACAATTTTTATTACATTTGTCATTTATTTTTTTAAAAGCCATATTATTATCCTGAATTCAGATCACAACTTTCAGAGCAATATATCTTCCCCTAATAAATGATAAATTGAGCAGGAATTTTCATGGACAATATTTTCTTCATTGCTATAGTACATTCAGAAGGATTTCTACAATATTTCAACACTATGAGAGCAGAGTATTCAGCCTGTTTGAACCAGTTCAGCTGACCCAGTAGTGGAAATTTTGAGTTGTTCAGAGGAACAGCAAATACCACCTCTGATTGGCCCCACCCAACCACCAGCTCACCATTCACCCCGCCAGCCCGGTCAAGGAACTTAGAGAAAAGCAGTGGCTCACAGGTGCTAAAATGCACAAGACGTTCTCTCAGCAGTGTGGAGAGAAGCAGCCGCTGCCCTGGAGAACAGAGATGGAGGGAAGCAGGCCCCTTAAGGCTACTCAGCTGAGCTTCACCATGTGGCGGAAGCCCTGCACATGGACATGTGCACACATGCATTTTCATTGAACTAGTGGTGGAATTGTTTGTATGAGTGGTACATGTTCTTTGGAAGACCTACAATACAATCCTATTAATATCTACTGAAAATAAAATGTCATGAATGAATTCACTGCAGAATATTTTGTCTCCAGAATATTTTCTCTCTTTTCTGAAGTGTTGGAGACATATGTAGGTTCGTTCTGTCCAGCTAACAATGCCTGTAAAAATTACAGGACAAATATATAAAGATAGGTTGAATCTCACCTATCTAAAATAAAATCTCATTCAATTATAACCAAACAGAATAACAGAATAATAGAATTGGAAGTGACGTTGCAGTCCTTCTAATTCAACCCTCTGCTCAGGCAGGAATCCGTCTACCATTTCAGGCAAATCATTGTCCAACATTTTGGGGAAAGCTTCCAGGGTTGGAGAACCCACAACTTCTGGAAGCAAGTCATTCCACTAATTAATTGTTTAACTGTCAAGAAATTTCTCCTTAGTTTCATTCATTTCATCGCAGCATATTCTAAGGGACATTTTCCCTTGTTTCTGAAAAGTTGCATAGAAATGAAGACTCATTCTGGTCAGCTAAGAACAACACCAGTAAAAATTATAGGACAGATTACATAATCAGCCTGTGAATATCTAAGAGATAATATTGTTTCTTTGAGGGTACCATGGACTTATAAAAAATATACCAAGAATAAAGAATCAGTTTCCTTTAATTTTTCATCAATTTTAAGATAATTGTTCATTTTACTTTCCTGGTATAGCAAAGGAAGATTGGTGATAACTTATTTAACTTAGAAAAATATCCTATTTCTAGTTATGAACTGTGAAATGAAAGCCAAAAGAAAACTGTCAAAAATATAAGTTTGGTTTGGTTTGGTTTTATTATTTATAGGCCGCCCTTTTCCCTGAGGGGACTCAGGGCGGCTTACAATATATAGGGAGGGGAGTACAAGACAGTAAGACATAAAACAATACATAAGTAAAAAATAGTACACAACATTCATCATTCGGGTGGGGACGGATTACGATCATTATCCCCAGGCCTGACGGGATAGCCAGGTCTTGAGGGCTGTGCGGAAGGTCTGGACGGTGGTGAGGGTACGAATCTCCACGGTGAGATCGTTCCAAAGGGTGAGTAAAAGAACAACTAAGAGGATGGGATTTGAATACTTTGCATTGAAAATGAACTTGCAATTAAGAAGCAAGTTTTAGGAGATGGTTAGGAAGAGCTCAGCTGCCAAAGCTACAGTGTTCTTCTTCCTCTTCCATCATCGGATGTTGGTGAGCCTATTTTTATCAACAGCCGCATGAAAAAGTGCTGCTGAGTTCTGTCCAAACCGATCCCTTAGATTTTGAAGCCATAAGAAGAGAGGATCAATTTTGCAAAGCACCTCAAAGCTGGACAAGAAGCGATGGATGGAAAATGATCAAAGAGAGAAGCAACCTAGAACTAAGGAGAGGTTTCCTGACAGTTAGAACAATTAGCGTATTTTTCAGAGTACAAGACGCACTGGAGTAGAAGACGCACCAAGGTTTTGAAGAGGCAATTTTTTTTAAAAAAAAGTAGGTAGGTAGATAGAGGGAGAGAAAGAGAGAGAAGTATGGTATGTAGGGACAGAGAAAGAGTAGTTAGGTAGGTAGGAAGGTAAATAAAGGGATAGAGAGAGAGAGAAATACAGTAGGTAAGTAGGGAGAGAGAGAGACTAGGTAAGTAGGTATATGTTTCCAGGTGTATTTATCCATGTGCTGGAGAAGGAAATCACTGACAATCTGCAGCACCTAAGACTTTGTTTCTGCTGGCACAGCACTTGATCAATGTAATTCTCATCAATCAGTTAAAGAGCTTTCCAAAGGTGGGGGTTGCACTATGCAAACGTCCAAAAATGACCCATTTTTCACAAAAATGGGCCCATTTTTTTTAAAAAAATGCATGAATAGCCTTGTGGGGGGAGGCTTGCAGAGTGCTCCTGTGGGGAAGGGCAAAAATGAGCAAAAATGTCAATTTTTTTTGCAAAAATGAGCCCGTTTTCTGTCAACAAAATTGCATGCATAGCCTAATGGAAACTTCTAGAGTGCTTCTGGGGACTGGGAGGAGAGGCAAAAGACGGCTCAGTTTTTGCTCATTCCTGCCCTCCCCAGCCTCCTGGAACTCTTTCAAAGCCTCCATAAGGCTATGCACAGCCATTTTGGTGAAGGGGGTATGGCTTCAGGAGGCAAATAATGCTGTGTTCGATGTATAAGATGCACCCAGATGTTCAGCCTCTTTTGTGAGGAAAAAAGGTGTGTCTTATACTTCAAAAAAATGCAGTAATTAGTTGAACAACTTGCCTCCAGAAATTGTGAATGCTCCAATACTGGAAGTTTTAAAAAGAGATTGGATAAACATTTCTCTGAAGTGGTGTAGGGTTTTCTGCCTAAGTAGAGGGTTAGACTAGAAGACTTCCAAAGTCCCTTCCAACTCTGTTATTCTATATTCTATTCTAAAGAATTGGTTAAATTTATCTACCTGAATCCCGTAAACCCTCATTTTATATGAGTTCACTTTGTTTCAGATTTGCTCCTCTACAGTTTAAAGAGTGACATTTTCTAAAAGTTTTCACACCACAACCAAGAAAGTAGACACAAGAACAGTGTATTCCTCATTTCTTAAGAGCTACACTTAGAGGTTACAACATCTCAACACATTTACTGAATAAAGAATAGGCTGAGAGAGAGAGATCATCCACAGAACGGAGGTGATTTCAAGGTTGACAAACACAGACTTTCAAGTTATTACAGAGCAATACTCACAATCATCCACCGTTAGACCATCTTGGCTTTTTTTTTAAACAAAAAAAGTTGATCAACCTTGACACAAACCGTAATAGTTTTGTTTAAATATCCTTCTTTACAAAATCTTGGCTATTGCCCTATGAATGTCCTTGTTTCGCAGAGTATAAATGATAGAGTTGAGAAGAGGTGTGATCACAACGTAAGAGACTGCAATTTGTTTATCACGATTAGATGCTGAATCAGTCTTTGAAAGCAGATACACGCAGACAGAAGGGCCATAAAATAAGGAGACTACAAGGAGATGGGAGACACAGGTAGAGAATGCCTTAACTCTCCCCACACCTGATTTCATTCGTAACACAGAGTGAAGAATAAATCCATAGGAGGTCAATATAAAAGTAAGGGGACCCAGAAGGACAAATGAGCCTATACCAAAAATGAAGTCCTCAATAATACTTGTATCGCTACAAGCAAGTCTCAACACCATCGGCAATTCACATATGAAGTGATTGATCAGATTGGGACCACAATAGTTTTGGCAAACAGCACAGACAATACAAATCACACAGATCAGATGAGCAGTGATCCAGCAAGCTAAAGTGAACTGCAACTGGCACTGTTTGCCCATGAGAACAGGGTAAAGTAATGGGCGGCAGATGGCCAGGTAGCGGTCATAGGCCATCACCCCCAACAGGAGAGCCTCAACAATACCTGTGGCCAAGGCGATGTACATCTGGATCATGCAGAATGCTAAAGAAATGGCTCCATCTCCAGTCAGGAGCTGAGTCAATATGAGAGGCATGGTGCTGGTGACATAGCAGATATCTACCCCTGCAAGTTGGGAAAGAAAATAATACATGGGTGTCTGGAGTGTTACATCTGCCTGCACCAATATGATGATTAGCACGTTCCCCAAAACTGTAAGCAAGTAGATGATGAGAATGACCCCAAAGAGGAGAAGTTGGATTTTTCTCTGGCTGGTGAGTCCCAGCAAGATGAATTCCTTGACAGAGGTGAAGTTCGTAGCTTCTGTCATGGCCTCCTGTCTGAGGAGAAGGAAAAAGAATGAGGGACCTTTAAACTGACTATTATTTTTAAACCTTGGAATTACACCAAAACACAGCCATGACAACCAACAGCCATTCCTCATATCAGGAATTATTCCAGGAAATCATATTATCAACATTTGAAGATGAGTTTGCTTTGATGCAGAGAACATCAAAATTACTATCAGGTTAAAAAAAAAAAAATTCCGGGTCTTATTTTTAATTTTCCTTTATCTTAATCAAAATAAATTTTCTCTAGATATAATTTTAATGAGAATTTGGAGAATTTAAATAATTTATTTGGGGTGAAATCTCTCTCCTTATTTGTCAACTGTAGCTTTTATGGGGGGGTCTTCTCAGAAAATCTAAATATCTGATCTTTATTCCTATATCTTAATCAAAATAAATTTTCTCTAGGTGTAATTTTAATGAGAATTTAGAGAATCTAAATAACCTATTTGGGGTGAAATCTCTCTCTCTCTCTCTCTGTCTTTCTTTTCTTTTTTTTGTTTTTTTGCCAACTGTAGCTTTTAGGGGGGGGTTCTTCTCAGAAAATCCAAATATTTGATCTCATGTTAAGAATATTTTCAGTTACTGCAGTCCTGACAGACTGACAAAGCAAACAAAACAGGAGCAATTGACTTTGATTATTTAGCTACTTTTAGCCATGGATTTAAATAAAATTTTATGAACTTTTGCAGGGATGGTAGTAATGCATTCAGTTATTTCTTCTTGACTACTGGAAACTAAAAAGATTGAAAATGTTTGATACAGTTAGGTAAGTCTGCAAAAAAAAAAAATAGCACAACTTCAAAAAAAAGTCCCTGCAGGAAAATATATATATTTTTGGCACATTTTTTCATGATTTTCAATTCATGGATGGCCCCCCAAAGTAAGGAAATATAGATGTGAGTATGGTATTTGAATAGATATCTCAAATATTGTGTCTATTTTCAGTAATATTTTAAAAAGCAAAAAATCGGTAGCGATTCTCAGTCATCCAGGTCAAGGTTCTCCCAAAGCTGCTTCTTCAGGAGGCAACTGGACTTTCTCCTTTTTTTTTCTTTTGAAGACATTTTGCTTCTAAACTGAGAAGCTTCTTCAGCTCTGGCAGGACAGTGGGGAATGGAAGGAATTACATTCCTTGCAGACAGCTGGTAATCTGCATCCTTTTAGAGAAGAACTAGGAGGTTTATCTATGAGTAGTGTTCTGAATTCCTGTGGACAAAAATAAACATCCAAAGGACCCTCTAAAAGAATGCAAATGACCAACAAGGAATATAAATTTTTCCATTCCCCACTATCCTGTCAGAGGTGAAGAAGCTTCTTGGATGAGAAGTTAAACATCTTCAAGTGAAAAATCAAGGAAGTTCGGTTGTATTTGAAAAAAAGAAGTTAGAACATTCCCATATTAAACTTAATTTAGTCTACTGACACAGAGATTGGTTTTCCAAGAAAACAAAGATGATCTCATCAGATCTACGTTACCTTCCTTGGACTAGGATGTAATCAAAGCTGGATATACTTAATATGTGGACTACAGATGACCAAGGATTTCCAGAGCTGCAGATTATCTGTTTTCTCTAATCACAGAAAAGAATTTTACCTTTCTGCTTCTCAAGATGTTCCTCATCCATCAATAAAAGAGCCAAGTGTGTTGTCTGTTGCTACTAAAATGTGCAGTACGATGATCCATTTGCATTTTATGAAAGCCAGATATTGTGCATGTGTTCTGGAACTGGTGCTTGTCCCTTGAAAGACCCCACAGAAACTCTCACTGAAGGTTTTTCAGTAAAACCTGAAAGAGATCTTTGGGCAGGAGCTCAACATTCATGACTGCTAAGAGTACCTAAATTCCCATAGGAGAATAATATACTCTCTGGAGAAGTCTTGAAATCATTACAATGTGTGAACACATACAGATCAGTAAGGGATTCTGCATAATACCATTGGGAATACAAAACTTTTTTTTTGCTTTTCTTTCTCTTCAAAATTAATGTTGAAAGAAAATTGCTATGAGAGCAGGATCCTAATGAAATTTTTCTTGTCTCTTTGGTCATTTCCACTACATTTTTTCCTGCTTTGTTGCTCCTCATCTTGACCTCTTGGATTTCTTAAAAACCTAATCAATGACAGAACATTATTTGAATATATCAGAGGTAAAATAATGAATAGCCAACAAGCTCTGTCTATGTCCATTTTCAAACCCAAGAAAGGTTGGGTGGGGAGTTTTAGATACAGACAGCCATTATAGTAGGTTACACCAAGGTCCTCCAATCCAGCAGGAAAATATTGAATCGTGATTGTCTAAGACGTTTGACAGCACCCTATAAAGGGGAATGCTGTCAAACAGAAGGTTATTGGATTGTACCTATTTTGAACTAATAAAGAGTTGTTATTGTTAGCTTGAGTCTGCCTCTTCCATTCACCTGATCTAACACTGGCGATGAAGGTGGAATAAGAGGCAACTAGGCATAAAAAGAGCTGACTGACAATCCAGCAAAACAATCCAGCTGGAGCTAAGCACTGCATCGAGTATCCATCTTTAAGCAGCAAATTCAAAATTGCCTTCACTGGACCAGATGACGGCGCATGACCCACCAGCTCCATATGACCCAGGCACCGAGCACTGGGACTTGTATATGATGAGGTTCGAATGTTTCCTGGAATCTCATGATCTTCTTGGCCTCTCTGAGAACCACAAGAGAGCCATGTTCCTGAGCTACTCTGGTCCAAAAGTATTAGACACCACCAAGGATCTGTGCGAACCAGCGCCGGTACAGACAGTAGCTTGGTGGTGCTTCAACATACATTGAGGATGCACTACGCTCCCAAACCATCGAAATACCGGTATGTGCAGAGGCACAAATTCAACCTCCGTAACCAAAAGGAAGGTGAAACGATCAACCAATATGTTGCCACGTTTCGCAAGGCCACAGCATATTGCGAGTTTTGAGACTTAGATGAACTGTTGTTGGACAGAATTATTTGTGGCATTCGAGACATCAGCCTGCAAAGAAGATTGCTGGTGAAAACCAATCTCATGCTGCAAATAGCCTTAGATGAAACCAGAGAGTCCTCGACCAAGTTGACGGAAACATTGCAAAGGCAGCCTCAGGATGGTGAGTGAGACCTCGCCGAAACGTTGCCAAAACAATCTCAATCTTACATGGGGAAAGACCCAAATACAATAAGATCAGCATACGTACACACATGAAAATCTATCTATATCTATATCTATATCATCTATATCTATATCTATATCTATATCTATATCTATATCTATATCTATATCTATATCTATATCTATATCTATATCTATATCTATATCTATATCTATCTATCTATATCTATATCTATATCTATATCATCTATATCTATACCATCTATATCTATATCATCTATATCTATATCATCTATATCTATATCATCTATATCTATATCTATATCTATATCTATATCTATATCTATATCTATATCTATATCTATATCTATATCTATATCTATATCTATATCTATATCTATATCTATATCTATATCTATATCTATATCTATATCATCTATATCTATATCTATATCTATCTATCTATATATTATTCTAAATTTAACAAAATTTAAATTAATTTTTATTATAACATTTCATTACATCATCCTGCACCCTTCCAAAAGTAGTGCCATCTTATATCTCTTGCCATTTGTAGTATTTGTGTTCTAATTGCTTTCTTGGTAGATCTTATATGGACTTTTCTTGGCAACTTTTCATTGCATATCTTATAAAGACTCAAAACCCTCCATCCGTTCCTTCCATCAACTTCTCTTTGGTTATCACTGATGCTTCTGCCAAAATTTCTCTCATCATTTCTGCCTAATTTTTTCCCTCTTCTTCTTCTATGTTTTGGAGTCTGGGGTAAAGTTCCAATCTGTCAAACTCCTATTTCAATATTCCACTCCTGACTTTTTCAACCATGCTCAATCTGCTGTCAATATCACCAAATTTCTGTATCTTTGTTCATCTTTTTCTTCAATTTTTTGAATTCTACCCACAAATTTCACCATCATTTAGTAAATATTCTCAATTTTTGAGAATATTTCAAAAATATTCTCAAAAATTCAATTCAACTATTTTTTCCGTTCTTTGTTCAATATTTTCCATATTCCTCTCTGTTCTTATTTGTATTTTTTGAATTTCTTGCATAATCATTTATAATGTTACTTCCTTTTCTTTTTCATGTTGCACCATTCCTCCAGATAATAAACACTGCCACTATATCTTCCAAAGCTTTTTTATTAAATTCCAAACTAGTTCGCTGTATTCTTTCAAGTCAAGGCTTTCTTTTCACTCCAATCCAGCTATTGATAGTATCCCAGAGGAGCACCTGTATACACAGTCTGTGCTCTTCCCACTTTCAATAAACAAGCTCAGAAACCTTGAAATGTAGATCAAATGTTCAATGAAAACAAGAAAAACAATGTTTCCAAGCCTCCAAGCCTCTAAGTGGCAGTTACTTTTTTTCCTCTGCTTTTACTCCCCTCTTTATATTCCAAAATTAAGGAGAAAAGTTCTTAGAAAAAATGCAGTAGAATGTTGAAAAGAGAAAAAGAGAGAAAGTCTTAATCAATAAGTATTTTAAAAAAAAGAAAAATAGAAGAAGAAAATAAAAACCAGTCCAGTATAAAAAGTAAAAAGCATTTGTAAAAATTCAATAAAAAAAATTAAAGAAAGATAACACACTAGGTTTGACTCAGGCTTAATGTCGCCGCTTAAATTCTTCTGTATTTGATTTTAACTTTACTTTTGATCTTTTGGGGTGTTCTCTTATCTAATGATAAAATTTATCTCACTAATTAGACACACTTTCTCTCCTGCTTTTCTTCTCTTCTGGAGCTGTCCCAAGTTTCAACAGCTTCAATGGCTGCTTCTCTGTGGCCAGAAAAAAAGAACTTATCCTGGATTTACCAGGGACTTTATGATGTTCCTGGGATCAGCAGGATGTGCCCTTCTCTATCACGATCTCTACGGCACGGTTTAGGTCCAAAAGGACTGTCCGGAAGCAGAGATATCAACAGCAGTCTTGGAGCTCTAAGATCACACGTTGCATCATTGCGACGTCAGCTCTGCCCCCAATCTGCCAGTGTTTTGTATTTTTGTCCTAAATAGTGGTTGTGGCAGTCCAAAGACTCTCTAAGACCCACCCCCAACACTAACAGGGCAAGCCACTAGAACAAGGGACAGCAACCTCAAACACTCAAAGAGCCTCAAAGCTCCTAACTGGAAGCCCCCCATTTAATTCTTGAGTCGCCTGGAAGTTTGATTCCCCCCCCCATAGAGTCTTCTCTATGGACTCATAGACTCATCTTTTTTCCTCTACCTGTCCTAACTGAAAGCCATATAAATTGTGGAGCCAACCAGTGATAGAAATCTGAAGCAGAGGAATGAAAGAGCACATGCGGCTCCAGAGCTGCGAGTTGCTCACTCCTGCACTCGAACATAAACAGAAGGCAAACCACACTCGCTATTGGAGTTATGATATTACCTGGTTTGGATAATGAAAGCTCTGCAAGAAAAACAGGCAAGCTCAGAGAAACCACACATCCTTCATTTCAACCCTGTCCAGTTGGTGAAACCCTAATTCCTGGGACATTATTTTGCCAAGAATATAAAATTTTACTGAATAAACCACACTGGAACAGCTCTGGATTTCCCATGCAAAAGCACACATACTTTGTTGTTCTTGTTGTTTGTCATTAAGTCATGTCCAACCCATCGTGACCCCATGGACAATGTTCCTCCAGGCCTTCCTGTCTTCTACCATCCCCTGGAGTCCATTTCATCTAACGTTTACTGCTTCAGTGACTCCATCCAGCCATCTCATTCCCTTCTTCTTTTGCCCTCCATCTCTCCCAGCATCAGACTCTTGTCCAGTGAGTCCTTCCTTCTCATTAGCCAGCCAAAGTACTTGAGTTTCAACTTCAGGATCTGGCCTTCTAAAGAGCAGTCAGGATCGATCTCCTCTAGGACTGACTGGTTTGATCACCTTGAAGTCCAAGGGACTTTCAAGAGCATAGTTAATCCCTCCTTTCCCCTACAAGCAACCCATAATCCAAAACATCCACCAAGCACTCCTGTTCATTTTGTTATGGGAAACAGCCAGCCACATTGGAACATTTACTTGGTGTGTCCTTGAGATGACAGCAATGTCTCATGGAAGCTGACGGATGCTTGAATACCATTCTCCCACCCTTGCATTCCATCTTCCGCCCCTCCCTGTTATTGTCAAACTGAAGAAAAAATGAAGGTGAAAGTGTGAATCAGTATTGACACTTAAACTACAAATATTCTCCTTTATTGAAGAAAGATTATTATTCCCAGAACTTTAAACATGAAAAAAGACAAATTTATAGACAGAATGAGCTTTTCCTAAGAAATATGACACGAACAGGTCTTCAAGTCTTGAATTCAAATCACAAGATATGTGTGTCCAAAACGGTATGTGACCCTGTGTTTATCACAAGGTGAATTTTTGTAAGCAACGTGCTGTATTGCTGTAGTTGTATATTGACTTCTGTATTTCACATGATTAGATTCCAGAAATAAAAAACCTTTTTATTGAGAAATTAGATGTTTTTTTTATTTTAGTTCAGAATACATGAATAAGATTCCTAATCTGTTTTTTGCCCAAAACTCAGCTTCATGTTAAAAAATTTCTGTGATTGTGTGGGAGGCACGGAAGTAGTGAGTTGAAAGAATATTTCCTTCCCTCTTTGATATATCCAAGCTTTTTGTTAGTTGTATAGCAATGTTTAGGTCCTGGTCTAATGTATGGGAGGATTGTGTACGTTATGATGTCCATAGAAGTGTTGAAAGATAGATCCACTGCTTCTCATCCATCAGTGTTTTTTTTTTTTTACTCTCTATAATTTCCCAGTTGTCCATCAATGTAGTAATCTCTATTTGTGTTCTGCTACACTTCCATAATTACCATTTCATTACAGCTAAATATTGGGTGAAAATTCTAATACTTACAACATTCCTAGATGCCATTCTGCAACAGACAGCTGTTCTACTGAAAAAAATATTCCTTTTTTCTCAATAACGGGAATTCCTTTATTGATCTTTTTCTGTCAATGGAAAATTATTTGAGTTTGATTATCAGAAAAAAAGGAACTATGGTCTAATATTAGAGAAAGAGGATACAATTTAAACATGTTTATAATTACAATAAAGAAGATCCTAAACCACTTCTTTATATATTTTTTCCATTTTTCTTTCTTTGTCTTTTTTCTTTTATTTCTTTTCTATTTATTTACCACTTTTCTTTTTTCCTCTTTATTTTTTCTTTCATTTGAATTGTGCTTACTTTCTGAAAAAAATCCTTAATAAAATTGTTTTTTTTTTAAAGTACTCTTGTTTTCTTACATTCTTCCTTCCTTCTCTGGAAATGAAGCTGCCGGGCTCAGAAGAACATTTATGAGCATCACGATGATACAAAGTTGTTGTGTTCATTGAAAATTATTCAGCTGTTCCACTGATTAATTGTTCTAACTAAAGAAGCAAAGACTTTTAGATATTTACAAACAATGCTCATATAATCAGTCACAGTTAGACCCCTGTTAGACCAGTGGTATTTTATAACAGAAAAGTCGGTTACACATGACAATACTTTTATTGTGACTTTTCTTCAAGAGCCCTTCTTCACAAGATCTTGGCTACTGCCCTATGAAAGTCCTTGTTCCGCAAGGTGTAAATGACAGAATTGAGCAGAGGTGTGATCAAAACGTAGAAGATTGCAATCTGTTTATCGTAATCAGCAGCTGTGTCAGTCTTCGGAATTATGTAGACCCAAAGCAAAGGACCATAAAACATGGAGATCACAATAAGATGGGAACCACAGGTAGAGAAAGCCTTAAGTCGGCCACTGGATTTCATTTGTAAGACAGAATGAAGAATAAATCCATAGGAGGTCAATACAATAGAAAGGGGAACCAAAAGGAAAAATCCTCCTATGCCAAAAATAATGGCCTCAATAATACTTGTATCACCACAAGCAAGTCTCAACACCATGGGCATCTCACATATGATGTTATTGATCTGATTGGGGCCACAATAGTTTTGGCAAAGAAGGCAGACAATGTAAATCACGCAGACCAGAGGAGCCGATATCCAGCATGTTGAACTGCACTGTAACTGGCATCTCTTGTCCATGAGAACAGGGTAAAGTAAAGGACGGCAGATGGCCAGGTAGCGGTCGTAGGCCATGACCCCAAACAGGAGAATCTCAACACCCCCTAAGGCCACTGCAATGTATATCTGGATCATGCAGAATGCTAAAGAAATGGCTCCATCTCCAGTCAGGAGCTGAGTCAACATGAGAGGCATGGTGCTGGTGACATAGCAGATATCTACCCCTGCAAGTTGGGAAAGAAAATAATACATGGGTGTCTGGAGTTTTACATCTGCCTGCACCAATACGATGATTAGCAGGTTCCCCAAAACTGTAAGCAAGTAGATGATGAGAATGATCCCAAAGAGGAGAAGTTGGATTTTTCTCTGGCTGGTGAGTCCCAGCAGTATGAATTCCTTGACAGAGGTGAAGTTCGTAGCTTCTGTCATGACCTCCTGTCTGAGGAGAAGGAAAAAGAATGAGGGATCTTTAGATCAACTCCCATTGTTAGATATAGAAAAAACTGTTGTTGACAACTAACAACTATCTTTTCATATCAGTGTAATGAAACTAAATACTAAAGCATATGAAGAACTGTTACAGGAACTGCACAAGGCTCTTCAAGTGAAGAGGAGACATGATAGCAGTGTTCCAATATTTGAGGGCCTCCACAGAGAGGAGGAGGTTAAGCTATTTTCCAAGACATCTGAAGGCCTGACAAGGAATAACAGATGGAAACTGATCAAGAAGAGATTCAACCTGGAAATAAGGATAAATTTTCTGACAGTGAGAGCAATCAACCAATGGAACAGCTGGCCTTCATTTGAAGTTGTGGCAGCTTCAAAACTCTTTCAAGAAGCGATTGGACTGCCATTTTTCAGAAATTGTGTAAGGTGTACTGCTTGAGTAGTTGGACTAGATCAGTGGTCCCCAACCCCCGGTCCGCGGACCGGTGCCGGTCCGCGGAGTACCTGGCACCGGGCCGCGGAGCGGCCGGGGGCCATGATCACTGCAGCTGGGCGCCGTGGCTCTCCTGCTGCGCCAGCCGCTCCTCTTCCAGCCGCTCGCCCAGCGCGCAAAGCTCCCGGCAGCTCCTGGCGCTCAGCCTCTCCACTTCAGCTGGGCGCCGTGGCTCTCCTGCTGCGCCAGCCGCCCCTCTTCCAGCCGCTCGCCCAGCGCGCAAAGCTCCCGGCAGCTCCTGGCGCTCAGCCTCTCCACTTCAGCTGGGCGCCGTGGCTCTCCTGCTGCGCCAGCCGCTCCTCTTCCAGCCGCTCGCCCAGCGCGCAAAGCTCCCGGCAGCTCCTGGCGCTCAGCCTCTCCACTTCAGCTGGGCGCCGTGGCTCTCCTGCTGCGCCAGCCGCCCCTCTTCCAGCCGCTCGCCCAGCGCGCTCCTGGTTCTGCGTGCGCAGCTTGCGCACGCAGGTCCTGTTGGCCCAGGCAGCCCCCTTCCAGCACCTGCAGCGCCCGCAACTCGGCCTCGTATCGTTCCAGGCTCTGCGCGCAGCTCCAGCTCAGTACCAGCGTGTAGTCGGAGGCCAGCTGCCGCTTCTCGGAGCGCCCGGCTTGCGCGCTTCCTGCAGCCCTTCGTGCTCGGCCAGGAGCTGCTTCAGCAGCGCTTCCAGAGCGGCGCAGTCGGCCCACAGCCCCTCCAGGTGGCTGAGACGCAGCTCTCCAAGTTGCGCGCTCAGCCTCTCCAAGCTCTCCAACTCGTGGCGCAGCGCGTCCCGCTCCAGCTCGCCTTGAGGTGATCTCAAAAAATAAGCTAGGTTGGATATGACTGGGATAAGATTTCCAGATGTTGACTTGGCTCAAGTCCTTTTTCTTGCTGAATGAAAACTCCTGCATCATGGTTGTATGTAGGATGTATTTAGAAAAATTCAAGATGGGAACCATCTTGGTTTTTATGTGATGCAAATAAAAGAATAAATAGGCTTTTAATTTCATAGTCATGGCTATTACCTTGACATTTTCGATGTCACTCTGACACCCCTGTCCCAGATAATTTGGTGAATGGACAGAGAGGCTACCAGCTAGTAGTAGGCTGGCTTGAATGCACTTACTAAGAAAGGATTCACAGTGAATTCAATGAATAACATTTTTGGGTGATCATCAATCTGATGGGAGCTATATATCTATTGCAGCATTTACCTGCAAATTTAAAGGAAGTCCAGAAAGCGATTGCAATCTATTTGGCATATATTTACAAATACATATTGAAAATAATGCAACATCTAACATTTTCTGATCATGGTGCTGTCATTGGTGTACTATCCTGGTAATTAAAAATGGTGTCTGTAGAAGAATAAAAATGTGGTTGTGTGTTAACAAAAGAATAGAAACTATAAGCATATAATCTTCCATTCAAATAGTTAGAAATTAACTAGAAATAGATATCCAGAGGCAAATCACTATCCAGGGTGTTTGAATTAAGAGAGCCATTGCAAAGATTTCTCTCAGAAAAGAAGTCACCACTGGCAGCACATTTCAGTGACAAGGTATGGCTTGCAAAACTGGCTTACCTGTGTGACATATTTAGCCTGCTCAATGAACTCAATCTGTCCCTTCAGGGGAAAATGACAACTGTTTTCAAGTTGGCTGACAAAGTAGCTGCATTTAAAGCCAAACTGGAGTTGTGGGGACGGCGTGTGAACAGAGGCATTTTGGACATGTTTCAGACATTAGCGGGGATTTTAGGAGAGACTGAGCCTGAGCATTCATTCTCCCAGTTGGTGCACGATCACCTGTCTTTGCTTTTAGAAGAGTTTGAGCGCTACTTCCCAACCACAAAAGACCCACGAACTGGTAAGGAATGGATCCGCGACCCATTTGTCAACAAACCAGACGAATTTAGCATGTCTGTGCAAGAAGAAGATCAACTGCTGGAGATTGCAAATGACGGTGACCTTAAAACTGCATTTGAGACAACAACTCTGCCGGTGTTCTGGATTAAAGTCATGGCGGAATATCCTGAGATTGCCACTACAGCTCTTAAGTCCCTTTTGCCTTTTCCAACATCCTATCTGTGTGAAGCGGGGTTTTCTGCAGTGACAGCAACCAAAACAAAACAACGAAATAAACTGGACATAAGCAAGACACTTCGGGTGTCATTGTCTCCTATTACCCCCAGATGGAACCGTCTCGTTGCAGAAAAACAAGCTCAGGGTTCTCATTGATTCAGTAGATTCTAGTAACTAGAGAGCTTAGTTAAAGTTTAACTGTTAAAATGTTAAAGCACTTTATATTTATGTAATTGTATTTTATTTTGTAAGGCATGTTTAAATACAATAAAATAAAAGTTGTTTAATCAAAACAATCTGATATATAAACAATCAATGTGTCATCGTGAACAACGCCCCCCCACCCCTCCCCCCCACCCCTGCGCGCGCTCAGCGGGCCACGGTAAAATTATCACAGGCTGACTGGTCCGCGGCGATAAAAAGGTTGGGGACCACTGGACTAGATGATATATAGGGTCCCTTCCAACTCTGTTAACCTATTAATAAAATGATTCCAGGAATTTGATAATGGGTGCGTTTTGATGCATGAAACCACAAAATTACTATCAAGTAGAAAAATATTCCTGCTTCTCTATTTTTATATCTGTTTTCTTTTAGCTAAGACAAGTCTATTTCCTTTAGATGTCGGTTTAAAAAGGAAAAACCTAAAAAAACCTATTTTGAATGAAGTTCGGTAGGGTTTTCATTTTTGCAATATATAGGTTATTGTGAGTTTGTTGACAGAATGTACTTTCACATCTATCATCATTCAAACTCAAGTCAACTTGTTCTCTTCAGTTACTGCAGTACTGTCAAGCCAACTAAAATAATATTAATACATTGCAACCTTTGCCTTTTCACTTAAAAAGTCCATCTGAATTTTTACATTTTGTCATTAGTACTAATTTATTCCATGATTCATTTGGTAGTGATGCAAACTTTAAAAAAAAAATCCAAGGAATTTGTTACCACTTGGTACATGTGCAAAAATTGGCCTAACTTCTGAAATTGCAAACATTTTCTCATGCTGGGAAACATATATAACACAATTCTATTCTTGGTTTGCTGCTTATGAGTGGAAATCAAAATAAAGAAATATGACTGGAACTTTCTTAAATGCATCTATTTCAACATTGCTTAAATAATAATCTTACATTTTCAGTAACGGGTTAAGAACAAAAATGCTTGCTAAATGAAATGTGCCTTTCGAGTCTTTCAAAAGGAAATAAAATAAAATACCTCTATTGCATAATTGATTATTATTTGAATTTAGGAAATAAGTTAGATCTTGCCAATATCAAGTTTATTTTTCGCTAGTTACATAGATTATTTTTCAAGGAAAACAAACGTTATCGAAATAGACTCAAGCTCCACCACTGGAGTCTTTTAAGAAGAGACTGGACTACCATTTGTCTGAAATGGGATAGGGTCTCCTGCTTGGGCAGGAGGTTGGAGTAGGATACCTCCAAGGTCCCTTCCAACTCTATTATTGTTTTAATATTCTTTTAAACATGAAAATATAAAATAAATAATTTCTTTTAATTAAATATAAATATTTTAAATATTCTTTTAAATATGAGCCAGCAGTGTGCAGCAGCTGCCAAAAAGGCCAATTCTAGGCTGCATAAACAGAGGGATAGAATCAAGATCACGTGAAGTGTTAATATCATTTTTTCATGCCTTGGTCTAGTGTAGCCTTTATTGTCATCGTACGAAAAATAAATACAACGAAATTGGTTTTAGGCTCACTGGTAAGGCCACACTTGGAATACTGCATTCAGTTTTGGTCGCCACAATGCAAAAAAGATGTGGAGACTCTACAAAGAGTGCAGAGAAGAGCAACAAAGATGATTAGGGGCCTGGAGGCTAAAACATACGAAGAACGGTGGCAGGAACTGGGTATGTCTGGTGTAAGAGAAAGAAGGACTAGAGAAGACATGATAGCACTGTTCCAATATCTCAGGGGTTGCCACAAAGAAGAGGGAGTCAAACTATTTTCCAAGGCACCTGAGGGTAGAACAAGAAGCAATGGGTGGAAACTAATCAAGGAGAGAAGCAACTTAGAACGAAATAAATTTCCTGACAGCTAGAACAATTAATCAGTGGAACAACTTGCCTCCAGAAGTTGTGAGTGCTCCAACACCAGAAGTTTCTAAGAAGATGTTGGATAGCCATTTGTCTGAAGTGATGTAGGGTTTCCTGCCTAAGCAGGGGGTTGGACTACAAAACCTCCAAGGTCCCTTCCAACACTGTTATTCTGTTCTATTCTATGTTCTATGGTTTTTTTGTCAGATTACACAGAGATGTCCTTTCAGGGAAGCTCAGGGGAGAATCTTTCCAAAAGCAAACATCATAGAAATACTCAAAATGCATCAGCAATGTTTATTCTGAATTTGAATAAAGATGTTAGAACATGTTAGAACATACCTATATTAAACCAACCGATACTAATATACATTCTTTTTCTGGAAAAACAAAGGTGATCTCATCAGATCATCATTCTCTTCTTTGGACTAGGAAGCTAAGCAAAGTTCTTGGTTATTTCTTGGATGACTAGGAATTTCCAGAGCTGCAGTCTTTCTCCAATGGCAGAGGAGAACTTGACTTTGCTTCCTTTCCAAGATCTTCCACATCTGTTAAGAAAGAGTGAAGCATGTTAACAGCTTTTACAAGTGCTCAGCAAGGTGGAAGATGATCCAGTTGCTTTCTAGGAAAGCCAGGTGTTGTATAACTATTCAAGAATTTGCAGGTGTATCATGGGAGATCCATTTTCCTAGTTAAAAAAAATAAAGAATTGCTTTAGAAGGAGCTCAGTAAGTTCATCAACACTAAGAACATCTCAATTCTCATGACAGAATATATATTCTCTGAAGATGTCTTGTAATTATGTATAGTTTATGAACATCACTAAGGGATCCTGCATATTATCACTGAGGACACAAGAACTTTTTCTTCTTCTCAAATCTCTTTTGAAAGGAAATTGGCAAGAGATCATGAATCCAATGAAATTATGCTAGTCCTTTTGGTCAATTCCCATAAATTGTTCCTGCTCTGTTGCTCTTCATCTGGACCTCTTGTGTATCTCCAATATGAAACCTTTATTTGAATAGATCAATAGAAGTGATCTATGACAATAGATCACTTCTATTGTGACAATAATGTGACAATAATGAATATCTAGCGCTCCATGTTCATGTCCATTATCAAAAACAAACAAAGATTAATATTCCCAGAACTTCTAACATTCAAAAATAATTGTAAAGGAAGTGTGATTATTAAAAGAAAAATTCCAGGAAAAGGCAGTAGCAAACCATTTTGATGTTTTTCCTAAGAAATATGTCAGAGACCTCTTTCCAAGGCTTGAATTCAACTTAGGAGACATATTTTTCCAAGTCGGTGTGTGTTCCCATGTTTATTATAGAAAATACATAAGATCACAAGTCTGGGAGGGGCTCCAAAGGTCTCCTAGTTCAGCCCTGTGCTTAAGGCAGAAGCTTTACACTATCCCATTCAAATGGCTAACTAATCTATTCGTGAATACCTCTAGTGCTCCCAAGAGGCAACTTATTCCATCCCTCTCACTGTCAAAAGAATTTGTCCTTATTTAGAGGTTAGTTCTCTCTTTAATAAGCTTCCACCCATTACTCCTTGTCCTGCCCTCTGGTTCCCTAGAAAACAAATCAATCCCCTCTTCTTTATGATAACCCCTCAAGTACTAGAATACAGCTATGATGTCCCCACTACTTCGTCTCTTTGATAGGCTAGACCAGTGATGGCTAATATTTTCATTGATGCGTGCTGAAAGTGCGTGCACACATGCACCCATAATGCAATGCAAACATGACACCCCCATGTGACCCTACCAGTACATGCACACGTGACCCCCACCCTGCACTCCACTACCTCCTGCATATGCATGTGTGACGCCCTCTGCATGCTCTCTCTGCGCATGCCTGGCAGAGACCCCAAAACAAACTGACTGGCGGGAGATGCATGCGTATGTGCGCGGTGGAGCTCAGCTGGGGTGATAGCTCACATGCCCGCAGACAGGGCTCTGCATGCCACCTGTGCCATAGGTTTGCCATCATGGGGCTAGACATACCAAGCTTCCTCAACTGTTTATCATATAATTCAGCTCCAGGCCCTATAATCTCTGTTGCTCTTCTCTTTACACTTTCTGGGCTCTCAGCATCTGTTTTTGTTCCATGGTGACCAGAACGGGATGCAGTATTCCAAGTGTGGGCTCACCAGTGTTGTGTAAAGTGGTACTAACAGCACATTGTCTTCCTTTTGTGTAAAAACAGATGCAAAGAAGTAATTCAACATCTTCTCCCATTAGTGAAACTATCATTTCCTTGATTTTCTTCTTGTACTTTACATATTGAAATAAACTTGTTGTTGTTGTTGTTGTTGTATCTTTTATTCATTAAGCATGAAACTCCGTCAAGTGAACATTTAAAGATGTGCCGCAAAGACCATTGGCTGGTGCTAATGCTTGATACAGGTTGCTGCCAGCTTCCTAGGTATCAACCAGGTACCTTCTTAAAATATACGATGTTCCTAGTAGTGCAGTTTTTTGCAGTTCCGCTGGTGTTATTGCAGGAAGCTGCAATTTCTTGTTGTGTTTTGAAACATGGTAATAAGTGCCCCAATGACAATGGTATCACTGTTACATGTTTCATCCATAGGCCTTGTAGTTTTGATGGCCAGGTAGTAATATTTTGTGATTTTTTTCCTAGTTCTTTTTCTTCAACTCTGGCATCTCCTGGTACAGCAATATCAATAAACTCTACGCATTATTATTATACTTTATTCATTAAACATGAAACTCAGCCAACTGAACATTCAAAAATGTATCATAAATACCAGTGACTGGTGCTAATGGTTGATACGGGTTGCTGCCAGCGTCCTAGGTATCAACCAAGTACCTTCTTAAAATATAAGATGTTCCCAGTAGCGCAAGTTTTTTGCAGTTCCGCCTGGTGTTATTGAAGGAAGCTGCAAGTTGTTGATGTATCTTTCTAAAATTCTTGGACATGGTACCAAGTGCCCTGATGACAATGGGTATCACTGTTACATGCTTCATCCATAATTGGGTAGTTTAGACGGCCCAGCTTGCGGTATTTCATTATTTTTTCCCGTAATTTTGAACCTAGGAGGAACTGGATTGGGCAACCTGAGAGCTCCACCTGATGCCTGAAGGGCTTTGCAGGAAGAAACGCGGCTTGAGGCGCAAGGACGGTCCTGGCTGTGCGGCACAGGCCCGGTAAAAGCCTCCCATTTGGTTCCCTCCTCCTCCTCCTTCCACAGCCTGCGCGACACTGCAGCTGTAGGCCGAGAGCTGCCACCGACACTGCTGCAGACCTGAGAGAGGGAGAGCAAAAGCAGAGGCAGGGCGCCAAGCTTTGGTTAAGGCAGGCAAGGGAAACCGCAAGCCAAAAGGAAGTCTTGCTGGGAAGACGCGGCAGCAGGACTTTAAAGGTCTTCCCCCTCCCAGCCAGCCAGCCCACCCAGCCCATTCCTCCCCCCGCCACCATTGTGTCCAACAGGCCAAGTTGCTGGGAGGAGAAAGTTTGGGCTGCAGAGCAGAGTTTGAACTGCCGAGTGATGTGCGGTGAGCTTCATGGCCAGTGAGAGTCCCACTCACAAAGCGCTCCATGGTAGTGGATCTGGCTATTTGAGAGACCGCCTTCTGCCAATTACCTCCCTGCGTCCCATCAGATCGCACAGGGTAGGCCTCCTCCGAATTCCATCCGCCAGTCAGTGCCGACTGGCGACTACGCGGAGGAGAGCCTTCTCAGTTGCAGCTCCGACGCTATGGAACAATCTCCCCGTGGAGATCCGCACCCTCACCACCGCCCAGGCCTTCCGCACGGCCCTTAAGATCTGGCTATCCCGTCAGGCCTGGGGATGAAAAATGTTAGTTTGTCCCCTCCCGAATGACGAATGAATGTTGTGCTCTATTTTTAATATTATGTATTGTCTTATGTTTTTTGTCTTTTTACCCCCTTCCCCGTGTTTTGTAAGCCGCCCTGAGTCCCCTCAGGGAAAAGGGCGGCCTATAAATTATAATAAACATTCTAAACAAACATTCTAAACTCTATGACGGATGCAATAGCAGTAGACTTATATACCGCTTCATAGGGCTTTCAGCCCTCTCTAAGCGGTTTACAGAGAGTCAGCATATTGCCCCCAACAATCTGGGTCCTCATTTTACCCACCTCGGAAGGATGGAAGGCTGAGTCAACCCTGAGCCGGTGAGATTTGAACCGCTGAACTGCTGATCTAGCAGTAGCCTGCAGTGCTGCATTTAACCATTGCGCCACCTCGGCTCAGTGCAGATGCAGCACTGGGGGCTTCGGCGGGGCTTTTGCGCTTGCCTCACCGGCCATGAAGCTCACCACACATCACTGATTCTAACCACTGCGCAACTGCGCTCTAGGTAGGCGCAGTGATTAGAATGAGTAGGCCTCATGTGGAGGGAATTACAATAAACTAAAGAGTGGATGAACAGGGTGTGAATGACTGAGTGAAGAGCCTCCCTGTCCAGGAAAGGGCATAGCTAGTGCACTATGTGAAGTTCAGCAAACCTTCTGTGATCTGGATCCCTTGCCCTGTACCAACAACAACGGTGACCAGACTTGGAGGAAGGAGATGAATCAACCCAATACTCTGCCACCCACCCAACTCATACATCAGTCCAAAATGGTTGATTATATCAAAAACCACTGAGATGTCAAGATCAAGAAAAGATGCGGTACCTCCATCTTGTTTATGCCAGATCATCTAAGAGTGTGACCAACGTTGTTTCCATTCTGTATCCTGGTCTGAATCTTGACTGAATACGATCCAGATAATCTGTTTCATCCAGGGCCCTCCATAGTTGCAGCGTCATCATCTTTTCCACCTCCTTCCCTTTATAGGGGTACGTGAATGACAAGTATTCAGAATGGTGAGGTCCAAGACGGCTTATTGAGGAAGGAACAAGCCAACCAGCACTCCTGTGAAACAGCTGGGAATGCCCCCTACCTCAAAGTTGAATTGATCATCTTAATAAGTAGAGATGTTAGTACTTTATAGATTGTTCTAGATTACCATTGAATGTATATTGGGTTAAGATACAATTTGCTATGATACTAATAGTGAAATGATAACCTTAGTTAGGATAAATAACGGGGCCATAGAAATGTTAATGTATACTTTTGGTGATTGATAAGTAGAAATATTAACATCCCTTGGATTGTCTTAGATGCTTAATGTTTATTTTCTTAGCACATAATTAACTAATTTGGGATTGAGGGAAAAGACCTATAAATCTTATTAATAAATCATTGTTTAAAGATGGCTATAAAGGTATAATTTTGTGTGTCCCTGTGGAGAGGAGAGGTGAGATAAACAGTAAATAAACTTTTAGTCAACTACAATAATAACAAGGAAATGTTAATGGATAATATCTAATGATACATACAGGTGTGCTATGGGGGGAAATGTTTAGATATCTTACTTAACTGAATTTGTTTTAGATGAATTTGTTTTAGAATATGTCATAAAGGTGTAATGTTATTGGAGATCTGTCGAAACTGCAAATGAATGCCAGTAGGTGGTTATGTCTTTAAATATAAATGATTCTAGATAAAAGCATGTTTAAATAATGGTAATTAAATGAGAATTGCGGTACAGGGATAGTAAAATATACAATTTTTCTTTCTTGACTTAAAATGTACAACTCAATTTGAATGAAGTATATGTAAGGATGGTGGAAGAAACGCACGGAATATATTTGTCAATCAATATATTTGTCAATCAATATATTTGTCAAGCGAATCAATACGCTTTCTATAACATGTAATGAAAGATGATTCTTTCGTGTGTTTTTTTGCTTAACTAAAACAATAAAAAAAATTCAAAGAAAAAAAAAGGTGGATTGATCATCACTTAGACCTGCCTACGTATCAGATGCGACCTCATTTAATAATCAGGAAAAAAACCACTCAACTCCATTTGTTTGAAATCAAGTGTACTTTTACTAATTATAAACGAACAGTAGCAAAGCTAAGCTGAATCTGGTTAATTAGGCGCGAAAGCAAAGAATATCATGTATAATTCAATCCCCTCCCCTTGGCACCCCAGTCCATAGTCCAATTATAATGCACCCAACTGTCAGGTGGGAGATAACTTCAAAAGACATCACCAGAATGGAATGCCGGACAGTTAACCTTGGCGGGAAACTCCCTTCCTCCACATGTGCAGTAAGACGGTCAGGTCAGCGTCTAGAATCTTCCTCCAGCACATCATGATTTCTCTCCCAATTACCATGCCTCCCCCTCCCCGTTACAATGGCAGCCGAAGCAGCAGCAAAGCAGAGGCTGACACTACGTATCATCTACCAGGCCACCTTGGCCAGCCAGGAAGGACATGAATCTAACTTGAAGGTGGTGCTGGTAAAGCAGACATAAAGTGAGATTTGGACATTAAGTGTGAAACCTACTGGGTCAGGCTGGACAGCCTCTTAGGGCCCCTTTACTTCTATATTAAAGCCACATAGGCAGAGTTGCAACTTGCAAAAGAACAGGAAGCCAGTGCCTAACCACAAGATGTCAAAAGCCTATGTCAAAATCTATGTCAAAAGTCCAAGGTTCAATTAAAGTTCGTTAATGACACGTACTCCATAAACAAAAGGAGAAGTAAGACCCCATCTCCTTATAAGGTTTTCTCCTCAAGGTAACCACTAAGAAATGTGTTAAGTATTTCCGTGTTGCAATGCTTTTGAGAATGTATAAGAATGCGTGCTTCGATAATGAAGGTTGTTCAGAACTTGCAGTGCTAAGCCATGGGCTAGCTTTCTGAACCTGGCTGCCAAATAAACTTTTCCTGTATCCTGAGAAGTCTAAAGCCTGTCATTTTCTGCAACACTGGGAAGCACACAGCCTGGCCTGGAGGAAGGATCAAGGATGGAGATAGTCTGGAGTCCCTGCACAACCACAGAAGGCTAGGACTGACCATCCTCTAAATTCCAAAGAGATTTTATACCATACTTTTCAGAGTATAAGACACATTCCCCCCACTCCAAAAGAGGATGGAAATGTTGGTGCGTCATATACACTGAATACAGCCATTTTTGGCCTCTGGAAACACCGCCCTGCGCATCCGTTTTCACCAAAAACAGGCTTGTTTCTCCCAGAAAAAGGCCCGCGCAGAGGGTTTGAGAGGCCTGCGGAGTGCTCTTAAGGGCTGGGGAGGGCAGAAACGTGATACATGGGGGGGGGAGTTGGGAGGTGAGAAACAGGCCCATTTTTTGCCAAAATACTGGCATTTTTGCCCTCCCCAGCCCCCAGGAGCACTCTGCAGGACTCCCAAACCCTTTGTGCGAAAAACAGGCCAAAACAGGCCCATTTTTGGCCTTCCAAACTACCCCCCACCCCAGGAGTGCTGTTTCTGAAGTCACTTTTTTCTGAAGGTGTTGTGAATTCAGTTACCAAACAAACAGTTTATATAAAATTGAGCACTTTTCCCCTTAATCTCCTACTGGGGTGGGGGTGGGGGGAGGCTGCCAATACAGGCTGGCACTCCATGTATTTTTATGGCTTAATGGTTAAAATATCTACAGACACCTCGCATCCTGGACATAAATTGTTTCAACTTCTACCCTCAAAATGACGCTATAAGGCAATGGACACCAGAACAATTAGAAACAAGTTTTCCCCCCCCCCCCCCGAATGCCATCGCTCTGCTAAACAACTAATTTCCACAACACTGTCAAATTATCTACTAAGACTGAATTACTAATATTATTCTCCTCACTAGTAACCATCTCTTCCAACTTATTAATATAACCATGTTGCTTGTATCTTTCAATTTATATTGTATTTATTTGTTTCCTAGTACAATTTGATAGCTTATTACTAACCTTGACTATCACTAAGTGTTGTATCTTATAATTCTTGATTAATGTATTCTATTTTCTTTATGTACACTGAGAGCATAGGCACCAAAGACAAATTCGTTGGGTCCAATCACACTTGGCCAATAAAGAATTGCCGCTTTTACATGCTTCTGATGGGCCGCTCATGCTTGTAGCCGAATGAGAAGAAAGGACACCGGACAAATCCTTCTTGTGATAAGTTTTTGGCCCCGAGCAATGCCCGGGAGGCTTTTTTTATTAGTCCCAAACAAAGGAAAGGTGTATACACAATTACATCAACAGGCACATGACTAAATACTCCAATGATAATAATGCTGCGTGGCAAAAAGCTTCATCTCTGGGCAAAAGAGTGAAGTGAAAAGGGGGGCTGCTTCTTCCCTGGGCAGGAGAAGAGAGATAAGGAATAGGGACGGGGGAGTGGAGGAAAGTGAGCAGCTCGCATTCCTGCCTTTGAAATGCTAACTGCTAGATAGAAGCTGGTACAAAGAGGCGCGCTAATTAATAGAAAGACTTACGTATTGCTAACAAGAATGTTTTTGTTAGCATCCATCTCTGGGCCTGTGTTTTCCAGACAGCCTTAGCCGTCCTATACACAGAAGTGGCAATGGATCTCAACATCTCCTCATTTTTGTTTTAAAATGAGAAGGAGGAAAGCAAACATATCAAAATGCAGATTCTTCATCATCACTGGTTATAGCAAACACCTTTACAAACAAATTGTTGTCCAACTCATGGTCGTTCTCAGCGTCCAGAAGGGACTTAGTTTCGTGGATAAGCACGTTCTTCCTAGCTGAGGAAAAAAGGCCTTTGAATAGCTGAAAGAGGGAGGGTAGGCATTGAATGCAGCAGCAAAGTGACACAAGCACTACTATAATACATATAATGGAGGAAAAAATGCTTCTTAACCAGGAGCCATCCGGTAGCCAGGACCACAGACCATCCCACCAGGCTGGCAGGACGTCTTCTCGAATCTGGGAAGCCAACTCCTTTAAGGAACTGATTTGATGCTTAACCAATTGAGAGGTGTCTGACAGGTTAAAACAACACATGTTTTTGACAGATTCACAGCCTAGATGATGTACCAGTAACAGAAAATCAATGGCAGCACGGTTGTCTAAGACAGCATGTCTGATCTCTGCCTGTTCCATATTCAAGGCAGCTATGGCTGCAGATGTGATGTTTATAGTTTTTGCAAGGGAACAGGCAATGCGATGGGCTGTCCTGTGGTTATGCATTGCTAATGCCGGAACACCAACTATAGAGATAGCAAGGGAAAGATATTCAGCCTCGTTAAAAAGATTAATTGAGCTGTCACATGTTTCATCAAGGACTACCGACCTCTGTGGTCGTGGAGTGAGGTCCTGTTTGGTTGGTAGAACCGCAGTAAGGCGACTCAGACAGCAACGTGTATCTGATAGATTAGCAGGTATGTAATTAAAAGTTTTCTGACCACATGTGAAAAACCAACCAGCAGGAAGCAGAACGTGAGCCCAATTGTAGGAAATGTTCTCGTAGGTGGAACAGTTGGCAGGAAAGATTCCCGTGGGCATACAGGATTGTGTGAGAGAAGCAGTACAATTTTGAATGCGTGCACATGTAACGTTGGGTCCACTAGCTACAAAGGGTGTGGTGAGAGACATGGCATCAGCTGGGAGCTGTCTTGTGACAAGGCCCCACACTATAGAGTCACCGTAATTAACTTCCTCTCTTTTTTTTTAAACATTGCTAGCTGGGTGTCTTTTAAAATAACAGAAAGAGGCGTGCAAACTGGTATTAAACAATTCCCTAATAACATGTTCAGGTCCACAGCTTCGCTTAGGCAAAAATTGGATACGTTTGCCTGTTCTGCCAAACGCATCCACAGGTTGTATGTCATTCGAGTGTGCAGACCGTGAGAAGCAGCTGACCTTTTCACCCTGTGTGTGAGAGATCTAGTAGGCACATGTAATGGTTCCTGTAACTTGTAAGAGGCACGATGGGAAATTTCACAGCGTATTAAAAATGCAAGCAATACTAAAACTATGCCACACAGTGAAAAAATAACATAATGATATGAGAAAGTTCTAAAACTGAAGGGTTTCATACACTCCTGCCACCGCGACAGGGGATAACCTGGAGGTCTTCTTCGAAATAAGGGACATCCTTCTGGTGGCGAATACGGTGGAGGGTGTCCTTCCCCGTTTTCCTGGTCGGGGCAGGAAACAGCCTCTGTGGTCTCATATGGTGGAGGGTGTCCAGGCCTGTTTTCCAGGTCAGGCCAGGAGGCAACCTCCACAAGCTGTACCTCATTTGGGGACTGACGGACGATCGCCATCCCTGGAAGTGTGTGGTGGTGATTTAGGAAGAAAAGGTCTTACGTGTCTTCCTGGCACCCAGAGCACCTTGTCTTTTAGCTGAATGGCAGCGTAGCCCCGTCCCCAAGTGATCAGGTCAGCAGGTCCTCGCCACGTCAGGTCAGGCAGGCAGCGATAGTAGACAGGTGGACGGGGGGTGTCTGCAGTAGGTGGAGCTGCAAAATGACGAGTCGCTGCTGAGGATGGTGGGCTGCCGGTAAGATTTAAGAAATTCAGGGTATAAAGGCAGAGGTTAAGCGTGTCTTGCACTGCTGGGAGGCCAGGGGGCATTTTTCCCCTATTGCCAATATATCTGTCCAGGGCATGTTTTAATGTCTGGTTGGCGCGCTCAGCCAACGCCTGACCCTGGCTGTTATAAGGAATGCCAAATTTATGTACAATGCCCCATTGGTTACAAAAGGCAGCGAAGGCTGCACTTGTGTAAGAAGGGCCATTGTCTGTTTTTAATTCTTTTGGGCGTCCCAGCGATGCAAAGGTCCGAATACAATGATTAATAACATGTTTGGTGGCTTCGCCCCTTTGGGGGGATGCCATAATGTAGCCTGAATACGTGTCAATGGAAACATGTAAATATTTCCAAGGGGCAAATGAAAAATATTGGGTAATATCCATTTGCCAAATTTGGCAACACTCTGTCCCCCTGGGGTTTACCCCCATAGGGAGAGAGTTTGCATGCTGGCTACAAGAAGGGCACTGCTGAATAATAGCAGAAGCCTCATTTGCAGTAATGCCAAATTGTTTCATGAGCGCTTTCTTGTTCTGATGAAAGTAAGAATGACTCTCCCATGGCGTGGGAGCTGTCAAGGTTAGAAGAGAAGAAGAGTTGGCAGCAGCCGCTGCTGCAGTGTCGGCCACATCATTGCCTTCCTGGAGAGGCCCAGGGAAGGGCTGATGGCTTCGAATGTGGGAAACATGAAAAAAGTGGGTGCGGGCAGAAATTAACTTCTGCAAAGATAAAAAGAGCGAGAGTAATTGTGGTTCCAATGAGGGAGAAAGATAGGCCTCATAAATTGATTTCACAATCTGAGTTACATAGAGGCTATCCAAAATCAAGTTAAAGGGTGTATTTGGAAAAGTTGAAAAAGCCAAAATAGAGGCAGCAAGCTCCGCACGCTGAGCAGAAGTCTGCGGGGGGGTGATTTTTGTGCACCACTGACCATTCTCCTGCCAGGCACAAGCACCATAGGTTTTGCTTCCGTCAGCAAAAATAGTCATGGCCTGAGGAAGCGGGAGGGGGGAATATGGAGTGTGCCATTGCAAGGGAACAGTTTTCAAAAGAGCCAATCTTGGGTCGGGGGGTGCATGGCAAGAAATCTCACCTGGCCAGTCAGCGAGTGCAAATTGAAGGTTTTCCGAATTAGCAAATAAGGTCTCCCAAGTTGATAAAGAACAAGGGACAAAAATCGTGGAAGGTTCAATTCCTGCCAACAACTTTGTTCTGACACGGGCTTTTGTAATTAGAGCTGCAAAAAGTGCAGGTTTCTGAGAAATTGTGGATTTTGGGGTGTGAGACAAATGTACCCATTCAATAATTAATAATTTTGAAGTTTTTTGTACCACGGCTCCTGTTGGGAGCCCAAGAGTGTTACATATAATGAAAGCTAAGGGAGTGTTGTCCTGAAAACGATCCACCCAAATTTGAGAAAGGGCCTCATTTACCTCTTTTAAAACTTGCTGATGTGTTTCATCTAATTTAATAACATCTGCAGGGTTTTTGCCCATTGTTAATGCAGAAAACAACGGAACCAATTGAGGGGTTGTGAGCCCCATATATGGGCGTGCCCAATTAATGGAGCCCAAATATTGCTGTAACTGTACTAATGTGGGAGTGTGTGGCAAGTCCAATTTTGGCATTGCAGGTGCAGCATGAGAGGCCAAAAGCTTATGACCCAGATACGAAAAAGGTTGTGCTGTTTGAACCTTTTCTGGAGCTATGTGCAGGCCATTTTTATGGAGAAGATTAGTCAAAAAGGTAATGTTGCTAAAACCGTGCCTAGGGGCCCACATGCTGCTACCAAGATGTCATCCATATAGTGGTAAATTAAAAAGTGAGGATGTGCCGTCCGATACGGCTGCAAAGTTTTGTCTACAAAATATTGACACATGGTGGGGCTGTTGAGCATTCCCTGAGGCAGGACTGTCCATTGAAAGCGAGAAGCAGGTTTGGAGTTGTTAAATTCTGGGACAGTAAAAGCAAACAGTTTGCGATCTTTTTCATGGAGTGGTATAGAAAAAAAGGCATCTTTTAAATCAATGATCATGAGATCCCACCCTTGGGGAATCAAATTTGGATTGGGGAGGCCGCATTGCAGCGCTCCCATGGGCTGGAGAATTTTATTAACAGCCCGCAAATCATGCAAAAAACGCCATTTACCAGATTTCTTTTTTATGACAAACACAGGAGTGTTATAGGGGCTCAGGGAGGGTTCAATATGTCCTTTTTGTAATTGTTCCTTCACTAGTTCTGTTAAAGCCTTGAGCTTTTCCTGAGTTAATGGCCACTGATCAACCCAGACAGGGGTTTCAGTTTTTAAAGTTAATCGCAAAGGATCAGAAAGCAAGGCAGAAGAAGACATGACAAGCAAAATAGAAAGCAGTTACTGCAAGATTAGTTTGGCATTAAATTGGTGCATAAGATCACGGCCCCACAAATTAATATGGAGGGGCAAAATGACAGGTTTGATGTGAGCTACAGCAAGAGAATCAGTAGAAATAACTGGTAGCCAATGCTTACTGATTTTTGCCGTTTGGATGCCGCCTACGCCGCGGACTGCGGGAGACGCTTCAGTAGGCCAATCAGGTGGCCACTCCTCCTCACGAATGACCGAAACGTCCACTCCGGTATCTAAAATACCAAGAAAGGAGTGGCCCTTAATTTGAAATTTAGCTGAGGGACGGGCATATTTCATGGTTTTTTCTATAGCCATGGCTTCATGGCTGTAATCATTTGGGTCTGTCTCGAGGGGTACCGGAATGGCTGTGGCTACCAGGGATCCCTCGGGAACATGCATTGGGACATTAGGAATAAAAATCAAAGCAACAGAAGAGAAATCAGAAGAGTCAGTAAGAAAGGGAGTGGCAAGGACTCCCTGAGACATGAAATCACGATGTGGAAAGACCAAAAGAGGCATTGTAGGGGGTAATGGAATAGAAGTAGCCGGGATCACTGGAAGGAAATAGGAAGAACCAGGCATTGGAGCATCTATAGGTTCACTTGCCAAGAGATTGAAATAAGAAGGGAGATAGGAGACATGTATAGCAGCCTCAGCCTTTTGTGTGGGGCTGGCCGAATGCCCCAGGATTAGTTTCCCGACGGGGGGTCAGGTTTGGGCATGGGGTTTGTGCGACATTGATTTGCCCAGTGAAATCCCCTTTTGCAACGAGGACAGACTGTTTTTGGCTTCGGTGGGCGAGAGCTTGCAGCAGCAGCCCCACCCCCTGGTGCACGGCACTGAGAGCGAAAATGGCCAGGCTTCCCACAATTAAAACAATTGCCTGATTTAGGATTATTGCGGGAAATTCCCTGGATGGCCATGGCCAAAGTTTCCATGTTATAGGCGTTAGTGCCAACCACCCGACAAGCCTGCAGGTAGTCGGCAATGGTGGCATCAGGTTTACTCACGAGAGGGTGCAAAACTTTTTGACAATCCGGATTAGCATGTTCATAAGCCAATTTCATAAGCAATTCATTTCGAGCATCAACATTTTCAATTTGACGTGCCAATGCCTTTTGCAGGTCATCGATAAAGTCAGAGTATGCCTGATTTGAGCCCTGTATAATTTTTGAAAAAGATTTAAGGGGGGTGGAGGTGACATCATCCACCTTTTTCAGGGCTGCCAGAGCTGCTTGAGAAATTATGGTAAAAGCAGCTGCCGGAGAAGTAGCCTGCTGTTGAGCCGTGAGAAAGGCACCTGTGCCATACAAATGGGCATCGGTCACAAGAGCAGGTAAACCCCTGTGAATGGCTTTTTGAATTTCACAAGCATATTGAGATGACCAAATAGAAAATTGGGAAGGGGTCATCAACATACCACACAACAGTTTCCAGTCTACTAAAGTCATAGTGTAAGTATTAGCTGTGGTTTCAAACATCCCTTGTGCATACGGAGAGGTGATCCCATACGAGGAGACAGCAGACTTAAGGTCTCTGAGAACCTTGTAAGGGATGGGGACATAATTTGGAATAATTTGGCCCGGATTGTTTGGGTCCGGGATCATTTCAATTGGAAAACAGGCAGAAACGTCCTCTAAAGGGACTTCCCCTTTTTGAAAACCTTCCTTTACAGCTGCAGCTATGCCACCCTCACAAAAGGGTGTCACAGAAGAAGCCAGTGGCATTCCTGAATGCTGAGGAGCCTCAGGGGCAGAGGGGGACGGAGATTTGCACATAAGGGAGGAAGAGGCCTTGGATTCAGAGTGTGAATTTAGTGAAGAGGTTTCCAAATATGGCGGGAGGGCGTCCGGTCCCCCCATCATGGACTTTTCATGAACTTTTAAGCATTCCATGACGATCTGCCAAGTGGAGAGTATTTTCGCTGGTGCCCTTGGAGGCTGGTGAAAATACTTCCCTAATTTTTCCCAAATGGCTGTTCGAATTGAGCCTTTTTCAGGGTATGAGGGACAATGTTTATAGATGTATTTGAGAAGGTCAGTAAGGTCTTTTTTTGAAGGGATGGGGAAAGAGTTCCCATTGTTTTTTAAGATTAATATTGAGGATTTGGACAATTCTCTAAGTTCGAAAAGGTGTGCAACCTGAGGCTTAGAGAATCCTGCCCCCATTACTCACGAGTCTGGGAGGATGCTCCGTCTGCGACGGCCGGTCCTGGTATGCAAGAGGCGTTCCTTCGCCGGTGAGCAAGAGGACTCCAAATGGGACGGATGCAGCGACGTGTTTGATCAGCAATCACGTCGGGGGTCACCAGTTGCCGCTTTTACATGCTTCTGATGGGCCGCTCATGCTTGTAGCCGAATGAGAAGAAAGGACACCGGACAAATCCTTCTTGTGATAAGTTTTTGGCCCCGAGCAATGCCCGGGAGGCTTTTTTTATTAGTCCCAAACAAAGGAAAGGTGTATACACAATTACATCAACAGGCACATGACTAAATACTCCAATGATAATAATGCTGCGTGGCAAAAAGCTTCATCTCTGGGCAAAAGAGTGAAGTGAAAAGGGGGGCTGCTTCTTCCCTGGGCAGGAGAAGAGAGATAAGGAATAGGGAGGGGGGAGTGGAGGAAAGTGAGCAGCTCGCATTCCTGCCTTTGAAATGCTAACTGCTAGATAGAAGCTGGTACAAAGAGGCACGCTAATTAATAGAAAGACTTACGTATTGCTAACAAGAATGTTTTTGTTAGCATCCATCTCTGGGCCTGTGTTTTCCAGACAGCCTTAGCCGTCCTATACACAGAAGTGGCAATGGATCTCAACAAAGAATTCTTTTCTATTCTATCCTATCCTAATAGAACAATTAATCAGTGGAACAACTTGCCTCCAGAAGTTGTGTACAGGATTCCCTGTCTGAGCAGGGGGGTTGGATTAGAAGACCTCCAAGGTCCCTTCCAACTCTGTTGTTCTGAGTTTATTATTGCTACCTCTACTACAAGAATCTAGTCAGCCCAAGATCAAACTAAATTGGTGCTAAGAAAAGGTCAATAGAATGCTTTGTTATTGGAATGCCATCTAGTGGTTATTTTAGAGTTATATTTTTATATATACACTTGATTAGTTTTCTATATTTTGCTGCTTATATGCCCTTTTTTTGTTGGAAGCCAGAGTCATTTGTAGTCAGGACACATCCAAATTGATTAAATCAATCAATAAATTTGGCTGATGAACAGGTCTGCTTGTAAGTCGTCCGTGGAGCTTAATCTGCTATGTGGTATTTTGGCAAGCATTGTTTTTTTGTGAAATCAATTTATACTACAGGTAGAAAATTTCCACGTTCTTCAAAGAAAGTTCCTTGAATCAGAATGAGGGAAAATTAATGTGCGAATTTGGGGGTGATTGAATGACTGAAGGAGAAGATAGGGGAAAAAAAACAAAGAAAAACAAGAATGGTGGCTCAGTGGCTAAGGCACTGAGCTTGTCGACCAGAAAGGTTGGCAGTTCGGCGGTTCAAATCCCTAGTGCCGCGTAACGGAGTGAGCACCCGTTACTTGCCCCAGCTTCTGCCAACCTAGCAGTTCGAAACCATGTAAAAAATGCAAGTAGAAAACTAGGAACCACCTTTGGTGGGAAGGTAACAGCGTTCCATGCGCCTTCGGTGTTTAGTCATGGCAGTCACATGATCACAGAGAACATCTTCGGACAGCGCTGGCTCTTCGGCTTTGAAATGGAGATGAGAACCACCTTCTAGAGTTGGGAATGACTAGCACATATGTGCAAAGGGAACCTTTAATATTTATAAAAAAAACAAAAAAAAAACAAGGAAAGTTTTGTATGTGTGACAGCAGGGGAAGAGTCCCAGATCACTATCCAAGTAAATGAAGGCATCCATGCACACAGACACACAATCAAGTGTTCTTACTGAGAATTAAAACAGCTCAGCTTGAATAGATTAGAGTCCTCTGTCGTGACTCCATACCCAGCACAGATAATGACATCAAGCTTTGTTGCTCTCCATGTGTTAAGCAAGATCAATTCAATTTCCTTCCCAAAATATCTCTGCAAAAGAAACTTGAAAAGCAGAACATTCCCTAACATTGTATTCCCTGAGAAATTCAATGCCCTAAAGAGATTTGAGGCGAAAAAGGGGTTAATATACATAAATTACAGAATGAGGCAACTGGGAGGCTGTAACTTTTTTCACTTCCTCTTTCGGTTCCTATCAGCCGCTGTATACACAGCAAAACTCATAGCAGAAATTCCAACGGGGAAGGTTTTCAAGAAGAGGGGAAGGAAATTGGGCAGGAGAGGAAAAGGGACTTGGGAACAACTGCAGCTTAGAGATTTGTTATTGAAAGTGATCAAAACAGCAGAACAAGATCTCGGAAAGAGTTGAAAAGAAGGAATCTTGAAACACATCCCCATTCACTTTTTCAAGATCTTCCATCCAGTCTTGAGATGGATGTTGGATGTTACCTCCAACGGATTGGGTTCCCAAATGCCCCTGCCACCCCTTCTTTGGAGACCCTCAAGGGCCTCCACCGTTCCCACCTCTTCTCCGTACCCTTTGAAAGCCTCAGCATCCACTGCAAAGAGCCCATCCACCTGGAATTGCCTCGTTTGTATGAGAAGATTGTCCAAAACCAGCGGGGTGGATTTTGTTATGAACTGAATGGACTTTTCCAGTGGTTGTTGCGAGCATTAGGATTTCACACCCAATTCTTAGCCGCCCGTGTCTTCAACCGCTTCACACAGTGTTATGGTCCTCCATTGGACCACTTGGTCATTTTGGTAGACTTGGATGGACAGCAATTCCTGTGTGATGTTGGGTTCGGAGAAGGTTTCCTGGAACCGTTAGAGCTGAAGCCAGAGGTGGAACAAATTCAAGAAGGAGGCATATTTTGGTTGAGCCTGGAAGGAGCCACCTGGGTCCTGGAACATCGGGAAATTTCTGGAGAGAAGGAGAGATTCCTCTATAAATTCACTCTAGAGGAAAAGAAGCTGGAAGATTTTTATGACATGTGTCTTTACCACCAGACTTCACCCTGTTCCATCTTCACCTGCAAATCCTTTTGTTCATTGCACAAAGCAGATGGAGGACGTTTAACCTACATAGGTCACCGGCTCATTTCCAGCACGGGAAAGGAGCGTACGGAAACGGTCTTGCAGGATTCCGAGATCCCAACCGTTCTCTTTGATAAATTTGGGATCAAACTGAAGAACTTTGAACCTAAGGACGAAAAAATCCTGCCACCTCCTCAACAAGATTAACTAGTGGGATAAGTTCTCTTTTGGATTGTAATGGAATATGGAATTGGGCAAGTTGCATCTATTAAGGATCTATGGCTATCTCTTTAACTAGATTAATTCCTGGGGAAAGCCAAGGGTGATTACGTTTATGTTTTAATGAAATATGAAACTGGGCAGGTTGATCTATTAAAGATAATGTCCAAGATCATGCTTGTGATTCTATAAAGGTTAAAAAACCCTTTAAGTTTGATTTAAGTTTGGATATCCTGCTGATTAGCACATCAGTGTTGCACCAATTACTGGATCATCATTTTTAGATTTTTAAGGAACCCTGCATGTGATTTTGCCAGTATTTGTACACTTATCAGTGATTGCTACATAAAAGATGGACCAAGATGCATCGGTAGTCTTGTCAGTCTATGCTTCTGTTCAGCTTTGAGAGAGGTGGGGGGGAGGTGTCAGAGGGAGAGGGAGAAACAGAAGGGCTTCAAAATTTTCGTACAAGCAGCTAGGCAGATCCACACATGTCGGGAGAGGAGGTCCTTCTGACATTCCTTGAAAACTGAAAAGCTTTCCAAATCTTCGTGCAGAGTGCCGCAGATTAGCATACGGTGTATCTGTGTGGCCCGGCTATCCTTGCAAAGGAAAAGATCTCGTCCAAAGGTCGTTTTCCTAACCTGGGTTCATTTTCCCAGACCTCCACCCATAAACTTCCCCCATAGTCTGGCCAAAAGCCAAGTGCCACATGCCAAGGCCAATAGCCACAATCATCTCCCGTGTCTCCTTCCTTCCTATCTACATACCTACTTTCCTTCTTTTTTTCCTTTTCTATCTACCTACTTCTTATCTTCCTATCTTCTTCCTGCCTTCTTTTCCTTCCTTATTCCTTCCTCCCTTCCTAGCTACCTACTTTCTTTCTTCCTTTCTTTATTTCCTACCTACCTACTTCTTATCTTCCTATCTTCTTCCTTCTTTCCTTTCCTTCTTCCCTTTCTACCTATCTATCTACTTTCCTTCTTTCTCTCTTCCTTCCTTTCTTTCTTTCATACCTACCTATCTTCCTATTTTCTTCCTTCCTTCCTTATTCCTTCATCTCTTCCTATCTACCTATCTACTTTCCTTTTCTTCCTTCCTACCTTTCTTCCCTACCTACTTGCTTATCTTTCTTCCTTCCTCCTTCCTTCCTATATATCTACCTACCTATATTTTTTCTTCTTTCTTTCTTTTCCTTCCTTTCCAACTTTCCTTCCTTCCTACATATCTACCTACCTATCTTTTTCCTTTTCTTTTTTCTTTCTTCCTCTTTGCTTCCTACCTACCTTCTTTATTTCTTTTTCTTCTTTTCCTTCCTTTCCAACATTTCCTTCCTTCCTTTCTTTCCTTCCTACATATCTACCTACCTATATTTTTCCTTTTTCTTCTTTCTCTTTCCTTCCTTCCTACCTACCTTTTCTTTCTTTTCTTTCCTTTCCAACTTTCCTTCTTTCCTACATATCTACCTATTTTATCTTTTATCTTTTCCCTTTTTCTTTCTTTCTCTTTCCTTCCTACCTTCTTTCTTTATTTTTTCTTCCTTTCCTTCCTTTCCAACTTTCCTTCCTTCCTTCCTACATATCTACCTACCTATATTTTTCCTTTTTCTTTCTTTTTTCTTTCTTTCTTTCCTTCCTACTTGTCTCCTTCCTTTTTCTTCTTTTCCTACCTTTTCTTTTCCTTCCTTTCCAACTTTCCTTCCTTCCTTCCTTCCTACATATCTACCTACCCATCTTTTTTCCTTTCTTTCTTTTCTTTCTTTCTCTTTCCTTCCTACCTTCTTTCTTTCCTTTCCTTTCTCTCTTTTTCTTTCCTTCCTTCTTTCTTGCAGGGGTGCAGCGCTTACCAGCCTCGCTTCCCACCCACCCCCACCCTCCCACCTCCCGCGAGCGCTCCTGTCCAGTCCCCTCCTCCTCCTCCTCCTGGGAAAGGAGGAGCCGAGCGCGGGTAGCGCGCATGCCCACCTCACCCCGGAAGACTTTTGCGCTGCGTGGTTCCCCAGTCCCTGCACTCTTGTCGCCGCTGTCGAGCAGGTGAGAGTCGGTCGGGTTTCCTCCAAGCTTTCTCCCCCTTCGACCCGCAGCCTCTTTCTCCCCACACACCCCTCTCCCTCCGGGCCTGCGTTTTCTGCCCCGCCGCTCCCATTCCTACCAGCGGGGCGGAATCATGGCTTCTCCCGGAGCAGAGACAGGCAAAGCGCAACGCATTCGCGGTGTATGTTTGCATTGAACAACAACAACAACAACAACAACAACAACAACAACAACAACAACAACAAAATGGCAATTTGGAATCATTGGGCGAGCATCCCGTATGGTATTGCAAGGGGTCTCCAACTATGGCCACTTTAAGACTTGCGGACTTCAACTCCCAGAATTCCCCAATTGGGGAAATCTGGGAGTTAAAGTCCGCAAGTCTTAAAAGTGGCCAAAGTTGGAGACCCCTTGGGTTGGATAGTAAGTAGCCTCTTCTCAAGTCCTTCCCCGAATGTTCTGCCAGTTTGGGAAGACTAGAAGTGTGGGTTGGCACCCAAAGAGGGTTGCCTAGTTTAATGGAAAAGAAGAGGTGACATGACAACTGCAGAAAAAACCATTGCTACCAACCTGCCTCCCATTAAGGACCTGTAGACTGCATGAGTCAAAAAGAGAGCTGTGAAAATATCCACAGACCCCTCGCATCCTGGACATCAATTGTTTCAACTTCTACCCTCAAAACGGCGCTATAGGGCACTGCACACCAAGACAACTAGACACAAGGACAGTTTTTCCCCCCTGAATGCCATCACTTTACTTAACCACAATTCCCACAACACACTCAAGTAATTTACTAAGCCTGCAAATTATTCCTAGTTATCTATCTCTTCCCATTTATGACTATAACCATGTTGCTTGTATCTTTCAATTTATATTGTTTTATTTGTTTATTAGTCTGATTTGATAGCTTATTAGTTGACTATCACTAAGCGTTGTATCTTTTTATTCTTTATAAATGTATTTTAATATCCTTAGGTACACAGAGCATATACACCAAAGACAAATTTCTTGTGTGTCCAATCCCACTTGGCCAATAAAGAATTCTATTCTGTGATAGCAGTGTTCCAATATCTCAGGGGCTGCCACAAAGAAGAGGGAGTCAAGCTATTCTTCAAAGCACCCAGGGGTAGGACGAGAAGCAATGGGTGGAAACTAATCAAGGCGAGAAGCAACTTAGAACTAAGGAGAAATTTCCTGACAGTTAGAACAATTAATCAGTGGAACAACTCGCCTCCAGAAGTTGTGAATGCCCCAACACTGGAAGCTTTTAAGAAGATGTTGAATAACCATTTGTCTGAAGTGGTGTAGGGTTTCCTGCCTAAGCAGCGGGTTGGACTAGAAGACCTCCAATGTCCCTTCCAACTCTGTTATTCTATTCTATATAATTCGATGTGGGAAAGGGGGGGGTAAGGGAGAGAGAGGGGAAAAACCCCAAGATGAGTTTTGAGTGGGGCCATGATGAGAAGTTGGCAATGGATCCACATCCCTGTTTTGGAAAGAAAAATAAATAAACATCAAAAACCTTTGTGAGGATTGTCAGTTGCAGTCTGGGTTAGAAAAGGAAGGAAGGAAAGGGACAGCGAGGGAGGAAGGAAGGAAATATATATGTGTGTATAAATAGCTCTACACATACTTAAACAGTATGAGTGTGTAAACCAGTGGTAGTCAACCTGGTCCCTACTGCCTACTAGTGGGCGTTCCAGCTTTATAAATTTTCTAAAGTTAAGTTACTTCCCTACTTTATAAATCACCATTACTGTGGAACCGGTGGGCGGTTAGAAAATTTTACTACTAACAGAGATACAAAAGTGGGCGGTAGGTATAAAAAGGTTGACTACCCCTGGTGTAAACACACACACACAAAATCAAAACTACATATGTATACACACATACTAATAAACACACATATATACAGACACCTAAACAAATGCACATAAACATCTATAGACCTATAGATGTTTATGTGCAGAATGTGTTCATACACCAAATAAAACACTGGTAATTAAATATTTAGTGTATTGATTACTGATCAAATTGAGGATAATATCTAAGCGTGTTTCCCAATCTTGGCAATTTTTAGATATGTGTGGTCTTCCCAGAATTCCCCTGTCGGTCAGCATTGTGATTTCCAAACAAGGGTTTATGCCCTTTCGTGTTTGGGGCCCAGGCAGCTGCGGCTTAAGTCAATTAATCATAGTTTCCGTGTGGACCTATTGGGTGGCTCTCCAATTATTTGATCATGGCTCTCTGAAGTCTAAAGTAGAATGGCCTGTTAACCAGGGCTACAAGGGGCTAGAGCAGGGATGGCTAACCTATTTGCCGTTGTGTGCCAAAAGTGCACTCACACCCATAATGCAATGTGTGTGCGACACACACACATGTGCGCGCCACCCCCACACATGCATGCACGACACCCACCCACCCCATGCCTCCCTGCAGCCTCCTAGGAACAAAAACAGGCTGCAGGAGGGAGGGGCGCACTACACACATCCCGTATCCCGTTTCGGGCCTGGTAGCCCTCCTGGCAGCCTCCTGGGACCAAAAACGGGCCATGGGGGGAGCCCCCCGCAGGTGACGCACCCCCCTGCCCATGCATGTGCATCCCCTGCTTGCGCAGTAGAAACTGAAAATCAGCTGGCAAGCGGGAGGTATGCGTTCATGCACTGTGGAGCTGAGCTGGGGCAATGGCTAGCATGCCCTCGCCATCACAGAGCTAGAGGGTAACAGTATCAAGAAGGTGGTACAAATGCCTAAAATGGTCTTTCATTAAACTCATTTTTAATCCACAGTCTCCTCCATGGCTTCCATCGTTCCCCCGACGGCTTCCCCAGGCTCAGGGGTCCTCGTGACTCACCACGGCGCTTTCGTGATCCGTTCTGATTTGGGTTACTTCCTCCAAATGACTGACTTCAGCTCAGGGCAAGATCTCAAAATACAACCCCTTCACCCTGCTTGCCGCGGAAAAGACCACTATGTAGGAGACCCCAGCGGTCCGGCCATCTATCTCCTCCACGGGGACTCCTTCTGCCAAGTGCCGGACCTGACCTCCAAGCCGCCCACGGATGCCTTCCCGTTGCACCCCAGCTGCCGCGGAGCAGACCATTACGCATTCTGCGAGGGAAGCTTTTTTATCTTCTTCCTGTCGCGAGGGGTGGTCCTGTGTGTGGCTGACCTGGCCACGGGGGCCTTGGTTAAGGAGATCCACTTGGAACCCACTCTCCTCAATGGGCTGTACTACTATGGTGCTGATTCTGCCCATCTGGCTTGCTTCAGGATGGACGAGGAGCAGCGGCTTTGCGGCACCCGTTTTGCCGCCACTGCAGGATCCAAGGAGGAGTCCTTCGCGATTCACCCGGACGTGGTCTCGTTCCTCCCAGGCGGACTGTCCATCACGCACGGCGCTGCCTTCGGTCAGTGGCAGTGCCTCAAGCTCCTCTCCAACGAAAGCGACCTGCCCATGCCCAGCAGCAATGAAATATCCCGCATGGTTGGCTATACCAAGTTGGAACTTGGGCTAAAAGCTCACGTCGACCCGTCGGTGAATCCGGAATCCCTGGCAATGTCTCTGCTCCAGCACCACTTTGCACTCCCTACGATCTATGGAGGACTGGGACTTCAGACCGAGCAAGAAGAATGGGAAGACGCAGTGGAGGAAGAAGAGCCTCTCCGGGTGATCCTACAGCCCAGGCAAAAGCTTTACTGGTGGCATTACTGCCTGGGGTTGGGCAAGACGCCTGTCTTGTATTGCCGGTCACTGAAGATCACCCGCAATCCTTCACCCCCTACAAACATACCTTTGCCACGGGCTGAGGTTTGAAGCCAGACTTCAGGGCGGAAGCTTTTAACAGGGCTAAAAAGAAATAAATAAATGGATATATTTATGTACTTCCTCTTCTTGTTATCTTTCAATCGCAAGAACAACTCCTTGTTTGGCGACTGAAGTTGTGACGGTGCTGAACGAGAGGTGGGGAGGGGGGGTTACAACAGGTCGTTGTGTAGTTGCGGCCATTGCAACATCCCTGGGGTCGTGTAAAGAGTGTTCCCAACTTACCATAGTTCATTTAGTGACCATTCAAACTTGCAACCGCACTATAAAAAAGTGACATGTGACCGTTTCTCACACTTAACAGCCGTCGCAAAAGATGCCCACATGATCAAAATTCATACACTTGGCAACTGACTCGTGATGGTTGCAGCGTCCCAGGGTCACGTGATCGCCTTTTTGTGTCAAAGGGGGAAGCCGGAGTCACTTAACTGCATTCCTAATTTTAACAACTGCAGAGATTCACTTAATGACTGTGGTAAGAAAGGTCATAAAGTGGGGCAAAATCACTTAGCGGTGGAAATTTGGGGCTCAATAGATTCAAGTCAAGGACTACCCGTAGGTGGGATTTAGCAGCTGGACAAGTGGCTTGCAGTGACAATATTGCAAGCATTCCAGCCATGTGATGCTCCTTTGCAAACTTCCACTATCGGCTTCTGCCAAGCAAAGTCATTGGGGAAGCCAGCGGATCATAGACGATGATCACGTGACTACGGGAACTGCATGAGATTTACCCAATGACAGGAACTGGGACTGCCACAACTGTTGTAAGTTGGTAAGTTGGCGGGCATAGGATGTTACACTTTACGAATGTGTCACATAGCGATAGAATTCCTGGTCCCAATTACCATCATTAAGCAATGACTACCGTATTTTTCAGACTATAAGACGCTCTGGACTATAAGCTACGCCTAGCTTTTGCAGAGGAAATCAAGAAAAAAATCTGCCTCTGCCTCCCAGCATCTATCCAGTATTCATCTGACACATTTGCCTCGGACCGTTCGCTGCCGCCCCTTCGCAGCGGCCCTTTTGCTACCACCATGACTCATTCACTGCTGCCGCGGCCCATTCTACAATAGCTGATCAGCACCCCACCAACACACACACACACACACGCTGCAATATTTGCTGTTGTCTATGGGGGAGAGGGGAAGACAGAGATAGTTACCATATTTTTTCGGAGTATAAGACGCACCAAGGTTTTGAAGAGGCAATTTTTTTTAAAAAAAGTTTTTGCACTCTGCAGGGCTTCTACAGGCTCTGCATGGCAATTTTAGTGATGGGGGCGGGGCTTCAGGAGGCAAAAAAATGCTGTATTCAGTGTATGACACACCCAGATTTTCAGCCTCTTTTTTGAGGGAAAAGGGTGTGTCTTATACTCAGAAAAATATGGTATCTAGGAGTCTGTAATGGAGTAAGGTTGCTCAAGGGATGAGGAGATAGATTAGCTTAGTCAAGTCAAGGCACACAAATCTCCTAATAAGGAAAATTAGGTAACTATTTCCTCTGTCCAGAAGGGCAGCAAGTTAGAACTCACCAGCTTGGGATGGGGGGGGGGGGGACCTCAATCGCTTTATATCAAGAGAAACGATCTTAGATGTTTGCTGATAGCTCTTTTTGGGTTTGTTCATATGGAATGGGACAATTCCCCCCCCTGGTCAACTCAATTTGCCACGGCAGAACTCGTTGGGAGGAGGAAAGGACGACAATTCCACAATTTAAAATAATTCATTTTGGTCGTTCACATTTCATTGTGCATCCTTTCTTTAGTTATTCCTTCCATCGCTCCTTCAATATTAGTATAACTTCTGTCCCACGGTGACTTTGTCCTACAGCAAGTTGACTATGCCAAGTCCTTAGACCAGTGATGGCTAATCTGCTCCAGACCGAGTGCCTGGGTGCAAATGCGCATGCGCTAGAACTCCCAAAACGCTGCGCATGTGCGGCCCACATGCATGCGCCCTGCCCCTCTGTGCATGTGCACACCCTCCACACGTGCCCCACCCCCACACATGTGTATGCGCCCCCCCACCCCGTGCGTGCACGCATATCCCTCTGCATGTGCCCTACGCATTTGCGCCAGAGACTCAATGACTAGGTTTGCCATAACGGTTCAAGACCCCCCCTCCTTGTTCATAGGATCTTAAAAAAGCACAGAATCCTGTGATCAGCTTTGCTTATGAGTTGTGGACATGAAAAACGCTTGGGTGGACATGAGAGGTTTTGTGATCTTCCACATTTCCAATTTGAGAAACACAAAGAGAACCTACCTGGTTGTCCTTCACACAATGAGGTAAAAAAAAAAAAGGTACCGTATTTTTGGGAGTATAAGACGCACCTTTTTCCCTCAAAAAGGGGTGAAAATCCGGGTGTGTTTTAGACACTGAATACAGCAATTGTGGCTTACTGAAACCCCGTCCCTTTGCAAAAATTGAAGTGCAGAGGGTTTGGGAGGCTTGAAAAGTGCTCCTGAGGGCTGGGGAGGGCGGTTTTTGCCCCCCCCCCCCCCCGACCCCAGGAGCACTCTACAAGCCTCCCAAAGCTCTGCATGCCCCCCCGCATTTTTTTTGCAAAATACCAGGCGTGCAGAGGGTTTAGGAAGCCTGTAGAGTGCAAAAACTTTTTTAAAAAATTATCTCTTCAAAATCATGGTGCGTCTTCTACTCCGGTGCGTCTTCTAGTCTGAAAAATACGGTAATTCAGAGTGCTGTGATTTTTTTCCCAAGGATTTTTCATCAAAACATCAGAGTTAGGAAACAGAATAATATGGAAACAATGCTAGTCGCAAAATAACTCTCCTCTACTACAGGTAGTCCTTGACTTACAACTATTTGTTTAGTGACCATTTAAAGTTAAGACAGCATTGAAAAAAAGTGACTTATGACTGTTTTTCACATGGCTACCTGCAGTCCTCGAGTTACAAACAGTTCATTGAGCGACCGCTCAAAAGTTACAGCAGCATTGAAAAATGTAACTTGTTTCATAGTTACAACCTTTGCTGTGTCCCGAGTGGTGGTCACCTTTTGAGCCAGATTCACTTAACAACCGTATTACTTAACAACGGCAGTGATTCACTTAATAATTGTGTCAAGAAAGGTTGTAAAATGGGGGCAAAACTCAACAAATGTCTCACTTAACAGAAATTTTGGGCTGTTGTAAGTCAAGGGTTATCTTATTGCAGCATTCCTCTTGGTCACGTGATACAAATTTGGGTGCTTGGCAATGGGTTCATATTTATGACGGTTGTGGTGTCCTGGGGATCATGTGACCATCATTTCCAAGTTTCTGAGGAGCAAAGTCAGTTGGGAAAATCAGATTCACTTAACAGCCGGTTACTAACTTAAGAACTGCAGTGATTCACTTAACAACAGTGGCAAGAAAACTTAAGAACTGTCTCGCTTAGCAACAGACATTTTGGGCTCAATTGTGGCCATAAGTCGAGAACTACATGCATTACATAACTTTGGCTTTCCCCGACCTGGGGCCCACTAGCAGCAACAGGATACCAATTCCAAGATATTGTTCTGACCGAAGCTTCCCAAGAGCATGAAGCAAACTCCTAGTTCCGATAAAAACTCTTTATTAATTTACTCTGAGTTCTGCTCATTCACATCCAGAAAAGTCTTTCAAGGGAGGATTTACAGTCACAGACCTTATCTGGCTTACAGAGCTGGCAGGCTGATATCTGCAAAACTTGGAAGGAGTCTCGGAGAATCAGGAACCAATGAAGCGAACTCATTGTCTCCTGCAAACTCCACTCCTCTTTCGCTCCTCTTTTATTTCCTCTGGGAGGGGCCATTCACCGTCCACCTGTGGCTTTACTCGACCCGTCGACCCCTGTTCTTTAGCTGTTCCCTTCGTCTGGCAACTCTGCGCATGCGCATACTGGGAATAAGCTCCAGCTGTTCCTCTGCCTCACTGATGTCTGACTCTGAAGGCAACTGATAACTGGCATATGGCTCTGGCCCCATCTCTGCCTCTGACACAGAGCCCTCATCAGAGCCTTCCCCAGACTCCAGGACGGGCCTGTGTTCCTCCCCAACCTCCTCACTGTCCGAATCTGGCAAACCGAATCTGGTAGACCACAACAGATACTTTGAGGGCACTATTAACACACAATACTGTTTTCAGAAAACAAATTTTATTTTTAGCTTTCAAAAAATAGTTAGGAAGAACAGTGCAATATTTTTTTCTCCCTTTATCCTACAAAAGTATAATTTTAAATATATACATATATTTAATAAAAATTAACCCTTTTATTTATAAGAGACTGTATAAGAATTGACCCACCCACCCACCCCAAACGTACTTGAATTGCGTGAGGAAAATTTAAAAATCTCTGCATAAAATTGATTTTGGCACCCTACTCAAAAGATATAAAATAGGATTTATACAATCAGTATTGGAGGCTCAGATTTTTCTTCGAACCATTTGACTTGGATGACTAATTCCCATCCTTTTTTTTTTTTGAATAGCAAGATGGATAACTGCACCTTTAGACACTGAATACATCTGGAGGTTGCCACTTTGAGGAAAGCTATTGTAGAAGTATAAAACAGCTTTTTTTTTTTTTATCAAACCAGAAATCTAATCTTGCAATGCGTGTTAATATTAAACTGGACTCCAATCAAACTGGGTGAATGCTGAGAATACACAACGGTGGTCCTTTCGCTAAGCCTAAAAGGGAGATTCTGTGTAAGCATCTCTACCAATAAAGGAGAACAGTGATAGCTCAGGGTTAATGTAAGGGGTTCTTGATGCTCTCTGAGCTTGGTTGTTTTCTTGCAGACGTCTCACTACCCAACTAGGTAACATCATCAGCGCTATCACTAGTGACCTAGTTTGGGTAGCGAAACAACTACAAGAGAACAACCAAGCTCACGGAGCACCGAGGATCCCTCAGCTCTCTACCCTTTTAAAGCAAAAGCTTACAAAAGTCGTGATATTTTTTTTTTAATCACAGAATTTGCTGATTGGTGAAAACGGAGCCCAAGATTGGATGCTGGGAATTGGGCCTTTAAGAGTGAGAAATCCTGCAAGGAATTTCTCCCGGCAAAGGACCGATTTATTTGGAGTCATTCCGTCTCAAAAGTCTTCCGCTCTCCCATAGCTTAGGTCCGCCATATTGCGTGTCGGGAGTCAACTTCCGGCAAGCGACTTCACGTTTCCGGAATGGAGCGAGAGAGAGAGAGAGCGCGCTCCGATTATTGAAGAGAAGGAAATCTGATGGAAAGGTGAGATTCATCTGATATTAAAGGAAACAGGGGGAAACAACAACAACAGTGCCGTCTTCATTCTGAAGCATTTTCTCCACAAAGGCCACGCCAATCATTTGAAGTTCAATATCTGAAGGCAACTGTGTTAGGTCCCCTCATTTTGGTAACATGACACAGAAGGAATCATCCACCAGCTGGTTCAGAAAGTAAAACTGAGAATGGCCTCTGAGAGCTTATTCAGGTCTTGACAGCAAAGCTCTCTCATGAGCACAAAGTCCACTTTTCTGTCTTGTCCCACAAAAATCTCCAAAAGCTTCTTCCTCAGCCACTCGGTCTCCTCCTTGGAACGGAGTTTCTCCTTCTCAACCGGGCTGTCCTGCCATCCTCTACTGTAGTCCTCTCCAGAACCTGAAGGGGGCCTCCTGTCCCGGAGGTGAAGGACCTCTGTCTGCGAGACAGGACGGGGTGGCGGGAACAGTGAGGAGGGCTTTCCGTTGAAAGAGTGGCAGTCGGGATACTTGGTTCTGCAATGGGAAGAGAGGGGGGAAAAAAGCAGAAAAATTCAAATCATGCCCCTGTTTTGCAAGAAATGGATTGGTTAACTTTTTAATTTTTTTTTCATCTTTCTCTATTTGAAGTAGCAATTTGCTTATTTTAAAACCAACTGTTTTCATTGGAGATTGTTAGATTGATGGCAGACTCCGGCTCCCTTGCCCCACTTGCTCTCTGCTCCCCACCCATCCATCTTTTTAACAATAGCACTTAGACATATATTGCTTCACAGTGCTTTTACAGTCCTCTCTAAGCAGTTTACAGAGTCAGCCTATTGCCCCCAACAATCTGGGTCCTCATTTGACCCACCTCGGAAGGATGGAAGGCTGAGTCAACCTTGAGCCTGGTGAGATTCGGACTGCCAAACTGCTGGCAGCTGGTGATCAGCAGAAGTAGCCTGTAGTCCTGCAGTCTAACCACTGTGCCACCACGGCTTGGGGAGCAAGTCCTGTCCTGTGCAGCCTGACGCCATCACACCGATGACACAAACTGTGTCATTATGCAATTTAAATAAGTCACACTGTGACTTGTGATGGACACTTTGGGCGATAATCCCCTCTATGAACAGGACAATAGCTCGAGAATGGGAGTTCAGCAAGCTGAGTGAAGATGGATCAAACTAGGACGGGCTGGAATTCTTTTCATTTTTGTGGGGCCGACTGGGGGAATTCCCTCCTCTACACATTTGGCTGTGAAAACCAGTTTAAGCTGCTATCGTTGTTTCCATGCCTTTACTTCTGTTTATCCAGCTATTCCTTTTTCTACCTTTTTATTGTCGTAAGCTGCCTAGAGTAGATAGCGAGATAGGTGGCAAACAGATTTGACAAAATAAATTTTAAAAAGAAGTTTTCACCCAATAAGATAAACCCGTGGGTTTTATGCACCACTGGGAACATCTCATGGTAATTTAAGAAGAATTTAAGCTTGCTTGCCAAATTAGTAAATTAACAGAGTTGGAAGGGACCTTGTAGGTCTTCTAGTCCAACCCTCAGCCCGAGCAGGAAACCCTACACCATTTCTGACAGATGGCAGTCCAATCTCTTCTTGAAAACCTCCAGTGATGAAGCTCCCGCAACTCCTGAAGGCAACTTCTGTTCCATTGGTTTTCATTAAAACTTATCTTCAATTAACATTTCTCAGATAATACCGTATTTTTCAGAGTATAAGACGCACCTTTTTCCCTCAAAAAAGAGGGTGAAAATTTGGGTGCTTCTTATACTCTGATTATAGCATTTTTGGCCTCCCGAAACCCCTCCCCTTTGCAAAAATGGCCGTGCATAGCCTTTAGGAGGCTTCCAGAGTGCTGCTGGGGAGGGCAAAAATGAGCGAAGAACAGGCCATTTTGTTGCTCGTTTTTGCCCCTCCAGCCACCAGGATCACTCTACAACCCACCTAAAGGCTATTCATGCCCTTTTTATTTGACAAAAAGTGGCCCCGTTTTCACGAAAAAAATGGGTCGAGTTTGGGAGATCTGCAGAGTGCAAAAACTTTTTCTTTTAATTCGCCTCTTCAAAATCTTGGTGCGTCTTGTACTCTGAAGAATACGGTAATGAATAGCACAATGGAATTCCATAATGGAACCCTGGTGCTTTGGACTGAGCAATAATTGGAAGGTGAGATACGAAGGATTGATGGCAAAGGATTGGTTGTGGCAACTAAAAAGTCAGGCCCTTCCCACTTCTGGCCACAAGATGGAGCTCTGCCACTGTTCATCATCATCATAGCTTCCAAAGCCTTCAACATGATTGCAACCAAGAATTCCAGGAACTGTAATTTCCGTAGAATTAGAAAAAGGGCAAAGGTGGCAATTGGGAAATATCTGGCAGCTGCCACCACCCCGTCCCCTAACATGTTTTGCTATCCTGCCATTCCAGACCTGTTTCTCACCACCAACATGGTAGCAACCAAGAGCAGCCTTTGTTCTGACCGAGGCTTCCCGAGAGTATGAAGCAAACTCCTGGTCCCAACAAAAAAACCCTTTTTATTCATTTATTCTGCTCATTCACATCTAGCAAAGTCTTTCGAGGGAGGATTTACGGTCACAGACCTTATCTGGCTTGAAGAGCTGGCAGGCCGATATCTGGAAAATTTGACAGGGAGTCACTAATTGTCTCCTGCAAACTCCACTCCCCTTTCGCTCCTATTTTATTCCCTCTGGGAGGGGCCATTCACCGTCCACCAGTGGCCTTACTCCCAAGTCGACCCCTGTTCCTTAGCTGTTCCCTTTGTCTGGCAATTCTGCGCATGCGCACAAAGGGAACAGGTTCCAGCTGTTCATCTGCCTCACTGATGTCTGGCTCTGAAGGCGGCTGATAACTGGCATATGGCTCTGGCTCCATCTCTGCCTCCGACACAGATCCCTCATCAGAGCCTTCCCCAGACTCCAGGATTGGCCCATGTCCCTCCACAACCTCCTCACTGTCCGAATCTGCTGCCAGCTCCACTGGCGGGCCGAAACAGCCTATGACTCTCAGTTGCTATCCAAAGCTAAACCTGGTTAATGCTTAGATTATGAAGGGAATGTCGTGCTTCAGAGAAATTGCCAATCCATAACTGACTGAAGGCCACTTCATCGGCCACCCCAAGATTGAAAGTTGAAAGACCAGGAAGTTGAAATTCGTCATGAACACATCGTTTCCTTGTGGCTGTCGAAGAAACCATAGAAACCACAAAGGAAATTTTATCTTTGGCCTCAGCTATTGGCAGCCTCATTGCATAGAGGAACAGGAAGAAGTCCCAGATTATGAAGTTGGACAGAAACTACGTGGGCACTCTGGCCAAGAAACCTGAAAGAATTTTTGAAAGATTTAAAATTGATTTTTTTTAAAAAAGTTTTGTTTTCACGGGACTTAAATTTGAATTCGATATCGATTTAGGTTCTGTAGATTGATTGCTAAAGTATATACAATATTACTTAAGATGAACCTGGTAGATGAATGTGTAAAAAATAAAAATCTACGGTAAAACGGGAAAAATTTTTTGAGTATAATGATAGATAAATGGGAGAATGTATGGACTAATGTATTAAAATTTGCTTTGATTTATAGTTTGAAAGAAACATGCCCTCCCATAAAAAACCCCAAGAGTTGCCAGGAGTTCGATCCTGACTGGCTCCAGGCTGACTGAGCCTTCTGTCCTTCCGAGGTCCATAAAATGTGAACCCAGATCGTTGGGGGCAAGAGGTTGACTCTGTAAACCGCTTAGAGAAGGGCTGTAAAGCACTATGAAGTGGAATATAAATCTAAGTGCTATTGCTATTGCCTGGCCCAGAATGGAACTATTTTTCTTTCCATCCACCTATAAGACGTTGGTTTTTAAATCTAATGTTCTGACCCAAGCAAGAAGCAAAGTCTTGGTCCCGGCAAAATCCTTTTTAATTACACGACTGTGAATTCCTTTCATTCATAGACCACAAGGCTTTGCAAACAGTCTTTCAGAGGGTTGTTTATCAAATACGAACCTTATCTTGTTTGGCAAGCTGCCAAACAAGGGCAAGGCAAAACTTGGCACAGAACTTTTCTCTCTTGACATGAACAGTTGAACGAATTGTTTCCCGCAAAAGCCCCCTCCCCATTCACTCTCTTTCGTTTCCTAAGGGAGGGGCCAATCACCTCCAAGGTTTGGCTTTACTCCCAAATTTCTGACCGTGATTTCTGAGTTGTTCTTGCTTTCTTGAAGCTCTGCGCATGCGTGCACTGGGAACAGGCTCCAGCTGTTCTTCTGCCTCCTCGCTGCTGTATAGCTCCCTCTCTGCCTCCGATGCAGAGCCCTTGCCTGAGCTTTCTTCAACCCCTCCAGGCCTGACCCACGTTCCTCCCCAATCTCCTCACTGTCCGACTCTGCTGCCAGCTCCGCAGGCTGCCGGCAGGCCACAACATCTAAACCTAACCCAGCCAGAGTAGCTCAAGGGATATATTTGTTAGAAGAGGATCAGAAATACTCACCTTGTTTTCTTCCTCAGGAACTCTGCTAAGGTAGGGCCGCTTCGTCCTAAGGGATCGTCCGGCACCATGAATATGTTCCCCACGAAGGTGTACTGCAACAAGCTGCGGAACAGAAAACCAGAGAAAGGGGTTCATATGTTCTGCAAAGCCACAGCCTGTTTCGCAAGCTCAAATGGGTCAGGTCTATTGATGGTGCCGAGGTCCAAATGATGGCTTGCAAGCCACTCAACACACTAAACCAGCAGTCACCAGCTGGTGGTTCATGAGAAAATTTTGGTGGCCCACAGAAAAATTATTTGCATTTTTTTAATATTGCATTAAATCAGGGGTCCTCAAACTACGGCTCCTGGGTCGGATACGTGCAATGAACGCTTATGTTGCTGCAGAGAGTCTCCCCCTTCGGGGTCTTTTTGTGTGGGTCAGAGGGGGGAAGAAATTCCAACTTGGGGTCTGCTTCAGGTGCCTGGTGTGGGGCTTTGGGAAAAGGCTGGAGGGTAGCGGCACTGATGGCAAAGAGCCGGAGGGCCTTGTTACAGTGCGACTACATCATGGCCTGGAACTGGCTGACCATCTCAGCCCGCTGAGCCTCCAGGCACCGGTACCTGGTCTTGCACTCCTGCAGATCTTCCCTCTGCTTGGAAAGTCCTCAGTGTGGTGCTTCTGCTGAGCCTCCTTCTTGGTCTCAGTTCCAATTTGAACTGAGCTGTTTTGCCAACTCTTTCTCACGGTGGCTGCTTAGCTCCAACAACTGCTTCCTGTTGCCCCCCGCAAGGAGTTGGCCACACCCGTCCAGTCACATGACCACTTAGCCACGCCCACCCAGGCAGTCATTAGGTCGATCATAATATTGGTCCGCGGGATTTAAAATTATGCATTTAGTGGTCCCCGCGGTCCGAAAGGTTGGGGACTAAACCACAAGCAAGTAAACCAGCTTGGGTTTCCTGCAATTTGCAAATGCAACCAGAAAGAAATATTTTTTTAAAGAAAAAGAAATGAGAAACACTGCATTTGTAGCCTCCTTACTATCTTGAATAGCCGAGGCTAAAAGTATGCATATAGGTTCTTCTGCTTGAGCAGGAGGCTAGACTAGAAGACCTCTAGGGGTACCTTCCAGGTTATTCTAAAAATGTTATTTTTCGATAACCTCCTGAAAGCAGCCATTTTGGGAGCAACAACACACATTTCAGAGGGAGCCAATTTTCACAGACCTCCTCAGCGCCTCAGGATTAAGCCCTAAAATTCAGTCACTGAATTTCAACAGCAGAGTTTTCTCTGCTTTACATTCCAGATTAAGAGGGGCCCCGAGAGCAGTTATGGGCCCCGAGAGCGGTTATGGGGGCCATTCCCATCGCCAAAAGGGCCACGCGGGTAGTCCTCGACTTGCGACCACAATTGAGCCACAAGTTTCCGTCGCCGAGCAAGACAGTTTTTAAGCTCGGTTCTGCCCCATTTTACCTCCTTTCTTGCCACGGTTATTAAGTGAACTACTGCAGTTGTTAAAGTTAGTAACACAGTTGTTAAGTGGGACAGGGAGTCTGGCTTCCCTGTTGACTTGGTTTGTCGGAAGGTCGCAAAAGGGGATCGTGTGCAACTGTCATAAATATGAATCTGTTGCCAAGCATCTGAATTTTGATCCCTTGACTGGGGGTGGGGGGGGGAAATCAATGGTAATAGTTATGTCATTTTTCTTTTAGTGCTGTTGTACTTCTGTTCCGTCACTAAGTGAACTCTTGTAACCGTAATGTTTGGAGTTGGTTTGGCCTCTTTTTTCCTCCTTGAAATTGGGTAATTGTGCCCATCCCTATCACAAACAAACCACTAAAAACACTCCCCTCAGGGCTTATCAGGGACCCGGTGGCTCAGTGGCTAAGTCACTGAGCTTGTCGACCAGAAAGGTCTGCAGTTCAGTGGTTCGAATCCCTGAGCTCCTGTTACTTGTCCCAGCTTCTGCCAACCTAGCAGTTCGAAAGTATGTAAAAATGCAAGTAGAAAAAATAGGAACCACCTTTGGTGGGAAGGTAACAGTGTTATGTGCGCCTTTAATGTTTAGTCATGCCGGCCACATGACCACGGAGATGTCTTCAGACAGCGCTGGCTCTTCGGCTTTGAAACAGAGATGAGCACCACCCCCTAGAGTTGGGAACAACTAGCACATATGTGTGAGGGGGAAATTTGTCTTTAAGGGTTTATGTCTGGGAAGGAAATGGTGGGCATATCAGGTGGTACATACAGGTTGAACTTGAGGTAAGGAGCAGCTACTTAAATGTGAGGGATGAAACAAGAAAAATCAAGAATGGCTGATTGTTGAATGACTCATCATTTTAACAACCCCCATAATCCCTTGTGGGGTGGAGTCTGGCCAACTGAATGGAGCTGGGTGGTGTCCTGGCCGGATGCCCTTCCTGTCACCGATGACTGGTTGTTGAATCAATGTGGACTGAATACGGCTTAATTACAACTCATTCGGAGACTGTTCGAAGTTACGACAGCGCTACACAAGCGGCACTCGCAACCCGTCCTGCATGCTGCTAAGCCACTGAGCTTGTTGATCGGAAAGGTCAGCAGTTCAGCAGTTCGAATCCCTAGTCCGGGTCTCCTGTGTGAGCAGGGAGCTAGACTAGATGGCCTCCAAGGTCCCTTCCAATTCTGTTACTGTTTATACTGTTCTGGCCATCCCAGCACTACTTGAGACAGGTGATGGGGATTGTGGTAATTCACTTAAGGACCACGGCAAAAAAAATTGGCTGTGAAATTGGGTACAGCCATGCGATGCTGTCGCTTAACAAGCACACATTTAATGGTGAATTTTAAGTCTAAAATGTGGGTAATCAGGGACATCCTATGATATCACGTTTCCAAATAGCTTCCTGTAGCTCTTGAGAACCATCTGAGCAAAGCTAATGTAAGGTGAGAACATTTCCTATCTGTAGACAAGACATACAGATGAAAGAATCGAAACTAACAAAATAACATAGTTGCAGGGGACCTTGGAGGTCATCTAGCCCAACCCGCTGTTAGGCAGGAGAGCCTGTACCATTTTAGGCGAACGGCTGCCTCTTAAATCTCTTCTTAAAAACCTCAAGTGTTGGAGCAACCACAACCTCTGGAGGCAGAATGGGTTAATTGTTCTAATTTTAAGGAATATCTTCCTTCGCTCTAGGTTGCTTCTCTCCTCGATGAGTTTCCATCCATTGCTTCTTGCCCTGCCTTCGGGTGCTTTGGAGAATAGGTTGACATACACTTCCCTCTTCTTTGTGGCAGCCTCTCAAATATTGGAACACTGCTATCATGACACCCCTTAGTCCTTCTTTTCATTTATTTATCATTTGAAGAGGAAGGAGGGAAGAGAAGAGGAGAGAAAAGGAGAAAGAGAGGAAGGGAGAGGGAAGGAAAGAGAAAAGAAAATTATGTGAGAGGGACGGAGGGAGGAAAGAAGGAAGGAAAGAAGGAAAGAGAATGGATTGAGAGGGAGGGAGGGAAGGAAGGAAGGAAAGAATTAGGTGAGAGGGAAGGACGGAGGGAGGAAAGAAGGAAGGAAAGAAGGAAAGAGAATTGATTGAGAGGGAGGGAGGGAAGGAAGGAAAGAATTAGGTGAGAGGGAGGGACGGAGGGAGGAAAGAAGGAAGGAAAGAAGGAAAGAGAATGGATTGGGAGGGAGGGAGGAAGGGAAGGAAGGAAGGAAAGAGAATTAGGTGAGAGGGAAGGACGGAGGGAGGAAAGAAGGAAGGAAAGAAGGAAAGAGAATTGATTGAGAGGGAGGGAGGGAAGGAAGGAAAGAATTAGGTGAGAGGGAGGGATGGAGGGAGAAAAGAAGGAAGGAAAGAGAATTGATTGAGAGGGAGGAAGGGAGGGAGGGAAGGAAAGAGAATTAGGTGAGAGGGAGGGACGGAGGGAGGAAAGAAGGAAGGAAAGAAGGAAAGAGAATTGATTGAGAGGGAGGGAGGGAAGGAAGGAAGGAAAGAATTAGGTGAGAGGGAGAGATGGAGAGAGGAAAGAAGGAAGAAAAGAGAATTGATTAAGAGGGAGGGAGGGAAGGAAGGAAAGAGAATTAGGTGAGAGAGAGGGAGGGAGGGAGGGAGGGAGGGAGGAAGGAAGGAAGGAAGGAAGGAAGGAAGGAAGGAAGGAAGGAATTTTCCCAATAATTGCAATACAGAAAAATCTTAGGAAAATTATGACAATGAAGTTATTAATAAACAAACCAGCTCTTTTTCCATTGCACCATTTCAGAGGGGACCTCAAACAGAAGAAGCTCCATATTTGAAGAACATTCTCTAGAAATGATCCTCTAAAAAACTAAGTGGGAAAAAAAGCTTTCCAACTTAGGTCATCCTAAGTTTGCCCGTCCGTTGTTTTTTTTTCCTCCTAGAACTCCGGGACTGCAGGCTGAAGAGCATTTTTCCCACACGTGTTTTCAAAATATAAGAGGAAAATGTTAAAGAGCACCAGAGCACGGGTGCGTAGGTGCGCTTGGAGAAAGATCTGCCTTGTTTGGGAAAGGAGATATGTACGAGCGAGGGAGTGAAGCAGCTGTCAAGCTCAGCAGGTGGCTAAATGGCCAAGGAGGAAGAGGTTTGGACTTCACCAAACCTGGGAAGACCAGCCGAAAGGGGAAGCAGATCCCAGGGGCTTCCCGCTCCAGAAATGCCGAGGAGCTACAGCTAGCCAAGCAGCCGTGAGACACCTTCCTTCTCCAGACCCCAGCACAAAATGTCAACCCTGAAATGGTTATAGCTGAGGCCATCTTGGAGGTGTCAGGGCTGCCACACCACGGGGGGGGGGGGGGGGTAGCGAGGGAAATACCGTATTTTTGGAGCATAAGAGGCACCGGAGTATAAGATTTTGAAGGGTAAATTTTAAAAAAAGGTTTTGCACGCTCTGCAGGCCTCCCAAAACCTCTGCACGCTTCTTCTTTTTTTTTTTTTTTTGAAAAACAGGGCATGCAGAGAGTTTGAGAGGCCTGCAAAGTGCTCCTGGGGAGCTGGGGGGAGGCAAAAAAAAAAAACATTTGCATATGCTTTGGGAGGTTTGTAGAATGCTCCTGGGGGCTGGGGGGGGGCAAAAACGAGCAAAAAATGGCCCAATGGACCCCTAGAGGTCTTCTAGTCTAGCCCCCTGCTCAAGTAGGAGAACCTATACGCATACGTTTAGCCTCGGCTATTCAAGATAGTAAGGAGGCTAGAATGCAGTGTTTCTCAGCAGTGCTAAGCAAAAAAAAAAGGCATGCAGAGCTTTGGGAGGGTCTTAGAGTGCTCCTGGGGGCTGTGGGGGGGGGGCACATTTTTAGCTCATTTTGCCCTCCCCAGCCCCCAGGAGCACTTTGCAGGCCTCCCAAAACATCTGCATGTCCATTTTTGCAAAGGGGGGGCGGGGTTTCAGGAGGCCAAAAATGCTGTATTCAGTGTGTAAGACGCACCCAGATTTTCACCCCCTTCTTTTGGCGAAAAAGGTGCATCTTATAACTCCAAAAAATACGGTGGGTAGTTGGATGCTTTTTGTAGTGAAAACAATAAAGCTTATCCTGTGGGAACCCAAGGACAGTCCCACAGCTGGCTGGCCAGAGGAGGGGAAACTTAGTGAAAGCTGCGGGTATGTTTAGAGTCACCTTTCACCAGTGCCAATATCAACAACAACAACAACATCTTTTAATAAGCCTTTGCAAAATTCGAATGCTTGGTAACTGACTTACATTTACGACAATTGCAGTGTCCCGGGGTCACATGATCATGGTTTTTTTTCCCCTTTTTTGCAGCCTTCTGACAAGCAGAGTCAATGGGGGAAGCCAGATTCACTTACAACTCCGTAACCTGGCAAATGCACTGATTCACTTAATAACTGCGACAAGAAAGGTCGTAGAATAGGGCAAAGCTCTTTTAGCAATTGCCTTGCTTAGCAATAGAAATTTGGGGCTCAGCTGCGGTCATAAGTCGAAGATTAGCTGTACATAAAATCATAAGGCTGGGAGGGAACCAGGGGTGGGTTCCTGCCAGTTCTAAGCTCTTCTATAGAAGAGGTTCCACAAATCTACAGTGCCTTTTAGAACCGGTTCCAGCTCCCTCCCCCCACCGCTCATCCGCACATCATCAAGATGAAGAGTGAGAGGAGGAATTCTGGGAGTTGAAGTCCACAAGTCTTAAAGCTGTCAAGTTTGAACACCCCTGGGGTTTTTTTTCTAAAGGGATAGGGGTGCAAGGGTCTTGTAACTTGACAGCTTTAAGACCTACATGCTTTAAATGCCAGAGTTTCTGAGCCAACGTTTTGGTTGCTAAGAAAGAGCGTTTCACCACATTTTACAAGTTGGCCACGCCCATTCAGTCACATGACTGCCAAGCCATGCCCACCCAGTCACATGGCCAGCAAGCCACTCTCACAAGGCAGGCCACACCTACAGCAGAGGTTCTAAAAAAATTTGAAACCCACCACTGGAGGGAACCCAGAGGTCTTCTAGTCCAACCCACTGCTCAAAATAGGAGGCCTTTTACCAGTGACGGCTAGCCTTTTTCTCCTCGCGTGCCGCCCCCTGTGCATGCATACGCGGTATTCTGCCGGTTCGCCACAGTTCGGGCAAACCGGTAGTGGTGCCAGTGGGAGGCTCCGCCCACCTGCCCAGACATCAACACGGACTCTCAGCACATGCGCAGAAGCACACACTCCCAGTTCCAAACCAGTAACAAAGGTAAGAGAAAACTATTGCTGATGCACTTGTGTCTCCCGGGCAGAGACCCGAAATCAGCTGGCCGGCGGGAGACCCTATGCGCATGCCTGGTAAAGCAGAGCTGGGCAACAGCTCAGGTGCCCTCAGGTTTACCATCACGGCCTTATACCAATATACCTTATATATTATACCAATATACCTTATATCAACTGATTACCCAGTCCAGTCTATTTTTAGAAACCTCCAGTGGTGAAGTACCCACAATTCCAGAGCGGGAAGCGAGTTGCTTTATTAATTGTTTTTTCTCCATTAAGGCCTCTCAGGAGAAACAGAGATCAAAACTAAACTGTCTGTCTGTGTTTTCTATCACTTCTCAGAAGAAACCCCCACCCAAAAATCTTGGAAATTTCAAATGTAGAAATAAAGGACTTCCTGGAACTGTCCTCGTTAACATCTTCAGTCCTCAATGGGTGGCAGGCGGATTAGTGGGAAGGCATTGAAATGTGTCATTTCCCCCAGACCACACCAGATAGCCATAGTCCCATGTCAAATGCCTCTTTCTTCATAACTGACTCTGGAGGACAAATCTTCAGCTTCCTTGACTCCCTCAACCGAGTCTCGACTCTATTTCTTCCCACCTCATTCAAGAAAGGGAAAACCTGTCTAGAACAGGGTTTGTGGAACGATGGCCCCTTTATGATGTGTGGACTTCAACTCCCAGAATTCCTGAACTGGCATGCTGGTTCAGGAATTCTGGGTATTGAAGTCCACACGTCATAAAGGGGCCATGTTTTCCCTCCCTTCAAATCCCCTTCAAATCCCTTTCAAGAAAGTCCTTTAAAAAGGGGGGTGATTGCCTCTTTCTCCACCCCACTGAGCTCCCAAATTTAAGAATCCTCCTTCACCTCTCTTTGATGATCTTGATCCATCTCTTGGATTCTTTGGCAAGGTCCCGGAACTGGTCGTTGGTGACAATCACCCCGTTGGTCTGTTCCGCTAGATTCAGCATCATTCTGCAGTCCAATGAAAAACATGTAAAAGGAGAGCCAGAGAGAAATTTTGCCTCTCCTGTGTCAAAGTTCTCAAGCTTGGTTCACCGACAAAAGGGCGAACGACAAAAACGCGCCCGACTAAACTGCGGTGACAAAACCACGAGTTCTAAAGCGCTCTGACGAATGAGTGCTGAATCGTGCCGACAACAGCGCAGCGACAGAAGTGCGCTGTAAAACTAAACCTAACCCTAAATGTAACGCTAACCCTAAACCTAACCCTAAACCTAACCCTAAACCTAAACCTAACCCTAAACCTAACCCTAAACCTAACCCTGAACCTAACCCTGAACCTAACCCATACCTTAACTTAAATCGCCCTTCTGTCGCTGCGCTGTTGTAAAGCGCCCTTCTGTCACCGCGCTGTTGTCGGCGCGTTGATGATGTTGCGGTTTTAGCAACGCGCTTTTGTCAGCGCGCTTTTGTCATGCACGCTTTTGTCGGGCCACGCTCAAGCTTCCTTTGAGGAGAGGTCCACATCCATCATGGATACTTGCCCCATTGCAAAAGATCCGGAAGGGCAAAGGTCTTGTCTAAGAAATGCTTGTTCGTTTTTAAGGGGGGGGCAGTCCCCAGGAGCACTTTACAAGCCTCCCAAAGCACTTTGACTTACCATATTTTTCAGAATATAAGACGCACTTTTTTCCCTAAAAAGAGAGGGTGAAAATCTGGGTGCGTCTTATACACTGAATACAGCATTTTTGGCCTCTCGAAACCCTGACCCCTTTGCAAAAATGGACGTGCATTGCCTTCAGGAGGCTTCCAGAGTACTTCTGAGGGCTGGGGAGGGCAACAATGAGCAAAAAATGTGCCCTTTTTTGCTCGTTTTCACCCCTTCCCCAACCCCCAGGAGCATTCTACAACCCTTCCAAAGCTCTGTATACCTGTTTTGTTTTGCAAAAAATGAGGCGTGTAGGTTTGGGAGGCCTGCAGAGTGCAAAAACTTTTTTAAAGAAATTTACTTCAAAATCTCTTCAAAATCATTGTGCGTCTTATACTCTGGTGTGTCTTATAGTCTGAAAATTACAGCAAGTTATGCTTCTTTCAACTAGTTCAACTAGACAGTTAGTACACACTAAACTAAACCACAATAGAGCTTAGCAAGATATGGGCTCTACCACAGGCAAGCACAAATTATCCTCCTACTTCTTTTGAAAGGCACTGTAGGAAGTTAGCATCCACCCCTCTCCTACGAAAATGAGATATTTTAGGAAATGTTAAAAGGGCAGAATATTTCCCGTAAAAGGGAGGCAGAAACTCAGCCCCCCCCCACACACACACACTTTATCAATGGTTCATTAAGACCTGGGTCAGTCTATTCTACATCACAAAGATCTACCTCTTTCAGGCAGAGCCATGGTAGGAATTGCCCAAAGCCCTTTCATTACATCATCACCCAGCAAGGCTCAATCAAACTTGGGATTCAATAAACAACCTACAAAGTTATCTCTGACAAACAAGCAGAATACAAACTCAAATTCAAAAGCCCAGAGAGGGCATAAAACACAGGCACTCTCAACATCTCTTTCCTTTTTTTTTTGCGCAGGACCTCAAACCATGTGGTCCTGTTCACCATTAAACCACCTTTCCAAACAGTAACCATTATTTCCAGTGTCTTTCTCCCCAATTGGAACTGAACGCAGAAGGACATTTCTTCCAATAGACCTTTAGAGTTAGAAGAGGCCATCAAAGCCAAAAATGATGCAAACTCTGCGCAAAATTCCAAATTTATATTTCTAAGATTATTTGTGAGACAAGAGGGACATAAAGCACTGGCACTCATCGTTAATTGGTTCCAGGAGGCACGATGAGTATCAAAAACGTTGAGTACCAAACAAATTATTTTCCCGTAAGGAATAACGTACCTCGGTTACATTAATAACGTACAGGGCCGGATTTAGATGAAAAGAGGCCCTAGGCTATTCCACTTATGAGGCCCTTTCACCTCCCATTTTTAAGTTTGTAAACTACATGAGAGACAATAAAATACATCATTACTGTGATATATCAATATATATCAATATATATAGCTGGCCTCCCGACGGAGGGCGGCTCTGCTCTGCGGCAAAGGCAGCGAGGCCAGCCGCCTCCCCTGCTGCGCTCAGCTGCCCGGCTCGACCCCCTCGCCCTCACCTGCCTGGCTGCTGGTGGGCTCTGCGTCGACTGGGCAGCTACTGGGAGTGGCCGCGCCTCTCGCCCGACCGCCGGTGCCGGGAACGTGGGCGGGCTTCCCAACTGCCGCAGCACTGGAACGATCTTAACCAATACATTTTTATGTTTGTTTATTAGTCATATGCGTAGAATTTCTCCTTATTTTCGGTTCAGTATTTTAGTGTTCACTGTTTTTAGAATAGTGTAATTTTAATTTTGCTAACAATTTGAATGTAGGCCCCTCTTGATCTTGAGGCCCTAGGCTGAAGCCTAGTTAGCCTATAGGAAAATCCGGCCCTGATAAGGTACCTCGATTCTAATTTACACGGAAGCTGGGACATGACCACTGAAGTAAAGACAAGGACAGAGAAAGCTCGAACAGCATTCTTTAAAATGAAAACGTCATGACATAAGCCTAAGGCTGAAAATCAGGCTTGTCAGATGCTACACCTTTTCTATCCTATTCTACAGACTGGAGAGTTGGTCTCTGACACGAAGCCACTTGAAGAGACTAGAAGCATTTAAAATGTAGATTTACAGGTGATTGTTACGTATAAGCTGGGCTGACAAAATCAGAAAGGAGGGGGTAATAAGCCGTCTGGGAAAGTCAAAGGAAATAATCAAAACCATTAAAAAGCGGAAGTTAGAATATTTTGGGCGACACCCGGAAAAACACGCCATACTTCACTTAATCCCTCCAGGGAAATACTGAAGGGAAACGAGGACGACCAGGCAGAAGAAGAATATCATGGCATCAAAATCTAAGGGACTGGGTGGGACAAAACTCAGCAGCATTTTTTCATGCAGCTTTCGATAAAAAAAGAATTGCCAACATGATCGTCGATGTCCGATGACAGCAGAATAGCAGAAGAAGGAGGAGGAGAGAGGAGGAGGAGGAGGAGAAAGAAGAAGAGGAAGAGGAAGAGGAGGAGGAGGAGAGGGGGAAGGGAGGGGAGAAGGAGGAAGAAGAAGAGGAGGGGGAGGGGAGAAGGGGAAGGGAAAGGGAAAGAAGAAGAAGAAGAAGAAGAAGAAGAAGAAGAAGAAGAAGAAGAAGAGGAGGAGGAGGAGGAGGAGGGGGGAAGGGGGGAGGGGAAGAAGGAAAGGAGAAGGAGAGGAGGAGGAGGAGGAAGGAGGAGGAGGAGGGGAGGAGGAGGAAGAAGAAGAGGAGGGGGAGAGGAGAAGGGGATGGGGAAGGGGAAAAAGAAGAGGGGAGGAGGAGGAAGAAGAAGAGGAGGAAGAGGAGGAGGAGGAGAAGAGGAGGAGGAGGAAGAAGAGGAGGGGAGAAGGCGAAGAAGAAGAAGAAGAAGAAGAAGAAGAAGAAGAAGAAGAAGAGGAAGAAGAAGAAGAAGAAGAAGAAGAAGAAGAAGAAGAAGAAGAAGAAGAAGAAGAAGAAGAAATAATGTAGTGAGTCACAAGGCAGTCAACTCTGACAAGTTCTAGCTTGTGCGTTGAGTACCAAACAAACAACGAGTAACAGGACAAAAATGGTCATATCAAAATGCACCGAGTACCAAATCAGGATGAGTTTCAAAGCAGTTGAGTACCAAAGTACCACTTAGTAAACTTAATACGGTATTTAATAAATCCTGCTATCTGTTTTAATGTCCGCAACAGATTTTTGTTTCTTAGTACGACAAGGAATTTGACTCCAACATTAAATTTGCATTGTGTGTCTAATTGGTTGGCAGAATCATTTCCTGCTTCTGTTCAGTGTCTAAGGCTCGTGTGACCTAAAAATAATAATAATGAAGGAAGCCATTCACTGCCTTGAAACTGGGAAAGCCCTGGGGAAACTCCCATTACCAGGCCCTGTAAAAGAATGACTTCATTATCACCCATCAGTCTGCTCAGCAAATGTTGAAATAAGTGGGCAATTCTAAAAAAAAATAAAAAAAAAAAATCTCTCTTTGTCTGTTCATCTCAATTTCCCCAAATTTGGCCACAAACAATATTTCCAAAGAGGCGGTTTGAAATATTTTAAAGGTGGAACAAATGCCTTAGGGCATTGATGCTCTCTGAGCTTGTTTCCTGGCAACGTTTCATTACCAAACTAAGTAACTTCATCAGTGCTATTGATCCATTCCTGAGAACTGATGAGGTTGCCTAGTTTGGGTATAAGAAAACATCTGCAGGAAAACTGCCAAGTTTGGTGAGGACCAAAGAGTCTTCATTTCAACCCTAAGCTACAGATAAGATACACTCTTTTTTACGATTAATGTTTACGAAAAATTAATCCCTTAATTTTTAGCCAAGAAATTAAAAGACGTTTGCTCCTAGGGAGGAAAGCTATGGCAAATCTAGACAGCACACTAAAAAAGAGAGACATCATCCTGCCAACAAAACAGTCTATAGTCAAGGCTATGGTTTTCCCAGTTGCAATGTATGGCTGTAAGAAAGGCTGAACGCCAAATAATTGAGGCCTTTGAATTCTGGTGCTGGAGAAAACTCCTCCGAGTCCCTTGGACTGCAAGGCCATCAAACCGGTCAGTCCTAGAGGAGATCAACCCTGACTGCTCTTTAGAAGGCCAGATCCTGAAGATGAAACTCAAATACTTTGGCCACCGAATGAGAAAGAGGGACTCACTGGAGAAGAGCCTCATGTTGGGAAAGATGGAGGGGCAAAAGAAGAAGGGGATGACAGAGAATGAGGTGGCTGGATGGAGTCACCGAAGCGTGAGCTTAAATGGACTCCAGAAAATGGTAGAGGACGGGAAGGCCTGGAGGAATTTTATCCATGGGGTTGCGATGGGTCGGACATAACTTTGTAACTAACAACAACAATCCTTTAATTTGGGGTAGAATCGGGGCAACTGGATGGAGCTGAGCGTTTACCAGCCGGATGCCCTTCCTGATGCCACACAGAGTTCAAAGCAGGTATTTTTTTCCTTGCTACCTAGGATTGAACTCTCAACCTTCCGAGTGGGAGGTGGGTGTCTTCACCACTAAGCCACACTGCGCTCATTCCACACCTACAAATACTCTCCTTTATTGGTATCTTAGATGTCATAAAAGCTTGCTCCTTGGCAGGGGTTTTCTTGTTTAGGCCAGTGATGGCTAACCTTTTCGAAAGCAAGTGCTGAACCATAATGCAATGGGCGAGCACACACACGGGGGAGGTCATGGGGGAGGGGGGCACGTGCGTTGCATTATGATTGTGGCATTGCATTATGGTTCGGCACTCACTGCTGAAAAGGTAGACACCACTGGCATAACTGTCTTGGGCACCTCCTCTAGAATACTAAGAAGCAGATTTTGAAAGTTATCTAATAATACAGTATTTTTTGGAGTATAAGATGCACCGGAGTACAAGATGCATCAAGAGGCAATTTTTTTAAAAAAAGTTTTTGCACTGTGCAAACCTCCCAAAAAGGGCCCGTTTTTTGTCAAAAAAAGGGGGACATGGCATGGATAGTCTTTAGGAAGCTTATAGAGTGCTCCTGAGGACTGGGGGGGGGGGGGGTGTGGCAAGATTGAGAAAAAAATGGCCTGTTTTTTGCTCAATTCTGCCCCCCCCCCCCCCCAGTCCCCAGTAGCACTCTATAAGCTAACCTTCCTAAAAGCTATTCACGGCCAGTTTGGTGAAGGGGGTGGGATTTCGGGAAGCAAAAAATGCTGTACTCAGTGGATAAGACGCCCCCAGATTTTCAGCCTCTTTTTTGATGGAAAAAGGTGTGTCTTATACTCCAAAAAATACGGTAATTAAAAATCTGATGATTTTGAACAGGTGCTATGCAATGCTAGCTATCATGGAGGGTGTCATTTCCATTCCAAACAGAATTGCTCCATACCCACTCTCAGGTGCACTGATATCTATGTTCGTTTGGTGGATCTACCCCCTGAATTAAACAAGCAACATCCAACCTGTGCAGTAACAGAAAACATTTACTCCAGTAGAAGAGAATCTCACAATGGGGCAAACTCAAAACATAGTTTCAAGTGGAAGCTTGGCGTTCAGACAAATCAGCCATCAATAGACTAACAGTGATATGCCATACTTATGCACCATTCAAAAGAGACAGTAAAAAGTTAAGAAGGGAATAAAAGAACCAGTATGCATCCTTTCCAGCAACCAAAACCCAGAGAAGCAGGGATTAACACCAGACAAACAAGCAGAAAACAATATCGCAATCAGGAAGAAAGCACGTTCCCACCAACACTGACAGGGTAATCTAATGGATGTAAACAGGGGACAACCCCCACACTTACTAGCACTGAGGACATTACCTGATTGGGTAATGAAACGTCCGTAAGCAAACAACCAAGCTTTGAAAGCACCAAAAACGCCAGAAAACATCGATTGCTTTTAGTAACCAATCCAACAATGGAGCTCACCTGTCATCATATGGGACAATGCCTCTCCCGTCGATTTTACGGGATGGTGTAAGGGATAGGATACTTAGGTCGTGCAGCTCGGTCAAGAAGTGCCTCTCTGTGATTGGGGAAAGGATAGGGAAGCAGGAAAAAATATACAGTGGTCAAAATACACTAGTAGACTTGCTCATTGTTTGCATTTCAGCGTAAATGAAGTACTACTAGATGTCAACAAGATGTCTTCCTTAAGGCATCCATGAAGGACTGTAGCAGTATCCACCAGAATGGTTGTAGAATTAGGGAGGCTCAGATCGAAATATTCAGCCACCCTCAATTTGTGAATCTGATTGGTTGATGAGTTCCACTCTCAATCTATGCTGATGAGTTCCACCCTCAGTCTAGCCATCTGATGTATTGATGTGTTCTACCTTCAATCTAGGCATCTGATTAGTTAATGAGTTCCACCCTCAATCTAGGCATCTGATAGGCTGTTGAGTTTCAATCTAGGCATCTGGTTGGTTGTAAGTTCCACCTTCAGCCTAGGCATCCAATGAGCTGATGAGTTCCACCTTCAATCTATGCATCTGTTTGGTTAATGAGTTCCACCCCCAATCTAGGCATCTGATTGGCTGATGAGTTCTACCCTCAATCTAGGCATCTGATTGGTTGATAAGTTCCACCCTCAGTCTAGGCATCTGATTGGCTCCTTGATCTCACAAGAAAATGGAAAAGGGCATGGGGAGAAAGGACCCCATTGAAGGTATAAACATGCTTGAACCACATTCCACATGGTAACAAATCAGTGAGCAACTATTTTTTAATATTAATATTTACTAGAAAAGCCAGCGTGGGAACATCTAGCTTCCCTTTCCCTAGATTATTAAACCGGTACAAATGCTTCTCTTTCGATCATGCTGTTGGAAGTCCTCCATTACAACGTTTTAAAAAAAACATCAGTGTCCACATTTTTATTCATTTGCACATATGTAGATCTGATAGGTTTTTCAGCTATCACAATTGATTAAAATTCCTGCAGGGAATCAGCCAAAAGGTGGCTCAGTTGCTTGCTTTGGAAAACAAAAAACAAAAAAGCAAAAACTTCCTACCTCTCACATTAGAATCTTTTTCCATCCGGTAAGCGGGCACTAAGACATTCACTTCGCGGTGGCCTCGGTCCCAGAAATACTGAACAGCTAGGGCGATTCCTCGGCATGAGAAGAACTGGTTCAGACCGTGCCTGAGAACAGAAACCAGGTAGAGATTTAGATCTACGAAAGTCTAAGGACAGGGAACACGGTGGTTCAGTGGCTAAGACACTGAGCTTGTTGATCAGAAAGTTCGGCAGTTCGAATCCCTAGCGCCATGTAGCGGAATGAGCTCCCATTAAGTATCCCAGCTTCTGTCAACCCAGCAGTTCGAAAGGACGTAAAAATGCAAGTAGAAAAATAGGAACCACCATTGGTAGGAAGATAATAAGTGTTCCACGTGCCTTCGACATTTAGTCATGCCGGCCACATGACCATGGAGATGTCTTCGGACAGCACTGGTTCTTCGGCTTTGAAATTGAGATAAGCACCGCCCCCTAGAGTTGGGAACGATTAGCACATATGTGCGAGGCAACATAAATGTCGAAAGCGCAAAGAACGCTGTTACCTTCCCATCAAAGGTGGTTCCTATTTTTCTACTTACATTTTTTAACGTGCTTTCGAACTGCTAGGTTGGCAGAAGCTGAGAGAAGTAATGGGAGCTCACTCCGTTACACAGTGCTAGGGATTTGAACCCCCAAACTGCCAATCTTCTGATAGACAAGTTCAGCATCTTAGCCATAAGGTATAATATATAATAGATATAAAAATCTGGTGCACACTTTCATCCCAAATTTCTCCCTTCTTTTTGACAAGTGAATTGACCTCATCTCGTTAGCAGCGAGAAGAGTTTACTCCTCGACCCAGCTACCCGGATTAACTACAATGCTCTTTATAAAGTATGATTTGATATCACACCTTGAAAATACATTCAGCTCAGATCAGAATAGGGCCAAATCTACATCTAACTTTGGCCCAAGGGCACAGAAACAAACCTGGCCAGCAAGGAGAAATAGGAGCAAGCAGAAGTCCTACTCTTTGCTTCACTGAGGTCTCCACGGAGATTTTATTATGTTGTATGCAAACTCTTTAAGATCTGCATGCTTCCTTCCCCTATCTAGGTTAGATGAAACGGTTAGTTTCATCTTGAACAGAGACCAGGGTTGGGAGCATCAAAGCCAGGTGAAAATGCTGAGACAGGGAATGTGGGAACCAGCAATTTCCACTTTATGGTTCAGCTGAACAGGAATGCAGCAGGAGGAGCATAGGGACATGGCACATGACACTGGTAAGCTTACCTATAGAAAGCTATACGTGACCAGGGAAGTGATGGCTAACCTTTTTGGTGCCGAGTGACCAAAGCGAAACCCCAAAATGCAATGAGTGCACCCCCTGTGTATGTGCCCTTCGCCCTACACATTTGCAGGTGCCCCCCTGCAAGCACCCCACCCCCATCATCCATTTTTGGCTCCCAGGCTGGTTCAGGCTTTCTGGGCCCAAAACAGAGGGCGGGGGGGGCTCATATGGCATCCGCGGACCCCATTTTGACTTCCAGGTTGGTGCAGGAGACCTTCCGGACCTAAAAAGGGGCAGGGAGGCGCATGTGCACAAACCCCCCAAATGTGAGCACCTCCCGCACATGCGCCCTGTCGCCCCGCGAACATACACACTTACGTCCCCCGCATGTGACCCGCCCCCAGCGCATGCACGGCAGAGACCCAAAGACCATCTGGCTGGCTGGAGGCGCGTGCGCATGTGCGACGGGGCTGGGGCAACAGCTAGCGTGCTGCAGGGAGGGCTCCGCATGCTACCTGTGGCATGTGTGCCATAAGTTCACCATCACGGACCTAGAATCTGGTTGATGGCACCAACTCTCCTGATGTTATCAGCATTAGCACACACAATATCAACCAAGGGGATTTAAGAAATATGTCATCTTTGCCACAGTACTTACAATTTCGAAGACCTGGATCTTTCCCTAGGCTTGGATGGGTTGGGGGTAGCAGGCTGTTATATCTTATTCCCTCACAGTAGAGCCATCATCCTTGTCTGATGTCTTTCTATTACTCTGAGCTTCAATTTGTACACACAAAGGGTGGTTTAGAAATTGGGCAGCTTTATAAAGCTGAACAGTAACCTTAATTAATCAAATCAAACTAAAATAGGGATCCCCGTATCAAAACAACTTGCCTTATGTGCAGCCAGAACCGGACAATAACATTTAACGCAGCAAAGGACTTAGATAAAATAGTTCAGTTGAGATCTGCACATATGGGACTGATTGGGGGGGTAGACTGCAGGGATGACACCCATAACATAATTTTATCATATTTTATCTATATCTTAAAATTATTATATTATATCCCAATTCATTTTAGATTGTATTTTATTCCAATTCCATCTTAAATATATTTTATTCCAATTCCATTTTAAATTTTATTTTATCAAATTTCATTTCATATTGCCTTCTACCAAATTTTAGTAATAATTTGTTTCTGGAACTTTGCACTTTGATAAGGCCCAAGGGCTAATCAATAAAGACTCAATGTCTGTATCATTCAGGACAAATCAAACTAAAATAGAATAAAAAGAAACTGGGGGATTCTGGGAGTTGAAGCCCACATGACTTTTAGTTCCCAAGGATGAAAAACCTGGCCTAAGACAATGGCGTTCCCTAATCTTTGGAAGAGATTCGAACTCTGAACACATCTCCCTTTGGAGGCATTTCAAAGTTGCTTTTTGGCTGGTTTGAAGAATATGGGTTGTCCTCAACTTATGACCCCAAATTTCTGTTGCTATTGGAGACAGACGCTAAGTGAGTTTGGACCCGTTTTACAACCTTCCTTGCCACAGTTGTTAAGTGAATCACTGGTTAGTCACACGGTGGTTAAGTGCACCTGGCTTTCCCATTGACTTGGCTTGTCAGAAGGGGATCACTACAACCGTCATAAATATGAACCAGTGGCCATGCACCTGAATTTTGATGATGTGACCATGGGGATGTTGCAATGGTCATAAGTGTGAAAAGTGGTCATAAATCAATTTTGAACGGTCACTAACTGTTGTAAATCAAGGACTGCTTGTATTCTGAAAACCTTGTACTATTTGGTGATTTTATGCAGGGTATTAAGAAGAATGGGAAGTGGATGGACGTCGTAGTGATAAAAATTGGATTTTTTTTTAAATCAGAATTTCTTCCCCAAACCCAACTCACATCATGGCCACATTGCTACCATCAATAATGACCATCCGCAAATTCTTCTTCCCGGGTGTGTTGGCCAACTTGAGCTTGAACTTCGTCTGGAGAGCTTCCTCAAAGCGCTGAGCTCCCGTTACCGTGGAAACAGAGGCCTGGTGAAGAGCTTCCATTTTGGTGCTTTCGGCTGACTGGATCCCCTCAGGATCCGATAGGGAGGATAAAAAATTAGCCGTGGGAGAAACTCCAGGATGACTTGCTGAAACATGGGCACCTTTGTGATTCGAAAGGGCGCCATTCCACCTTTTCCCTGGAGGAGTCCTCGGCGGAGAAGATTCCCCGTGATTCAAAATGGTTGCCCTCTGGATGCCAGACTGACCTCCATGTTCTGGCTTTGTTGATGATCCTCCTGTTGGACTCTCACTTTTGTTGTGGCATTCCCCTTTCTCGTTGAGCTGCCTCAGGAGACTTGCCAATGGGGCTCCTGCTTGTATCTCTGTGGGGATCTTGCTGGGACAATGGCCGCAGTTGACCACTGCCGTTTTGATCAGTTCCTGGACATAAATGTTTTCATCGTACGTGTCTTCCAGAGACAAAGCAGCGAGAGCTTGCCGTTCAGGCTCTCCCTGAGACAGGGAGGTGTCTTCGTTTTGAGACAAGCCTGCCGCCATCATCTGGACTCTATCCAAGATGGTTGAAGGGGCTTCTTTAACTCCACCCTCCAGTAGTATCTTTTTGACCACGTGCTCTTCGTAGCCCATTGTTTTGAAGAAGTTTAGCCTCATTTTGAACTCTTTTTCGCTCCACGATGACAGCAAAATGTCAGACGTTGCCTCTCCCTCTCCCTCCCCCTCCGTGGTTTCCTCGGGCAAACTAACGGGACTCGATCCTGTTGCCCAAAAGGGATCCTTCTCTCCTGCCTGATGATCCTCCAAGCTTTCCTGGAGGCCTTCATATCCAGGTAGAATCTGACCCTTGGATTTAACTAGAATCGGCTTGGAGGAACTCTTGGGAATCCCAGAATTCTTAGTGGCCGTGGCTTCAAGCCAATGCCGAGGATCATTCAAGACTGACAGATGTCCCTGTGGCTTGGGGTGCAATTGGGATTTCTCATCGGAATTTCTGAAAAGGTCATCCCGTGGGACATGAAGATGTTTTGGGTCTTGAGATTTCGCATCCACAGTAGGCAAGTCCGCTGTGGCATCCCAAGGTCTAGCCGAGTACGGTAGTTGCATCAAATGAGCAGCTTTGTGAAGAGATTCTTGTGGCTTGGTAAATTCCACAGGCCAGTCATGACCGGAGCCTCCAGTTCTATTCTCTTCCTGGATTTGACTGAGTTCTTCAGGTATGTCAAAGGCAGATTGAAGCCGATCTGGAGTCCCAGATCCGCCACTACTTGCAGCGTTGGCTTCCCACCGCAGTGAACAATCTCTCCCGAAACCGAACGGTGTCCTGTAGCCATTCCTTTGCCCCCGTGTGTTGTCTTCCTGAATCTCCTTGACCAAACCCAGCAACTCCGCTTTGACCGAGGTGGGCAAGATCAAAAGATCCATAGCATGTTTGTCATCATATTTCTCCACCAGTTCCCGAAAGGACCGCTTCACTTGAGCTTCACGTTCCTCTGGAAGCTTGGGGTTCTTCTGGTGTTTCCCCACAAATTCCTGGATCCTGCTCTGAGCCATGACAAAGGCTTCTGCCAACCCTGAGATCAGCAGCGTACCCGGGCGGAGAAAGGTGAGGCTCGCTGACGTCCCTCGAATGAGACAATCCAGAAATAACCCATGTGCACCTAAGAAAATGCACTGCATATCTTTAGGGTACTGTATTTCCTCCTGAACCTCTGGGCCACAAAGACCTTTAATGTATTCCTGGAAAACACAAGAACGTACAATATAGTCATTCCTCAAAGGTCTGAAACCAGAATAGTTTTTGTTACATCGGAAAAGAACTTTTTCCAACACTACAAAAAATAAAATAAATCCATTTCTGGAAACAGGCAATTTATTCCTAAATCTGTATTTTGGGTCTGTATTTTGGGTTCATGTTCTGTATGTTCTGTATTTTGGGTTCTGTATTTTGGATTCATGAGCAGATGTATAAACAATGTATCATATTTTTTGGTGTATAAGACACTCCAAAGTATAAGACGCACCGAGCTTTTGGGGAGGAAAACAGGAGAAAAAAATCTGCCTCTGCCTCCCAGCAATTTGCCTCCTTGCAGCAAACAGCCAGTTTCAGTTTCAGCAGAGCCTGATTAGCACAAACAGCTGATTGCCATAGCTTATTGCAGCGTGTCCCACTTTCAGTCTCCGCATTCTGTTTTCAGCTTCTGCATCCCCCATTTTTGGCCTTCGCGTGCTCCATTTTCCACCCATTCCGGACGGTGGGGATCGGAATAGGCAGAAAATGAGGATGAAAACAGGGTGCATGAATGCCAAATATGGGATGCGGAGGCCGAAAATGGGACACGTGGAGGAGGAAATAGGCAATGGCAATCACTGCAGCCTGAAACAGCTGATGGTCGGGAAGCCGATGGGACCAATAATAAGCTGCTTGTGATAATCAGGCTGTGCAGCTTGTTTGTTGGAAAGAAGCTTGTTTGTTGCAAATTGCTGGGAGACAGAGGCCAAAGGGTGGGGGCCAACGGATGGGCATGGCTATATTCGGTGTGTAAGATCCACCCAAATCTTCACCCTCTTTTAGGGAGGGAAAAATGTGTCTTATACTCTGAAAAGTATGGTAATTGTATTATTTCTTGAGTTTGCTAAAAATTGGCATAGTCATAGCTCACAGCACCACTATTTTGCTTCCACTTTGAATAATACAATTAAATAAATCATTTTATATTATATGCATATGCATATTTATAATATATGTGTATGTGTGTGTATAGATATACATATACATTTAACATAATTCTGGAGGTGGATGCTAGTTTAATAGCAGAAGCCACCTATCCCCGGCAACGTGGTTCTATATTTTCCATCTTTTTTTACAAATCATATTGATGTATTTTCTTTGTTTTCTTTTTGACTGTTTTCTTTTTGTTTTCTTTAGTTGTTTTATTGTTGTTTTACTTTTACTTAGTTTAAGCTTTCTTTTTATATCTTCATTTTGTATGGATACAGTGTGCGCCACTTAGAGTAGGCATATGGCAAGATAGCTAGAAAATAAATTGTAATAACAACAATAACAATAATACTAGTAGTAGTAGTAACAACAACAACAACAACAGCAACAACAACAAGAGTTTCTGAGTCAAGTTTTAAATCTATTCATATGTATTGTTTCAACTACTTCAAATAAGCAATATTCGCTTAAAATCAGGAGTGGAATTCAGTCGGTTCGTACCTGTTCAGGCAAACCGGATCTTAATTTTGCATCCGGTTCGTTGAACTGGTTGTTGCAAGGATCAGCTGGCCCATCCCACCTCATCCCGCCCCTCCCAGGAGTCTCCACACAGCCCGTTCATCATGCCAGGTAAGTGCAGGGCCCGCGTGGAGGGTCTGGGAGGGCAAAAAAATGAAAAAACATTTTGTGCCTCCGGAGGGCGGATGAGGCTGTTTTCACGCTTCCCTAAGCCTCCAGAGATTGAAAAACAGGCCTTCCGGAAGCCCAGAAACGGGCTCATTTCTGGCTTCCGGAGGGCCTACAAAGCCGGGGGAGGTCGTTTTTGCCCTCCTGGAGATTCAGGGAAGCCTCCAAACAGCGAAAAATGGGCCTACCGAAAGTTCTGGAAGTCTGAAAACAAGCTTATTTCCAGCCTCCGGAGGGCCTCCGGAGCCCAGGGGAGGCCGTTTTCGCCCTCCGGGAGGCTCGAAAAAAGACTCTGCAGCCTGGGGAAGGCAAAAATTCCTCTCCCCAGCCAGGTGCAGGGTGCCGAGTAGGCCACGCACACCCAGCAACCAGGCAGAGAACCGGTTACTAAAATTTTTGAATCCCACCGCTGCTTAAAAATGTTTTTTTTGGAAAACTAAAGAAAACATAAAACAACATTGAAGCAGTCCCTGCGCTGTGTCAAGTGATCCTAGGAATCCTTGCATAAGCCAATTTTTGTCCACATTGGACTGCACAGAATGACAAAGCACAGCGTTACGTAAATAAGGAAGTGCCTCTGTTTATGCAGCACAGATAAAGCAAGTGGTGTAAATAAGGAAACACAGTTCATCAAATTGAGAGCATTGGAAGCTCTTCTATTTCCCCCCCCAAAAAAAAACAGTCCCCAAACGTTTTGCCCCGTTTTCCTGCAGTGAAAAAATAAAATGAAAATTGTTCAATGTGAAGACCCTTTTGGTGAAGCAGATTGGAAACTATGCTAAGTTTTGAGGGCATGATTCTAACCTGCTTGGCCAAGGAGGAAATTTATTGGAATTAAATGAGATTTCCCAAAAGGCCAGAATTTATTGTTAATAAATCTGGAAAATATCAATCCACCTTGGGCTTTCACATTAAACATTTATTCCCAAAGTTGGAGGAAAACACACCAATCAGTACTGTCTCAAAAGTTCTTTTCGAAAGGCAACTGGAACTTTTTTTTGGCAGGGGGGATCATGAAAATGTTTTGCTTCTTAGCCAATAAGCTTTTTCAGTTCTGACTGAATGCTGGGGAATGGAAGGATTTATATTCTTTGCAGTCATCTTGTTGTGGCCCGCCAGTAGCCAGCAGAGCTGGCAGCAGATTCAGACAGTGAGGAGGTTGGGGAGGGACATTGGTCAGTCCTGGAGTCTGGGGAAGGCTCTGTTGAGGGCTCTGTGTCAGAGGCAGAGATGGGACTAGAGCCATTTGAGGGTTATCAGATGCCTTCAGAGTCAGACATCAGTGAGGCAGACGAACAGCCGGAGCCTGTTCCCAGTGTGCGCATGCACAGAGTTGCCAGACGAAGGGAACAGCTAAAGAACAGGGGCCGACTTGGGAGTAAGGCCACATGTGGATGATGAATGCCTCCTCCCTGAGGAAATAAAAGAGGAGCGAAAGGGGAGTGGAGTTTGCAGGAGACAATTAGTTCGCTTAATTGGTTCGTGGCTCTCTGAGACTCCTTGCCAAGTTTTGCAGGTATCGGTCAGCTCTCCAAGCCAGAGAAGGTCTGTGACTGTAAATCCTCCCTCGAAAGACTTTGGTGGGAAGGTAAATTAATAAAAGGGGGTTTTTTTTGTTGGGATGAGGAGTTTGCTTCATGCTCTGGTGAAGCCTAGGTTGGAACAAATCTGGTCGTGAGCACTAAGTCATGTTTGCTATTTGGCTCTGTTTGGAGGACAGAACCCTTCAGTGGAATCTCCTTCAAGTCACCTCAATTCATTAGTGACTTCAAGGCTGAACCCACGTCATTTCCTTGATAAAGCAACTTTTCCAACACCCCAATCAAATTTACAGACCTCGGGTTTCCAAAAAGTATCCAAGTTTTTTCCAACTTTAGATTTAGATGACCAGAGTTAGCTAGGCGACAGAAGTTAGGAAACAAAACCACCATTCAAGGCTTTGGGGAAAGTGCCACTCGTCAGACTGAATAACGTCTTCTCATGAAATAACACTGACCCGCATTTAGAGAGGACTACATTGCTCCAGGTGGCCTGGAGACTTTTGTTTCCCAAATAGCAAACAAGAGAAGACCATGATAAGCTGCTTTATAGGCATTGAGCCTGGATCGAGGATCAGAGCTGGCCTCACCTTTGCCCTGCGAAGATTATCTTGGCTTCCTTGCAGCTGCAACCAGATCTTCCTTGCTCCTTTGGGGTCCAATCCCAGCACCCCCATGACATTCAGCTCCACCTGAAAGAGGCGCTCAATCTGGGGACGGTGTTGCATCAACATCTCCTGGGCCTCCTCGGCCACCGCAAATTCGTCCAGGATCCTGCTGTTCGGCATGACGGAAGCCTGTGTCTGGCAGCTCTTCAAGACACAAGTTGCTACGTGGCTAATAAGCTGCAGGGAAGAGAAACCAGGCTGATTAAAAGGGTTGTGGGTGAGAGATGAATAGAATTGAGTTGAGTTGAGTTGAGTTGAGCTGAGCTGAGCAGAATATTGAGTAGAGTATTGTGGAGTGGAGTGGAGTGGAAGAGAAGAAAAGAGAAGAGAAGAGAAGAGAAGAGAAGAGAAGAGAAGAGAAGAAACTTCTTTATTGGCCAAATGTGATTGGACACACAAGAAATTTGTCTTTGGTGCAAATGCTGTGTGTACCAAAGGAGATTAAAATACATTTATAAAGAATAAAAAGATACAACACAATGATAGTCAACTAATAAGCTATCAAATCATACTAATAAACAAGTAAAACAATATAAACTGAAAGATACAAGCAACATGGTTATAGTCATAAATGGGAAGAGATAGATACTAGGAATAATTTGCAGGCTTAGTAAATTATTTGAGTGTGTTCTGGGAATTGTGGTTAAGTAAAGTGATGGCATTCGGAGAAAAAATTGTCCTTGTGTCTAGTTGTTCTGGTATGCAATGTCCGATAGCAATGTTTTGAGAGCAGAAGTTGAAAGAGTTTATGTCACAGAGTGAGGGGTCTGTTGATATTTTCACAGTCCTCTTTTTGTCCCATGCAGTATACAAGGGACGGTAGATTGATAGCAATTGTTTTTTTTTCTGCAGATATAATTATTAGCCAAGAGAAAACAAGGGAGCAAAAGGACACTGGATGCAGCTGCTTAAAAGCTTTCCAATCCCACAGGAGCCATGAAACATCAACATCTGCCTATTCCATGGCTTTGGGAAGGACACAGTAGGCTGATAAAAGTGCCAAATCCAATCAAATCATCTGGCCGAATATGCGAAGCAGCCTAATAATGTTTGATTCTCACCAGGCTCAAGGTTGACTCAGCCTTCCATCCTTCCGAGGCGGGTAAAGTAAGGACCCAGATTGTTAGCGGGGTGATAGGCTAACCCTGTAAACAGCTTAGAGAATGCTGGAAAAACACTATGTTATTGTTATTCAAAGTCCCATGACTGAAAAAAAGTAAAGGAGGAGGGACCTGGAATGGAGGTTGGAGGGGGGCAATATTCAGAAGAACTGACCAGTTTTGATGAAAATAAGTTTGATGAAAAGAAGGACTGGGGGGGGGGGGGTTGACATGATAGCAGCATCTCAGGCCACAAAGAAGAGGGAGTCAAGCTATTCTCCAAAGCAGGGGTCGCCAACATTTCGGTCCTCAGGGACCACTACATTCATAATTTTAAATCCCGCAGACCACCAATATGATTTTTTTTAAAAAAAGATAAATAGTATTTAGTGCAATGTAAAAAAATGCAAATAATTTGACCACTGCTCCAAAGCACCCGAGGGCAGGAGACAAGAAGCAATGGGTGGAAATTAATCAGGGAGAGAAACAACCTAGAACCAAGGATAAATTTCCTGACATTGAGAACAATTAATCAGTGGAACAACTTGCCTCCAGAAGTTGTAAATGCTTCAACCCTGAAAGTTTTTTAAGAAAATGTTGGATAACCATTTGTGTGAAAGGGTGTAGGGTTTCCTGCCTAAGCAGGGGGTTGAACTAGAAGACCTCCAAGGTCCCTTCCAACTCTGTAACTCTAACCAGCTGCCCCTTCCCATAAGGATGCATTAAATTTCTTCTCTCTCTATTTGCAAATTGCAAATTGGATAGGATGATTTGCAAAGTCCAGCTTCTGCACCAATAAGGGGCTCCTGTGAAATAAAGCTGCACGTATCATAAAAATGACCCCTTGGAGTTGAAAGAAACCTGCCAATGGCGCTGAACTGCAAACCCTCATTTGTATACAATAGCAAAGAACATGCAAATGAGAAAGAAACTTCTGTAGAAGTCAGATTAGGGCTCTTTCCCACATGCACAGTCTAAACCCGTGATGGCGAATCTATGACACGTGTGCCAGAGGTGGCACGCAGCATCCTCTCTGACGGCACCCGAGCCATTGCCCCTGTTCAGCTCCGCCGTGCATACATGCACACCTCCCGCTGGCCAGTTGGTCTTTGGGTCTCTGCTGCGCATGCACAGGGGGTGGGGCATATGCCGGAGGCATGCTTGCATGTGCAAGGTGCATGCAGAGTGTGTGTGTGCATGCGGGACCACATCCAGGGCCATGCAGAGGGGGCTGCGCACATGTAGGGGAGCCCGTGCATGCACTGGAAGAGGGTCCATGCATGGGGCGCGTGTGGGCAGAGGAGGCTGCACCAACATGTGCGCATTTTCCGCACTCGGTCCGGAAAAGGTTCCCCATCACTGATCAAAACACTTGAATTCATCCATGTGAATGGGTGTCCAACCTATGGCCCCGTGGACCCTACGTGGCCCAGGACAGCTAGCAATACAGCCCCACAATAATTTGAAAATTATTAGGCTATTTGCATAACATTAACTATTTTAGATATTTTATATGCAGCCGAAGACAAGCGAAAAAAAACTGGGTGCCTGTGTTTCTAAATGCTTAGCTTGAAGAAATAGGTTTCGATTCCCAAAGCCTACAAAATGCTGATCTCATCTTCCAGGAAGAGTGGGGGAAGGGGGGGGAAGCTTGACTTCCAAGACAAATGCAATAATTACATTATACAGGTAATGCTCGACTTACAACTGTTGATTTAGTGAACCTTTAAAAGTTACAACATCACTGGAAAAAAAAAAGGCTAACGACCTTTTTTTTTCAGATTTACGACCATCGCTGCATCCCCCACGTTGGTCACGTGACCAAAATTCAGATGCTTGGCAACTGGTTCACATTCACGACCGTCGCTGAGTTCCCGGGGTCCTGCGGTCCTCTTCTTTTGAGGCTTCCTAACAAGCAAAGTCGGCGAGGAAGCCAGGTTGACTTCACAACCGGGTTACTAATTTGTCAACTTTAACATCTGCAGCAAGAAAGATCATAAATGGGGGCAAAGCTCGCCTAGCAAATGTCTTGCTTAGCAACAGAATTTTTAGGCTCCATCATGGTCGTAAGTTGAGGATTATGTGTATGATATAGTGACCGCAAAGCAAGGGAAAGGATATTGGCATAAAAGCATTGCTGGGGGCCTATGTGAAATAATCTTTCAAGCACAGAATCAGATAAAAAGGGCCCCGCTGGAGACTGGGGGCCAATCGTTTCAACCCATGCCAACTTCTCTCACAGAAGTTATTTTCTAAACTTAAAATTTCGGGTACATTTGTCAGATTTATAATCTTGCCTTTCCTCAAGAGAGATCGAAGGAGGAGGCAGACTCCACCACGCCTCAGTTAAATGATTAGCTGGGGATGTCAATGGTTAAAAGATCAGCAGATTGTAAAAAGGAAAGTAAATGTAAACAGCAAAGGCCTCCCTCAATTCACAGAATAACATAAAACAACAGAGTTGGAGTAGTGACAGGTTTCATTTTCCTGGGCTCCAAGATTATCATAGATGGGGACTGCAGCCAAGAAATTAAAAGACGTTTGCTCCTGGGGAGGAAAGCTATGGCAAATCTAGATAGCATACTAAAAAGCAGAGGCATCACCGTGCCAACAAAAGTGCGTATAGTCAAGGTTGTGGTTTTCCCAGTTGCAATGCTTGGCTGTGGAAGTTGAACCACAAGAAAGGCTGAATGCCAAAGAATAAGGGGGGGGGGGGCTTTGAACTCTGGTGCTGGAGAAGACTCCTGCAAGTCCCTTCACACCGGTCAGTCCTAGAGGAAATCAACCCTGACTGCTCTTTAGAAAGCCAGATCCTGAAGATGAAACTCAAGTACTTTGGCCACCTAATGAGAAGGAAGGACTCACTGGAGAAGAGCCTCATGCTGGGAAAGATGGAGGGCAAAAGAAGAAGGGGACGACAGAGAATGAGGTGGCTGGATGGAGTCACTGAAGCAGTAGGCGTGAGCTTAAATGGACTCCAGAGGATGGTAGAGGACAGGAAGGCCTAGAGGAATGTTGTCCATGGGGGTAACAATGCTTCGGACATGACTTTGCAACTAACAACAACAACAACAACAACAAAGTTGGAAGGGACCTTGAAGGTCTTACGGTCCAATTCATGGCAGGGGAAGGATCCATCAAGGAGAGCTGCCCTTCATCCCACTTGGACTGGGTACCCACCCAGAAAATGTGGGGTGGAGAAATGCTGCCCAACTGGACACATACAAAACTACGACATGCAAAACACGCCACTTCCCTTGCCAAGGGGATTTCTCATTTATTTTCATACTGTGTGGCAAAGTGAAAGGAGAAACCAAAACAACAACAACAACAAAAAGTTTGCCTGGGCATTTTCATGGAAAGGACGGACTGTAAATATCCTCAGAGCCAAAGTCCGGTCAGCCCCAAAACAGGGATCTCCTACCCTAGAGGGGACCAGCGTCATAAAAGCAAAGACCACAACCCCCGCCCCCCCTCAAAAAAAAAAAGGACGGGAGAAAAGAACAACCAGAGGGATCCTCAACCCCCCCCAAAAATCCTTTAACCTTAAACTGTCTACTGTTGGCCTCCCCCTATTCCTAAGAGATCACATAAGCACACCAGCGTGCCTTCCCTCCGTCCTAATGTTCCCACTTCCTGTGTTCTTAGACATGTTTATTCTTATTCCTTATCTTATCTTGTACATGAGTGACAAACTAGACAAAATAAAAACAAACAAAAATAAAATTAAATCCTTCACAATCACAATGTCTTCTTGGCAAAGGAGCCTTGGCTAAAAGATGTGCCGCCCCGCACCAGCCCACTCCGCGCTGAAGGGGGGGGGGATTTCCCTCTCTGCCCCGATGATCGGACCGAAGAGCTCCCCCTCAACCCGACCGCCCCCCCTCCCCAACTGACCCCATTCGGTTCTCTTTGGGTCCTCGGCATCGCCAACTCTTGCGCCTCCCGCTCGAGATCCATCACGAGCCCAGGGGGCGGTTGGAGACCCTGCCCGGGTCGCCGCCCCGATGGCTTGGGAGTAGTGGGGAGGGAGGACGGGATTGCCCAATCGCCTCTATTCCTTCCCCACCCCCCAGCACGACCCTCCCCCTTCCCCATTTGCAACGAAAGGGGGAAGGGGTGAAGTCCCCCGAAAGAGACCGCGCGCCTTACCCGCTGGAGTCGCCAAGGGAGCCCGCACAACTACTCCATGCGTTCCCATCGCTGCTGCTGCTGCTGCTTTCGTGGGCCGTGTGTGTGGAGAGACAGAAAAGGAGGGAGGCTCTTGTCCCTGCCCCAGCCCCTCCCGCGAAAGACCACCACACCCCCAAAACTCAGCAAACTTAGCGCTCAAGTTTCAGCTTCCGTCTTAGTGCCAAGCGGAAGCGCCCGACGGCTTGTTGCAGAGCTGGAGTTTCCCAGCTGGGCGGCGCGTCAGGAGGGGCGGTTCCTGTGAGGCGGTGACTTGCTGCGCGGAAGAAGAGGTTTCTGAACATGGTCAGAGTACCATCTCTCTCTCTCTCTCTCTCTCTCTCTCTCTCTATCTATCTATCTATCTATATACACACACACATATATCCATCTTTATCTGCCTACCTTCCTACCTATCTTTATCTATCCTTATCTGCCTGCCTGCCTGCCTGCCTGCCTGCCTGCCTGCCTACCTACCTACCTACCTACCTACCTACCTACCTACCTATCTATGTATCTCACCTACCTACATATGTCTACCCATCCATCTATTTATTAACTATTATCTACCTATTTAATCTATCTACCCATCTATCTATCTATCATCTGTCGATAGAGATAGATAGATAGATAGATAGATAGATAGATAGATAGATAGATAGATAGATAGATAGATAGATAGATAGATATAAATATATATTCACCCATCCATCCATATCTATCTATCTATCCATCCATCCATCCATTATTTATCGTTTATCTACCCATCTATCATCTGTATCATCTATCCATTTATTATCTATCTACCTACCCACCCACCCATCCTCTATCTATTCCTATGGCTCTCCTTTCTCTGTCTCTTTCTCTCCCACTCCTCCCCCCCCCCCTTTGCAAAGGTACATGGTTTTTCTCCATGCCCAGGCATCTAGCTGGGTTTACGCAATCACACAATCTCCTGACCAGGATTAGCTGGCGCAGTCGCCCAACGTGCAAATGTTGATTTTAAAGCCTCTCAGGAGGATGCGTGTTTGTGCGAGTTATCATGTTTACCAATCCTTTCAGGTGGCTTGTGCTTCAATGAATCTGCAACTCCGGGCAAAGGTTGGAATTGAGCAACTAGCTAAACACTGGGTAAACAAAGTCTGTAAGTCGAATGAACACAAACACAGACACCCACACATATGCTTCAATGTGCGATTATACAGTATTGTGTGCCTGCTAGATTGCCCCCATGGGTAATTCTTGTTTTGTTGTCTCCTCAAATGAATGACTACATTAAAAAGGAGGAGGGGGGAGGAGGAGGAGGAGGAAGAGGAGAAAAGAAGAAGAGGAAGAAGAAGAAGAAGGAAGAAGAAGAAGAAGAAGAAGGAAGAAGAAGGAAGAAGAAGAAGAAGAAGAAGAAGAAGAAGAAGAAGAAGAAGAAGAAGAAGAAGAAGAAGAAGAAGAAGAAGAAGAAGAAGAATATAGGACTTGCGGGCTGCACCGATTGGGTGCAGAGTGGCCACCCTAACCCATGCTGCCGTGCCCAGAACCCAGTCTCCACAACCCTCCAACTATTGCCAATACCCCAAGCCGAGAACTGGCTTAGTCTAGCCTCAGTTTCCTGTCTGCAAAGGTTTCTGCATTGCTCTGGAGTGAAACTGGTTCAGGACACCATGAGAAGTTTCTTAACCTGAAAACAGCTAAAATAATGAACCTCCCACAAGGCTAAACACAAGCGTGAAATGGTCGAACGCCTAGCAGCCCCCTCCTGCCTTTTTTTTTTTTTATGTCACTGCAGTGCCGTGACATCCTGAGAAACCCCCTAAAACAGAAGCAAAATTTCCCCAAGAATCAGAAAGGATGTCGGCTCCCCCAGGAAAAAGTTAGGTGCAAAATGCCCCACTTCTGGTTTCAATCAGCTATGGCGTAACCAGATAATTGCATTTACCGTAATTTCCCTCCCTTCTTTATGTTCTTCGTTGCCACTGGACACCTTGAGTTTGCTCTGTGACATTTGTGGGGTTTCCCCCCCCCATCCCTAGACTTCTTCTCCCCCTCCAAACCTTACTGTACTTCTGCAAACCTCCTATGGTTGATGAAATCATCCCACCAGTAAATATTTCTATTTTTGGCAATTGTATTTATAATCCAATTGGAATAGAGATGGAAAGGGACCTTGGAGGTCTTCCAGTCCAACCCCATACTCAAGCAGGAGACCCTATACCAGTGATGGGTAACCTTTTTGTTGTCAGATGCCAAAAATGTGCGCATGCACGCACATGTGACAGCACACGCATGTGCCAGCATCCATAATGCAAAACACACACAATCCCCCCCCCCCGCTCCCCTGCCAATACCAGCTGAGCTTGGTATTTCCTCCAGGTGTCAGGGGGAGGACATTTTCCCCCTCCCCAGGCTCCGGAGACTTTCCTATAGTCTGGGGAAGGTGAAAACAGCCTCCTGCGGCCCTCTGGAAGTCCAAAAATCAGCTGGCTGGCGCACACATGCATGCTGACGCCCACAGCTCATGTGCGGGCAGATATGGCTCCGTGTGCCACCTGTGCCATAGGTTCTCCATCACAGCCCTATACTGTTTCAGACAGGTGGCTGCCCAGTTCTTTTCTTAAAAACCTCCCTTGTTGGGAGCACCCACAACTCTTGAAGGCAAGCGGTTCCACTGGTTAATTGTCCTCCCTGTTGGGAAGTTTCTCCTTAATCCCAGGTTGCTTCTCTTCTTGATTAGTTTCCATCCATGGCTTGTTGTCTTGCTTTATGGGGTTTGGGGAAATAGATTGTCTCCTTTCTTTGAGGTGGACCTGTTGCTTTCAAGTTTGCAAGTTTGCAAGTTTAGTAACATTTATATGCTGCCCAATCCCGTAGGACTCCGGGCGGCTTACAGTACAGAAATATGTCAAAAATAAAATACAGGGAAAGAATAGATAGATTTAAAAACGGCACACCATACACTCCGTTCTAAATGGGGCTGGACCGTATTTTGGGGTCAACAGCTCCAGGCCTGCCGGAACAGCCAGGTTTTAGTGGCTTTCCGGAAGGCCGAGAGAGTGGGAAGGGTCCGGATCTTTGCGGGTAGATCATTCCACAGGACCAGAGCAGCTACAGAGAAAGACCTCCCCCGAGTAGTCGCCAATCGGCATTGCCCGGTTGACGGTACCCGAAGGAGGCCCAGCCTGTGAGATCTTATGGGTCGTTGGGAGGTATGTTGCAGGAGGCGGTCCTGCAGATATCCAGGTCCCAAGCCATGTAGGGCTTTAAAGGTAATAACCAGCACCTTGAAGCGCGTTCGGAGACCGATGGGAAGCCAGTGCAGCTCACGGAGGATAGGTGTAGCATGGGTGTATCTAGGTACACCCAATATCGCTCGTGCGGCCGCATTCTGGATCAATTGTAGTCTCCGAACACTCTTCAGGGGCAGCCCCAAGTAAAGCGCATTACAGTAATCAAGCCTCAAGGTGACAAGAGCATGAGTGACCATTTGAAGTGCCTCCTGGTCCAGGTAGGGCCGCAACTGGTGCACCAGGATAACCTGGGCGAAAGCCCCCCTGGTCACAGCCGACAAGTGGTATTCTAATGTCAGCTGCGAATTCAGGAGGACACCCAAGTTGCGGACCCTTTCGTGGTGTGGAGACAATAACTTGGTCCTTAACACCAGTAAGACTAAGGAGCTTATAGTGGACGATAGAAGGAATAGATCAGACATCCAGCTCTTGCTTATCAAGGGAGACCAAGTGGAGCAAGTGGCCAGTTTTAAGTTTCTGGGTGTTATCATAAAAGAGGAGCTGACCTCACATTGCATCATTAGTCACAAGGGCCCAGCAGAGATTATACTACCTGAGACTTCTCAGGAAACAGAAACTGAATGGAAAACTGCTAGTGACCTTCTATCTCTGCACCTTAGAGAGTATGTTAACTTATTGCATCTGTGTGTGATTTGCCAATTGCACAGTGGCAGATAGGACAGCGCTCCAGAGAGTCAACGTCATTGCCCAGAAGATCATCGGTTGCCCTCTCCCTTCTTTGAAAGAGCTTTATAACTCCCACTGCCTTAAGAAAGTTCAAAAACATTCTTAAAGATCCATCTCATCCTGGGCACCCTTTTTTTTTTAACTATTACTATCTGGCAGACGGTACAGGATAATAAAAACAAGAATAGGCTGAAAAACAGCTTCTATCCCAGGGCAGTAAACATATTGAATTCTATGGTACAGTGCAATATTAATGCAGTATCGGGGGTTTTCCTTTTCAGTTATATAGCATGTGAAGGATGTGTGTTCGTGTTTTTGTTTTTATAGTTATAATGCACACTGAAGATGGCATTTAATTTCGTTGCACGAGGTGCAATGACCATAAAGTAAACTCAAACTTTGTGGCAGCCCTTCAAATCCCGGAATACTCAAACTGAAATACTGAAGTGCTTCAAGATCGAAAGTGGGAGTTTCATTCCAAAAATTAGCAACCGTGATTCCCCCTCCGAAATTTAAAAAGCACGGGCATTTGAGAAGGTTGCAAAAGTGGGAATATTTTGATGTGTTCATCTTTCTTTTCCAGAAATAAATGCTTTTTACCCTGCGGTCCTAAAGCAATCTGGGGGAAGTTTCACTTTTAAAAAATTTTGAGTCGCCATGAATCACTAACCCTGCCCAGAGTCTCCCTCCAACCTTTTTCCATTCAGCATCGTAGAGGTCGACCTTACAGCCATTCATTTAGTGATTGTACAAAGCCACAACGGCACTGACTGTTGACTGTTTTTCCACACTTACGACCACTTTAGCATTCCCCACAGACACGTGATCACGCTTGGCACCTGGCCTGGATTTATGAGGTTGTAGTATCCCTATTTTTCACACTTACGACCTTTACAGCATCCCATGGTCATGTGATAAAAATTCCGACGCTTAGCACCTGGCTCATATTTATGATGGTCGTAGTGTCCCGGAGAGGGGGGGGTCATACCAGTGGTGGGTTCCAGATCCTGTTCCAACCGGTACATCACCCACATGGACGTGCGGGACGTGCGCATGCGTTGTACTTGCCTGTGATGCTTCCACAAGCCTCCGCGACGCTCCAGCTGCTCGGTGGAGCATCGCACAGGCGCCGTACGTGCCACGCGCATGCAGGGAAGCGCCAAAGGCTTAAAGGACAGATAAGGAGCTTGGATGGCTGGGTGGGCCCTCCGGAGCACCGTGCCGGAACGGTACTCGGTGCTCCGGGCAGGCTCCGATACAGCTCTACCGGGGCATACTGCCTGCAACCCACCACTGGGTCATGCAATCCTCTTTTACAACCTTCTGGCAAGCCAAGTCAACGGGGAAGCCAGATTTATTTAAGCGCCAGGCTGCTAACTTAAAAAAACTGCAGTGATTCACTTACCAACTGTGGCACAAAAGGTCGTAAAAAGGGGCAAAACTCACTTAACGAATGTCTGACTTAGCAACAGAAATATTAAGGCTCAATTGTGGTCATGAGGCGAGGATTAGCCATACAACTTTTTTGTAGATTAAAAGTTTAGCTTTTGTCTCCAATTATGGGATGGAATCGTGCAGAAAAATAAAAATTTGGTGCTTTGAAATTTGAAAATCAAAGCGTGCATGCTGTTTGTTAAATCTCTATGGAGATTCCCAGTCATCCTGGCCCTGGTTGTCCCAAAGGTGCTTTTTCAAGAGGCAACTGGACTTTCTGGTTTTTCTTTGAAGAAGTTTCGTTTCTCACCCAAGAAACTGAAGAAGTTGCCTCTTGAAAAAGCACCTTTGCGCGGGCAAAAGGTTTAAAATTAATTTGGGAATCAGATTGAGGAGAAATAAATGATACTGATTGAAAAAAGTATTTGGAATAGAAGAATATATGTGAATACGTCAGTTAAGAGTTAAGGAAAATGGATATAAAGTGATATGGGGTAGTACTGTGGGAAGTTATCATCCAGCCCTCTCCCAGAAAAATGAAATATCCTAGGAAATATTGAAAAGGCAGAATATTTCTCTGGATGTGAAAAGAAACATGTTTTAAAAGACAGAATAGTTGCCTATAGCTTTCTGCCCATCCCCAGCTAATGGGCCATTAAGATGGCCAGGCTAGCCCACTATACATAATAAAGACTTCTCCTCACTGCAGCTGTAGGGGGAAGGGATATTACTCAACTCTCTACATGGCATCTGAGAACTCATCTATACCTGGACTCATCACAGCCTAGAGAGTAGCCCCCTGCATGGCACCATGGGAGTCTGATAACCAATCAGAATACATTTCTTACACAGAAACAGGAAACAGAGAAGTGGGACTAAACAGGGTATAAAAAGCCTAGCAAGCCCCTTCCTCAGCCCTTCTCTCTTCTTCTTCATCAACATTGAAGCATGTGGTCACCTTTTCTGTTCTGGGCTCAAGCCATGTGGCCCTGTCCAACAATAAACCATCTTTCCAAGCAGCCTCCATGTCTCCAGTGTCTTCTTCCCCACTTGGAGCTGAACCCAAAAGGACATTTCTTTCAACAGTACCTAATACCACATAAATCAAATAGATGGTAAATATACAAATATCCGTTGGAGGTAAAATAAAGAGGTTGGAACACACAAACATAAGTGGTAGGATTGTGATAATGCACAAAAAATATGGGATATGATGTTTAGAGAAATTAGAGCGTTCTTGAATGTAAATTTAGACATGTCACAGAATTGCATTAGTGTTGCTGGTGGAAAAACGGGATATAAATGAAACAAAAAATGGAATTGATTGTAAATTTGATAATAGCAAGATTAGTGATGGCTAAAAAATAGGGACAGAAGTGGGATATTCAAAGAAATGAGTGGTACAATGAAATTAGTATGGAAACAAATGATAAATTAACAATGGAAATTAAATTTTAAAAAGGGATGATCGAAGCAAACAATTATAATGAAATACGGGGGAATTTTATAAAATCAGTGTTGGTGGAAGGCAAAGGGAATAAACCTGCTCAAGAATATATGTTGTTTTGCAACATATATTCTTGAGCAGGTTTCTTTTTTTCTTTTTTTTGTGTGTTTTTTTAATTGTTGTGTGTATTAAATGTATAAGTATATATATAACAGAGAGATACAAAGTGTGTGTGTGGGGGGGAAATATAGTTAGAATAGATTAGCACAGGTAAGGGAATAAGAAATGATACTAAATTATGTCGGGGTTGGCGGAAATACCATCCCAAGGAAACATAAACTGAGATTCAAAATAGACACACCAACAACAATAGAAAAAGAAAGGGAGAGAGGAGGAGAGAAGGAAAGGAAGACGGGGGAAAGAAGAAAGAGGTAAGGAGAGGAGGATGGAAAGGAGAGAAAGAGGAGGAGAGAGGGTAGAAAGGGGAAGAGGAAGAGCAGGAGTAGGAGAAAGGTACGGGAAGAAGGAAGGGGAAGGAGAGGAGGAAGGAGGAAAGTAGAGAAGGGAGGGAGGGAGAAAGGAAAGGGAAAGGAGGATGGAAGGGAGAGAAAAGGAAGGAGAGAGGGTAGAAAGGGAAAGAGGAAGAGCAGGAGCAAAGGAGAGGCAAGGGAAGAAGGAAGGGGAAGGAGAGGAGGAAGGAAGAAAGTATAGAAGGGAGAGAGGGTGAAAAGAAAGAAGTAAGAAGAGGAGGATGGAAAGGAGAGAAAGGAGAAGAGAGGGTAGGAAGGAGAGGAGAAAGAGCAGGAGTAGGAGAACGTACAGGAAGAAGGAAGGGAAAGGAGAGGAGGAAGGAAGAAAGTAGAGAAGGGAGGGAGGGAGAAAAGAAAGGGAAAATAAGGTGGTGTTATAACAGGAGGAAGGGATGGTAAACAAAGCAACCCAAACTGTATATTATAACCTATTAAATGAAATAATAAATGTATAAGAATGATAAATGTTAAAACACCTGTAACCAAACGACATGCTGTATGTGATGATGGATATTTTTTCTTTTTTGTGTTTTTTCTTTTTTCTTTTTGTTTTTTCATTGTTGTGTGTATGTGTTGTCTATGTAATAATGCCAATCACCTCCACTAGACCGATAAGATCGCATAGATTAGGCCTCCTCCAAATTCCATCAGCCAGCCAGTGTAGACTGGCAACTACTCGGAGGAGAGCCTTCTCGGTGGCTGCTCCGACCCTCTGGAACGACCCGTGGAGATCCGGACCCTCACCACCCTCCAGACCTTCCGCGCCGCACTTAAAATCTGGCTATCCCGGCTGGCCTGGGGTTAAAGACTCTAACCCCTACTCGAATTGTATGACTGTTGAGTTCTTAAATGATGTAGTGCTTTTATGTTGTAAATTGTTTGTCCTTCCCCCCCCCCCCTTTTTGAACTGTGAGCCGCCCTGAGTCCCCCCAGGGAAAAGGCCGCATACAAATAAAGTGAAACTAAACTAAACTAAACTAAACTAAACTAAACTAATAAAAATTAAAAATAAAATTAAAAAAAGAATATATGTTGTTTTGGGGGAGGTAAGGGTACAAATGAAATAAATTGTATCTTTTAGTTGTTACAGATGAAGAAATATAAGGCAGAAAAACAGGGTCACTGGGGGTGCACTGTATTATTAGTTTCCTTCTTTCTTTCTTTCTTTCTTTCTTTCTTTCTTTCTTTCTTTCTTTCTTTCTTTCTTGTATTTAGATGTATATGTCTTTGCATTATTTGCATTTAATTATATATATATATATATATATATATATATATATATATATATATATATATATGTATGTATGTATGTATGTATGTATGTATGTATGTATGTATGTATGTATGTATGTATATATATATATATATATATTAAAAAGCACTTTTGGGACAATTCAAGCATATGTGCGTTTGTTTAGAAATCTTCCTGTATTCAGTGGTTATTATTTCCACCTTACAATTGTGTAAGTCCTTACTGAAGCAACCTCTTTCCATGTTTCTCAAAGGCCTGGCGGAATATTTCCCCTATTGGTTAAGAAAGGAAAGAGCTTGAGACGAAGGTTGATGAGTGCAAGGAAGACACGTAGAACAAGATAGCCAGCATACCTTTTGAGTTCTTTCTTATTCCTTTACACAAAGGAGTAAAGGATTGTAAGAGGGGAAAAATGTTCTCCCCTGCCGTACCAGTTTTAGGGGAGGGCAGCATTCTCCCAGCTCTGCTAAATTGTTTTGCTTCTGTTCAGTGAATTAAAAGTTGCCGATAGGAGATTCTCCTTTATTTCAGCACTTCCTCCTCCTGTGTTGAGAAATACCACAAGGGAGCAATTGTCAGATTTTCAGGGGTCCTCCCAAAAGCTTCTGCAGCCCGGAGACAGCCTTGGCCAACTCAGGTTGTGCACCTTGATTTAAAGGGCTCGGCTACCCTTTGCATGCAAAATACAGTTCTAGGATCAGACACTGGACAAAGTTATTGCCTTGAGATGGGTGGGTGGAAGGGAGGAAGGAAGGAGGGAGGGAGGGAGGGGGAAGATGGGAAAGGGAGAGCAGGTGGGCGAATGGGAGGGTGAGTGAGGAAGGAAGAGAGATGGGGGAGAGAGGGAAAGGGAGGGGGAAGGGAGGAAGAAGGAAGATGGGAAAGGGAAGGAGGGGGAGGGGATAAAGGAAAGAAGGAAGGGGAATGGGAGGGCGAGGTAAGAAGGAAGAGAGATGAAAGAGGGAGAGAGGGAAGGAAGGGAATGGGAGAGGAAGGGAGGAAGTCAGGAGGGAGGGAGGGAGAAGGAGGGAGAGAGGGGAGGGAAGGAGGGAGAAAGTAAGGAAGGAAGGGGAACGAAAGGGTGAGGGAGGAAGGAAGGAAGGAAGAAGGAGGGAGGGAGGGAAGGGAGAAAGGAAGGAGAATGGGAAGGTGAGGGAGGAAGAAGGAGAGGGAGGGAGGACCGAAGGAAGGAGGAGGGAGGGAGGGAGAAAGGAAGGAGAATGGGAGGGTGAGGGAGGAAGAAAGACAGGAGAAGGAGGGAAGGAAGCGCAGACACTAAATGGACTGCATATGGTTGTTAAGTGCCACCACTAATTTTATAACACATAATCAATTATTAATTTTGATCTTTCAGTTATACAGGTAGTCCTCAAGTTTATGACCGTGGCAGTGTCCTGTGCGTGTGTGTGTGTGTTTGTGTGTGTTACGTGATTCCCTCTTGCGACCTTCTGACAAGCAAAGTCAATGGGGAAGCCAGATTCGCTTAACTATCGGGCTACTAACATATCATCTGAAGTGACTCACTTAACAACTGCAACCAGAAAGGTTGTAAAACGGGGCAAAAACTCAACGTGAACAATATTTCACTTAACGACATACATTTTGGGCTCCATTGTGATCTCAAGTCGAGGACTATCTGTCTTTCATTTCAGATGTTTGAAAATAGGCATTCGGAAAACTGGAATGACCATTAGGATTGGATAGGGGACTTGCAAAAAATAAAATAAATAAGAGCCATGGTGGCTCAGTGGTTGGAGTGCAGTACTGCGGGCTACTTCTGCTGACTGCCGGCTACCTGTAATATGGCAGATGGAATCTCACCAGGCTGAAGGTTGACTCAGCCTTTCATCCTTCCGAGGTCGGTAAAATGTGGACTTCGATTGTTGCGGGCAAGAGGCTGACTCTCTAAAACCTCTTAGAGAGGTATATGAAGCATTATAAAGTGGTATATAAGTCTAAGTGCTACTGCTATTGCAATGCCGCTTGGCATTTTTAACACCCCTGAGATTTCTACTCTGCTGTGGTTAACAGAACTGGAAGGGATCTTGGAGGTCATCTAATGCAACTCCTTGTTCAAGCAGAAGGCCCTACCTACACCATTTCTGACAGCGTCTCTCCAGTCTCTTCTTGAAAGCCTCCAAGGATGAAGCACTCACAACTTCTAAAGTCGAGCTGTTCAGAAGCTGTGACTATATATATCCCCCTTCTCCAAGTGGATGCAAGTAAGAACAGTTTCCAAAACGTTCTGATTTTCCAGCGCTATTACAAATAATGACATTTTAACTAAAGCTGGAAGGAACTGGATGAGCTGCATTGGCGCAGTGGTTAGAATGCAGTACTGCAGGCTACTTCTGCCTGAAATTTAGCAGATCAAATTCACCAGGCTCAAGGTTGACTCAGCCTTCCATCCTTGCGGATGTCAGGAAAATGTGGGCCCAAAATTGTTGGGGGCAAATAGGCTGACTCTGCAAACCTGCTTAGAGGGGGCTGTAAAGTACTGTGAAGCGGTATATAAGTCTATTGCTATTGCTTGATCTGGATCTGGAAGCTCAAAAGCTTTATTTTAGCTGTAGGCAGGGCCATCCAAAATCGCCCCAGAAAGCATTTTGATAAATATATTCTGCACTTTTAGTGTTGCAGAAGGGGCACAGTGGCTCAGTGGCTAAGACGCTGAGCTTGTCAATCAGAAAAGGTCAGCAGTTTGGCAGTTCGAATCCCTAGCACCGCGTAACAGAGTGAGCTCCCGTTACTTGTCCCAGTTTCTGCCAATCTAGCAGTTCGAAAGCATGTAAAAAATGCAAGTAGAAAAAATAGGAACCACATTTGGTGGGAAGGTAACAGAGTTCCATGCACCTTTGGTGTTTAGTCATGCCGGTCACATGACCACGGAGACGTCTTCGGACAGCGCTGGCTCTTTGGCTTTGAAACGGAGATGAGCACTGCCTCCTAGAGTCAGGAACGACTCTATGTGCGAGGGGAACCTTTACTTTTAGTATTGCTGAGAAAACTACATGGGCATGTCCAGAAGGTGACTAGAATACGATCCCAACTCAAAACGGACTTCACCGGGTTAATAAAATATTTGAGGCGGGGGGACATAATAAAACCAGATAAATGCATTCAGGACATCATGAGCACACAAGGACGTCAACAAGAGAGAAGACAGGAGATCTGATTTGCTTAACCATGATTTACTGAAAAATTGCACAAAGTGAAAAGCAAGCAAACCGCACAACGGCCTCACATGTCAGGCTAATTCAAAGACTGGGGTGGAAGAGATCTTAAGTCAAGAGCAGACCTGTGGCCTTGGGGAAAAGATCAGACTGAGAAGCCATTGAGCCCAATGAAGGTCATGGGTGGTGGTGGTGGGGTTTCCTGCCCCTCTGGCGAGCCCCCTTCGGCATCCTTGTCTACAGAGATTCTCAGTCCTCCGGGCCATGCTTGTCCCAAAGGTGCTTTTCTTTTTCCCCCAGAAGGCAACTGGACTTTGTTTTTCCTCGAAGAAGTTTCGCATCTCGTCCAAGAACTTTCTTCGGTTCTTAGATTGAATGGTGGAGGATGGAAGGGTTTATATTCCTTGCAGTCGTCTGGTCGTTAGTGCTCTTTCTGGGAGTCATAGAGGCCACCTGGAGGTTTATCTGTGCCTGAGTCATGGAAATGGGTGGGGAACCTTCTTGGAACTGCTGAAAGGACTGTGTTGTAAACGGTATTGTATCCTCTGTTGAAAGAGGGCTGTCCAATCTTAATGCAGATGGCTTCTTTGACCCCTCTCTCCAACCGGTAGTTCCTCTCTTGTCCAAACTTTTCTGTCTTCAAAAGATGACACTCCTCCTATCTCCTGTTTGCAACACAGTCCTTTCAGCAGTTCCAAGAAGGTTCTACACCGGGGGTGTCAAACTCGTGGCGTCATGTGACATATCAAGACTCCCCCCCCCCCAAATCACTAAACCGGGCATGTGCGTCGCCAGCGCGTGATGCATCCGGCCTGCAGGCGGCGAGTTTCACAGCCCTGTTCTACACTCATTCATTTGACCCTGACGGCACAGATAAATCTTCCAGTGGCCTCAACGACTCTCAAAATGACTGGATGATTGCGAGGAATATAAACCCTCCCGTCCTCAACCATTCATTCAGAACCGAAGAAGCTTCTTGGATGAGGAGCGAAACGTCTTCAAGGAAAAAAAAGTCTAGTTGATTTAAAAAAAAAAAAACACTTTTGGGACCACTGCATCCTGTTTTCTCTGGATGCCAAGCCCAGGATCCTGACCTCTAGGCCACCCCACTTCCAAATAAATAAATACATTCAAAAGTTCACCCGACATGGGAATCCACCACTGGTATATTCTCCATTCAAAGACCAGTGCGTTTGCTTCACAGATACTGTAACATTTTGTTACCCCATCCCAATCACCATTAAGTTGTGGTATAAGAGAACTTTCTAGAAGAAAAGATAATAAATCTACCGTCCACAGGAGTAACCACCATAAACTACTCTTCCTTCTCCCCACAGCACCATAGACATAGATTTTATTCTTTGGGAATAAGATAATCTTTTTTTTTTGAACAGATCAACTTCCTGACTTGAAAACTCCGGTGCTCAAAACAACCTACGGCATTGCAAGCCAACCTACTGAAAAGAACTGAGCGTTGCGCCTACCCAGGAAGTATTAGACAAAACGGAAACATGTCGACATGCAGCCTCAGGCCTCCTCAGGTCAATCTAAAATATCCTGGAGAGCAGAGGAAAGGTCGGGGAATGCAAACATGTAGCCACTCTCGAGAGTCCTCTTGGGGACCACCCGCTGCCCGTCGAGCAGCATGGTGCTTCGCTCGGAGCCGAAAACAGCTTTCACTACAAAACCCGGCAGGGGCAAGAAGGCGGGACGTTTGAGCACCGACCCCATTGCTCGGGCAAAATCCTCATTGGTGGTGTCCACGGCGGATGGTGCCACACCATTTAAAATGCCCCTCAGGCCCTCTTTCTGCAGCCCGTGGCTCACAATTCCTGACAAGTCGGCGACGTGGATCCACGGGAAATGCTGGTGTCCGGAACCGATGGGGCCTCCCAGCCCAAAGCGGAAAGGCCATATCATCTGGCTAATGGCGCCACCGTCTTTACCCAGAACAGCACCTTAAAGCAAGCAGAGGTATAGTTACAGAGTTACATTCCACACAGGCTTCCCGTACACAATAACTGATGAGATGGGTCTATGGCCATTCGTCGTTGCCAACTCTGCATTATAACTCACCACGGCCAACTCTCCGCGAGACAAGTTACACTAATATCAAAGAAATGGTTGGACAGAATCACTAAAGAAAAAAATGCAAAAGGAGGGATAGAATCGCTCTATATAAAAGCAAAATACCACTCATGCATCATCACGAAATCTCCAGAACCGTAAAGCCTACAAACCTGAAATTTGGCACGTACTGTATGATCCTCTAGGTGCTCACTAACAAAAGGATTTTTTGAAATGACGATTTATATCATTAGTATTTCTTATATTATTATTATTAACACGCTCTGATGCTAAGGAGTTAGACGTCCTACTCCTCCTCCCCACCTGAAAAGAACTCTGTTCCAACTGCCATTTGGGCGTGGGCATGGGCGTGGCCAGTGTTTGACTCATCCAGCCTGCAGGCTGGGAGTTTAGACATTCTACTCCCCCTCCCCACCTGAGAAGGAGAGAAGGGGAAAACATAGAGAGGCCTCTGTGGGGAAAACCCGAGGGAAAGAAGAAGATAGGGAAGGCTCAGTGGGACCAGCCTTAGGGAGAGAAGGGGATAAGATAGAATAGGCCTGTGTGGGGCCAGCGAGGGAGAGAAGGGCGATAGGAGAGGCTTCTGTGGGAGACGCCTGAGGGAGAAAAGGGTAGAGGAGAAGCTGATTGTAACAACTCATTAATGTTCAAGCTTTAACTGCTATTTATCAAGCCCGATCATATAGTTCCATAGCGAAGCATGGGTATCCAACCGACTAGTGAAATATGAATGACAAAAATTAAAACATTTTGAAAATTATTTTAAATAAATTGAATTGATAATTGTCTCGTGGTGAGTTGTTCCGCGGCAAATTGGCTGTGGTGAGTTGGCCACAAAAAGCTGTCCAATATCAGCTGAGATGGTTCTCTGAAGACACCCCAATTGGAATAGGTCTGTGTAACACACCAAGCTAGAAAACCAGAGTTTAGTCACATGGTGCACGCCTAGCAAGCTACATGGTTGCTCAACATGTACAGGTAGTCCTTGATTTACGACCAACATTGAGCCCTAAATTTCTGTTGCTAGTGAGACATTTGTTAAGTGAGTTTTGCCCCGTTTTATTACCTACCTTGCCACATTCATTAAATTAGCTACTGCAATGGTTAAGTCAGTAACATGGTTGTTAAGTAAATCCGGCTTCCCCATTGTCAGAAGGTCAAAAAAGGGGGAATCACATGACCCCTCCCGGGACACTGCAACCGTCATAAAAAATGTGTCAGCTGCCAAAGGTCAATCATGTGACTATGGGGATGCTGCAGCGGTCGTAAGCCTGAAAAACGGTCGCAAGTCACTTTTTTCAGTGCTGTTGTAACTTCGAACAGTCACTTTAAAAAACTGTTGTAAGTCAAGGACTAACCGTACGTGACTCCCAACACCACACGCTATTCCAGTTATGCTTGTGGTAAGTGGAAAGAGGTGTGCTTGCTTCATCAGGGGAAATACAGTCAAGAACATTTGTGACCCAAAGCCACAATGAATGAGAAAGGGCGTTGGTACTTACCTGATACGCCTCTTCTCATAGTGGGAGAGGAGTATCTAGGATGGGTTGACCTTGTCGTCTCATTGATTGGGCTGAGTCAGATAAGCTCTTTGGGCCACGCCCTGGTCACCCAGTTATCAGCGAAGAACCTTATCCGACTTGCTGCGTCATCCACTCCAGCCTTTTATCTTAGTTTCAACCTTTATTTATTTCTTCAACAGAACAGCTCAACCATCAAACAACGCTCATGTTGCATAACCAAATCAGGGAGGACCTGGGTACTCCTATCCCAATGAATGAAGCCTATGCAGAGGCAAAGCGTGACCCGACAAATGTGCGCACGACAAAAGCGCGCTGACAAAACCACGACGTCATCAATGCGCCAACAGCGCACTGACAACAGTGCGCCGACAGAAGCGCGATTTAAGTTAAGGTAAGGGTTAGGGCGCGCTTGTCGGCGCACTATTGCTGGCGCACTTCAGCGCTCATTCGTCGGTGCAGTTTAGAACACACGGTTTTGTCACCGCGGTTTCGTCGGGCGCGCTTTTGTCGGTGAACCAAGGCAAAGGAGTACAGTTTGTAGTTCCTCATGAATGGTGAGTGAGGAGACCACGTAGCTGCCCTACAGATCTTAGTCAATGAGGCCTGGGTGGCTCAGGCCGTTGAGGTGGCCGCGCTTCGTGTGGAATGCACTGTAATAGAGCTTGGTGTTTGCAGACCCCATGCTTGGTAGGCAAATGCGCTCCAAGGCTGGTGCCTCCGCCTTTCATATTTGGAGCCAGGCTTTGGGAGCCTGGAGCTGCAGCCTGGCTCTTTGGCCCCCTTGGAGGAGACGTGCTTTTTCTTTGCCTTTGGCTTACCTCCTCCTCCTCCTCCATTAGCAGCCTCTGTAGCAATCTCTGACCTGGTTAGCTGCTCCTCCGGTGGGGCTGCTAGGCTGGAGGCTTGAGTCTTGCTGGCATCCTCTGTGCTGCCATCTTGGATCACGTGGTTCCAAAATGGCCACTGGCTCCAAATTCAAAAAGTTCCTCTCCATGGAAACACGTGGAAGCGGCTTGTGCCTTTGGGGCTGGCGCGCGGCTTCTGCTGCCGCTGGAGAGCGCTCTCTCTCTCGCTTCCTCCACTCTCTTCCGAGCTTTGCAAGCTCCTGCGGGCCGCTATCTCTCTCCAGCACTCGCAGGCAGGCGCAGGTGCTCCGTTGCGTTTAAAAACATTGCAGTTCGCCGCTTGACCCCCTGTGGGGGAACGGCAGAACGCTCTGGCACAGCTGAGCCTCTCCAACGTGACTGCCTTCCCGGGGCTTCCAAGGGAGCGTCCCCTCGCCTGCAGTCTCGATTAGTGCCCTAGGTCTCTCTTTATGACCTGGGCTGCGCGTTGCCCTGAAGGACTTGCTGCGCGTGCTCCCTCTCTCTCTTCCTGGCCAGGGAATCAGCCAAGAGCCAGTTACTCACTCAGGCAGGGAGGCAGCAAATGCAATCAAGTTAACAATGAGTTCAATCCTTTCTTTAAAATTTTCCAGGAGCTTGGGATGATCACAGCCGCCCGTTGAGGGGCTGAGTCGATAACTGGGTGGTATCTGGTGACTAGGGCGTGGCCCAAAGAGCTTATCTGACTCAGCCCAATCAATGAGAGGACAAGGTCAACCTATCCTGGATACTTTTCCCCTCACTATGGAGAATGGAATCAGAAGCTTCTTCGTGTTCTGACCCAGGCTTCCTTAAAAAGCAAGAAGCAGAGTCTTGCTCCTGGCAAAACCCCTTTTATTTACACATTCACAATTAGCAAGGCTTAGCAAACAGTCTTTCCGAGGAATGTTTATCAACACGAACCTTATCTCATTTGGAGAACTGCCAGATAACTAGTTTCCAAACAAGGGAAGGCAGCACTTGGCACAGAGCCTCTTATAGTCACAAACAGAACTCGAAATGACTGAATAAACAAATTGTTTCCTGCAAAAGCCCACTCCCCGTTCGGTCCTCATTTGTTTCCTGTGGGAGGGGCCAATCTCCTCCAAGGTGTGGCTTTACTCCTAAGTCGACCCTGCTTTCTTAGTTGTTCTTGTCTTCTGGCAGCTCTGCTCATGCGCACATTAGGAACAGGCTCCAGCTGTTCCTCTGCCTCATGGCTGTCTAGCTCCCCCTCTGCCTCCAACGGAGAGCTTTCCTCAGCCTCTAGGATCTGTCCATGTTCTTCCCCAACCTCCTCACTATCCGACTCTGCTGCCAGCTCTGCTGACTGCTGGCGGGCCACAACACCTAGTTTCCATGTAGTCTACAACAATGTTCTCCCAACCTCTTGGGCACCAGGTACCGGTTCCATAGAGAAAGGTTTTTTTCCAGGGACGGAGGCATACCGTGGTTTTGCATGCTTGCCTGCATTTGCTTGTTTGCATAGCCCAGTTGCTGGCATGCCGTGGCCCAGTGCCAGTCAACATACTGGGGATTGGAGACCCATAGTCTACAAAAAGTATCTTCAAAGCAGAAGTTTGGAATTTGTTGCCTACAATTAAAAGATTCCACGTTGCACGTCTTTCTCTTACCAGATCTCACTACCACTTGGCGCGTGGCTTCACTAGGAATTTTAGCTGCTTCCTCCCAAGAGCTCACCAAGCGAGAAAAGAAATCGAAGTCTCCACCGGGACTCTCTTCAGTGTATTTGGTGGTGTGGCTGGGCCGGTAATATCCTGGAGAAGATATTAAGATAGTGATTTATTACAGAACTTTACTCCAAGCAAATGTCTTTATAGCTCTTAGGAAAATCCCCCATCTATTAGATCTGAACTTTGGAATATATCTACCAAAAATTTTTGGGAAATACTTTTTCTCCAAAAAGCTGTAGAAATTATTACTCGGTTAGTTCAAGAATACAGAAACTAGCTCTTCTTGAGGTTTCCAAAACATATCTTGGCCTAATCATTATTTCGTTAAGTTTCATACCTATTCTTTTTTTTAAATCCAGGATTGAAAACCTTTAATCCTCTGGATGGTGGTGGTCTACAAGTCATAACAGCTCCAATATGGAGGGTCCTTAATGCAGAATATGGGACCTGGAGTTCATGAACAGCTGTAGGGCCATAAGTACCCCTATTTTATTTTTCTTTAAAAGATCCCGCAATACCTTGCTTTGGATTGGGGGTCAGGGCGACTGGTTTGGAGCTGAGAGTTTACTGACGGGATGTCCTTCCTGATGCCTATGTGGAGTTCGCAGCAGATAAATTATTCATTGAGTCCAGAGAAAGAAATACCTACGGAGGATCAAACTCACAACCTACTGATTATGAGGTGAGAGCTCCACCTGTAGGCTACCATGCCACTCCCAAGTACCCCTATTTACTCTTTACTTGCCTTTTGATTAAGCAAACAAGCTTAATCAAAATAATTGATTGGTTCTGAACATTAATGACTGTAATGGCTGTATTCACTGAGCCACCGTCTACTTCGAATCACTTTAGCAACGTTTTGACTTTTCTATCTCAATGCTCTCAGATGCAATCTTTTGTAAGTTACACTAATCCCCAATGAGCCCTAACCCTCAAGGGGAAAAAAATGCATCCATTTCAAGCAGACCCTAATACAGTGTTTGTGAACTATGTCAATTTTAAGGTATAGACTTCAACTCCCAGGATTCCCCAGCCAGCTATGCTGATTGAGGAATTCTGGGGGTTGAAGTCCACATATCTTAAATATTGACAAGCTTGACAAACATTGCTTTAAGATATTAAGGCCGCTTGTCAGTATTCATTCTGACTGGTCAGAATGTTTATGAACATTCAATAGAACCCAGCAATAAGATCAATGGTTTTAAGATTCTTGGGGTAGATACATAAATTTTGTTTGCTGCTATATAACATATATGACTCTGTAAACCCCTTAGAGAAGGCTGTAAAGCACAATGAAGCGGCATTTACCATATTTTTCGGACTATAAGACGCACCGGAGTATAAGACGCGCCATGATTTTGAAGAGGTAACGGCCTGTTTTTTTGCTCGTTTTTGCCTTCCCCAGCCCTCAGGAGCACTTTGCAAGTCTCCCAAACCTTCTGCATGGCCATTTTTGCAAAGGGGGCGGGGTTTCGGTAGGCCAAAAATGCTGTACTCAGTGTATAAGACACACCCAGATTTTCACATTCATTTTGGAGGGGAAAAGGTGTATCTTATACTCCGCAAAATACAGTAAGTCTAAGTGCTATTGCTAAGCGTGAAATTGCTGCTCAACAGTAGTCAGCACAGGTAGTCCTCGACTTACAGCAGTTCTCTTAGTGACTTGTTCAAAGTTATAACGACACTGAAAAAAGGGACTTAGGAGCATTTTTCTCACGTACAACCGTTGAGGCATCCATTCCCAGAGTCGTGTGATTTACATTCGGATGCTTGACAACTGATTCACGTTTATGACAGTGGCGGTGCGATCCCCTTTTGCGATCTTCTTGACAAGCAGAGCCAAGGAGGAAGCCAGATTCACTTCACAACCATGTTACCAATTTAACAACTGCAGTGATTCACTTAACGAATGTGGCGAGAAAGGTCGTAAAATGGGGCAAAATCCACTTAACAAATTTCTCACCCAGCCACATAGGTTTTGGGCTCAGCTGTGGTCGTAGGTTGAGGACTACTTTTACTTAACACAAATTGGTTTAAAATTAGTTCCCATCAAGGCTGAGGGATTAATTCAGTTCCCAAAACATTTTTTCTTTATTACAGGTAATCCTTGACTTATAACGATTCATTTTGTGACCATTCAAAATTACAACGGCACTGGAAAAAGTGACTTATGAACTTTTTTCACACTTACGACCTTTGGGGCACCCCCATGGTCACATGATCAAGATTCAAGACGCTCGGCAACTGAACTCATATTTATGACGGTTGCCATGTCCCTGGGTCACATGTTCACCTTTTGCGACCTTCTGATGAGCAAAGTCAATGGGGAATCCAGAGTCACTTAACAACCGCAGTGATTCACTTAGCAACCATGGCACGAAAGGTGGCAAAGTGGTGCAAAACTCACTCAAGAATGATCTCCCTCCAGCCACAAAAATTAAGGGCTCTGCTGTGGTCGTATGTTGAAGACTACCTGTACTTACAACTCACTATTTACTTACGGTCAAAGAGATAGCAAAGTTACATTACAACACTGTGGTTAATACCTATGCCGGTGACAAGAACCCAGGCCTGAGGTGGGTGATCGGCCTCTCTGATGGCTTTTGCCAAGGACTTTGTGGTCTCTACTCGGCTGGAAATGACCTCCTGACGGAAAGCATCATTCCACCTGCAGAAGGTTCCCCCCACCAAAAAAAAGACATCAGTCTTTGTCAGAATATTCATGACCAGCAGAGACATGGTAACAAGGTCAGCCAATGAAAAAGCATAGCAACTAAGTCAGCCAATGAGGGCTGTTTAGAAAGTGAAATGGTATTTGCAGGAGACAGCTAGGCACCTGGGCGTGGCTATAGTTTTGAGTCTGTGCTGAGAAACAAAACTAGCTTGGAGTTGTCTGCTCTGAATTCCGAACTGAAGGTATCTTTCCTCTCTACCGCGTTGGAAGAATCTGCTGTTGTTATTGTACATTGAATCATCGTACATTATGTATTATGTATATAAAGAAGTTAATGAATCCTGCTGAATCAGTTATCTGTGTACTTTCTAGATGTGATTTCTACTGCAAAATCTGACAGTCTTTCAAAGATACCGTATTTTAGGACTATAAGATGCACCAGTATATAAGGCGCAGTAAGTAAGTAAGAGGTAAGTAAGAAAAAAAACGTTTTTGTCCTCCCCGTCCCCTAGGAGCACTCTGTAGGCTTCAGCAGGGCTGGGGAAAGGCAAAAAGGCCTCAATTTTTGCAAAGAATGGGTGGAAAACGGGCTGTTTTTCACAAAAACAGAGGGTTTTTTGCCTTCCCTCAGCCCCGCTGAAGCCTGCAGAGTGCTTCTTGGTGCTGGAGAAAGGCAAAAACTCATCCATTTTTGGAAAAAACAGCCCATTTTTTGTAAAAATGGGATGTGGGGGCGGGGCTTCAGGAGGCCAAAAATGGCTGTATTTGGTATATAAGACGCACACTCTTTTAAAGGGGGGGGAGGTGCATCTTATACTCCAAAAAATACAGTAGTTTTATACTTCCACTAAGATTGCCTATTTTTACAACTTTAAAGTCTGGTGATTGTTCCACCTAGGGGGGAAAAAACATGTTTGTAGCAAAACCTGTCGGAATGCCATGGCTGGAATCTAAGAACTCACTTCTTCTAGATCTAAATCAAGAGCTTGTTCTCTTGGCATAGAATGTCAGGGAGAAACAAAGGCTTTGGCTTTCTTGCAGGTAAATAACAATCCCATCAAGCTGGAGAGAGGTACCTTAACGAATGACAGTAAACGTTAATCCTATTATGAATCCTCTAACAGGTCATAAGGGTTAAGTAGGTGAGGACATTCAGCTTGTGAGCGAAGATGCAGGATCCGTTTTGTTTTATTTTTTCCTTTCAATGAAATATTGGAAAGAAATAATGAAATGGGACTTTGGGTACTATATGTATATTCCTGTAGGCAGGGAAGCAGAACAGATCGAAGCTCAGTCTGGAAAAGTTGTCAATTGAAAAACAAATTTGGAAATGGCCGCCCTATAAAAATAATCTTCCCACAAATGCGTCTTAAGTACAGGGGTCCCCATACATGGCAACTTTAAGATCAGAATAACAGAGTTGGAAGGGACCTTGGAAGTCTTCTGGTCCAAACCCCTGCTTAAGCAGAAAATCCTACATCACTTCAGATAAATGGTTATCTAATCTCTTCTTAAAAACTTCCAGTGTTGGAGCGTTCACAACTTCTGGAAGCAAGTTGTTCCATTGATTAATTGTTCTAGCTGTCAGGAAATTTCTCCTTAGTTCTAAGTTGCTTCTCTCCTTGATTAGTTTCCACCCATTGCTTCTTGTTCTGCCCCCAAGCGCTTTGGAGAATAGCTTGACTCCCTCTTCTTTGTGGCAACCCCTGAGATACTGGAACACTGCTATCATGTCACCCCTAGTCCTTTACATCAAACTAGCCATGCCCAGTTCCTGCAACCGTTCTTCATGTTTTAGCCTCCAGTCCCCTAATCATCTTCATTGCTCTTCTCTGCACTCTTTCTAGAATCTCCACATCTTTTTTACATCATGGTGACCAAAACTGGATTCTAAGTGTGGCCTTATCAAGGCATTATAAAATGGTATTAACACTTCACGTAATCTTGAGTCTATCCCTCTGTTTATGCAGCCTAGAATTATGTTGGCTTTTTTGACAGCTACTGCACACTGTGGATCTGTCGACTTCAACTCCCAGAATTCCCCAGTCAGCACGGTCAGTTGAGAAATGCTGGGAATTGAAGTCCAGGAGTCTTTAAAGTTGCCAAATTTGGAGAGCCCCCTTTTCTAGTGCATCCCCAAGGGAGACCACAGCTGGGCAACAGCTTAGCTGTTAAAGAGCCGAGGTGGCGCAGTGGTTAAATGCAGCACTGCAGGCTACTGCTAGATCAGCAGTTCAGCGGTTCAAATCTCACCGGCTCAGGGTTGACTCAGCCTTCCATCCTTCCGAGGTGGGTAAAATGAGGACCCGGATTGTTGGGGGCAATATGCTGACTCTCTGTAAACCGCTTAGAGAGGGCTGAAAGCCCTATGAAGCGGTATATAAGTCTACTGCTATTGCTATTGCTTAGAATATTGTTGACCAACTTTTAACCAACTTCTAGCCTTTTACTAACTTCCCTTTTCTCATCTTCCTGTGGCCCGAACAGATGACAGATAGTCCAGCTTGTGCATCCAAGTGCAAATACAACAAGAGGAAAGTAAAAATGAGCAGACACAATGCATGACAAAGAATATAGATGTCTCCTAAAACCACAGCTGGTATTCGAATTGCAAGGAATTCCAGAAGCAAATTTTCCTGATTATGTTTTTAAGTTCTTCTCCATGAGCCAATCATCCATACCGACCTAACGTCTTCAAGAAACCTCCATACACAAGTCTGCCTATCTCCTACCAAGGGGATGCACATCCTGAAGCCTCAGGGCTTCATACAGCTCATCAAACCTTGATTGTAGTCATGTAAAGTCCTTCCTCATGCAGTCAGTGAATTTTAACAATTGTTAAAAGAAGGGGGGGCATTATTAAAAATATGGAAGAAAGTCAAGGTAAAGATTCTCAACTTTTTAGTCAACATCAAATCAAATATGGTTCTTCTCTGGGCTCAGGAACTCCCACCTCCCCATTCTTTCATTCCAAATGGAGACTTTTTTTGAAAATGTGACTCCAGTTCTAGACAAAGAGAATATAGAATTTATATAATAAAATTAGAATGGGATAGGGTTAGGGATTGGATGGGGTGGAATAGGGATAGGGATAAGGTGGAGTGCAGTGGAATCAAATAGAGTGTAGTGAGATGGGGGATAAGGGATAGCGTAGAGTAGAGTAACTGAATAGAATAACAATAGAATAGAATAATAATAGAATAACAATAGACTAGAATAATAAGACTACAGAACAGAATAGAATAGAAGAAAGTAGAAGAGAGAATTAGAATAGAGTAGAATAATAGAAAACAAAGCAGAAGAAAGTAGAATAGAAGAGAGAAGTAGAGTAGAGTAGAGTAGAGTAGAGTAGAGTAGAGTAGAGTAGAGTAGAATAGAATGGGAATAGAATGGAATAGGAATGGAATGGGATGGATAGGACTGGACTGGACTAGACTAGTTCTAAAGGCAAGACTTGGAATAGGAATACGAATAGGACAGAACAATTCTGAAGGCAAGACTTCTTGTTGCAAAGGCACTTGTCAATTCTGCTCAACATTCCTACTTCTAAGCACAACCAAGAAAACAGCCGATGAATCTGAAGAAACCCAATTCGTGTCCCACAACTGACCTTGTCCAAAATTATTGAGACTTACCTCTGAAGAGGATTGAGGACATTTATTCCAGCCAGGTTGACCACTCCTTCACAGGAAGGGAGACCGACACGGGACAGTTCATCCTAGAAATGAAAACACAAATTCAAGAGTTTATCAGGTTGTTGCTGTGTTTTTTTTTCTCTTCGAACACATTTTACTATATTATCATAATTATCAGAAGAAAAAGCTGTATGCAATAGTGTTAGCAACACATGGAAACATCAGATCAATTATTGCTGAAGGAATAAGAGAAAATATTAAACAGAACAACTTTCCAAATATGAAAAAATCCATTTGGAAAAAAAGAAACAAAAACAGAACAAAAAAACAATCCCAACAACCCTAAACCTAATTTAAATCTGATAAACAAAAGTATCTGGACAAACTTCCCACATAAACCAGACAGGAAACACAATGATATGAGCTAATGATACTTTATTATAAGGCTACCTTAATAGAACCTTGCAAATGAGCAGAGTTGTGGCCTAGCGGTGAACACACTTGCCTCCCGCTCAGAAGGTTGAGAGTTCAAGCCCAGGTAGGGACAGATAACCCAAGTAAAAATATCTGCTACGAGCCGAGTGGCTCAGACTCCATCCAGTCACCCGACTCTACCCCCGAATTATGGGATTACAAGATCGCAAAAGGGGAATTTATTAATAGAATCTTGCAAGTCTGAAGGTACAAATCTCTAGGCGACACTTTTGATCCATTAAGATGGGTCTTTCCTTTGGGCTTTTCTTATCTGATTGTTTTCTGGCCAATATCCCTTCTCATCCCTCAAGGTTGTCCTCACATACCATTACACACATCAACAAACCTTTGCTACAAAGGAGCTGTAATTTCTCTTTTTAGGGTTATGGAATTATTATTATTTTAGCTAACTCTCCCAAGGCTGACAACTCTACAGTTTTCTAGATTATCCCAAAAACGCAGGACAGAACTGGAAAGAAAAGACAGTCAGAAAACATTATCTGAGATGTCCAAAACATACAACCAAATTTTTTGTTCTTGTATTAAGCTTGATTTTCAGGTGACAGAAATCGATAGTCTCACATTATTTAACGGGACTCTCCACTGGGTGACAAATGTTAATTAATAAAGGCAATCAGTAATATATTTTTACAGGCCACCTGCGTAGCCACCTTTAGTTCTTTCCTTTCCAACCTGCACCCCAATTTAAATTCTACACCAATCTAATCACTCCACTGCATCAGGAGCTCATAAAAACTTAAACCTTTTAATAACTATTATTAGATTGAAAAGCTATTCTTAAGAGTCCTTCTGATTTCTATCTTTCATAGACTAAATCAATTCTCACCCTACAATATTTTAGAGGCTATATTATTAATTACAGACAGGTAATCTTCAGCTTATGACCACAAATGGAGAGCAACGTTTCTGTTGCTAAGCGAGATAACTGCTAAGTGACTTTGGTCCCATTTTATGACCTTTCTTTGCAGTTGTTAAATGAATCGCTGCAGCTGTTCAGTTAGTAACACGGTGGTTCAGTAAATCTGGCTTCCTCGTGGACTTTGCTCCTCAGAAGGTCACAAAAGGGGCCAAACTCTGGGGAACCGGGAAACAGGTCATAAATATGAGTCAGTTGCCAAACGTCTGAATTTTGATCTCATAACCATTGAGATGCTCCAACAATCCATGTGTGAAAAATGGCCATGTCACTTTTTACAAGTGCCATTGTAACTTTGAACTGTCACTAAATGAAGTGTTATTAAGTCGAGGACTACCTGTATCCATTTCAATTAAAAATGGCTCATCCATTCCCTACAATTAACTTTGCTGTCCCGATCAACAGCCAATTAGCATCCAAACAAACCGACTTTAGCCTTAAATGGGAGCAGCTTTTGTCAGCAAGCAAAGAAATGGCAGTCCTCCAGTCCTCCTGATAAGAGTGCCCAAGAATATGCTTTGGTACATTTTTTGTTTTGACTTTGCCAATATTCTGTTAATTTTATACCTTTTGTTGATTTCTGCCTCCATATCATCTTCATTCCATTCAAAAAAGTTTACTAAAGCTTGAAGAATCTTTGGTCTTCTCGGGAACTGCTCTAAGTCTCAAATAAAATTTATTTTCTCTCCATTCCAGTAGTGTCAGATTGTCTAAGTCAGTGTTTCTCAACCTTGGCAACTTGAAGATATCCAGACTTCAACTCCCAGAACATTCGCTGGCTGGGGAATTCTGGAAGTTGAAGTCCGGACATCTTCAAGTTGCCAAGGTTGAGAAAAACTGGTCTAAGTCCTTCTCCATCTCCTTGTTCATCACTTCTGTTTTTCTTTCTAAAATTTCCACTCTGTCCTTAATTCATCTAACGTATCCCGGAATTGCCCTATAGGCTCTTCGTCTCCCATCTCCTCTTCATCTATACAAACCATTCTTCCATTGTCACTTCAGAATAAATTAAATTGCAACCGTCCCATCTGGAATGCATTTAAGCATATGTTCTGATCTAGGCTTCCCCAGCAGCACGAAGCCAAGTTCTCGTCTCGATAAACCCCTTTTATTTAATTTACAGTGAATTCCTCTCCAGCAAAGTCGTTCCTCTCCCACAGTCTTTCAAGATAGCTCACAATTACTAACCTTTATGAGGCTTGGAGAGTGGCCAGGCCGATATCTTTCCGATGCTGCAATACTTGGCAAGAATGCAGGAATGAACTAATTGTCTCCTGCAAACACCCCTCCTTTTTCACTCCTCTTTTATTCCCTATGGAGGGTCACTGTCCACCTGGGGCCTTACTCCCAAGTCGACCCTTGTTCCTTAGCTGTTCCCTTTGTTTGGCAACTCTGTGCATGCACACACTGGGGTTGTTCATCTCCCTCACTGATGTCTCACTCCAAAGGCAGCTGATAACTGTTAAGACGGCCCTGGCCCATCTCTGCCTCTGATGCAGAGCACTCGTCGGAGCCTTCCCAAGACTCCAGGAGTGGCCCATGTTCCTCCCCAACCTCCTCACTGTCCAAATCTGCTAGCAGCTCCGCTGGCTGCTGGCGGGCCACAATAACATATTCTTCTAAGTTTTAGCTTGTTTTAAGCCCCTACTCCTTACCCAGGTTAACCGGTTCTTTCCAGGTTCACGAGAAATAAGGGTTACTTCATGGCCTTGGCTCCTTAGCATCCGGCTTAAGTTTCGACCAATAAATCCAGTCCCACCACCTAAATTACATTCAGTAGGGGGTTATCGAACAGTGAATGAGAAGGTTAAAACAACCACAAACCTGTTGGGAAATTATTTATTAAACTCATACCATACATTTTCCCCCCCACAGGAGCTTGTTTTGGCTTATTTGGGAATTCTCTTTCAATTTACTTTCATCACCCCATCCAGTGGTGGGTTTCGGCCAGTATGCCCCAGTAGGGGGCAGTAGGCACCGTTCCATTCCTTCGGAGGGCCCACCCACTCCGCCCACATTCCTTACCTGTATTTTAACCCAACCAGGCCATTTGAGCATGTGCATGCAGCATACTGCGCCTGCGCACCATGGGTGGTGGGTGCGCATGCGTGCGCAATGCTCGTGCATGTGGTGGATGCCTGCTCCCGGCGCAGGGCACCAGTTGCAACAGGATTTGGAACCCACCACTTACCCCCATCCTATAAGATTGGTTGTGCTGGAAAAAGGTGCACTTTGTAGTTTTCTTGGCTTAATACCGAAAATTTCAATCTAACTTTCCAATGCTCTTCCCTCAAATCATTGTGATTATATTAAATTTATTTAGATTTTTTTTAAAAAAAACATTATTTCTATAGATAACTCAAGATAGTAAATATACCTAATGGTCTTTCTTCCTCTGATTTTCTCACAGCAACAACCTTTTGAGGTGGGTTGAGCTAAGAGAGAGGGACTGGCCCAAAGTCATCCAACCGGCTTTCATGCCTAATGCAGAACTGGAATTCATAGTCTCCTGATTTCTAGCCAGGTGCCTTCCCCACTGGACCAAACTGGCTTAAGTTTGAAGGTAAAGGTTCCTCTAACACAGTGTTTCTCTACCTTGGACACTTGAAGGTGTCTGGACTTCAACTCCCAGAATTCCCCAGCCAGTGAATGCTGGCTGGGGAATTCTGGGAGTTGAAGTCCAGACATCTTCAAGTGACCAAGGTTGAGAAACTCTGCAAGTCTAACACATATGTGCTAGTCGTTTCTGACTCTAGGGGGATGTGCTCATCTCCATTTCAAAGCCCAAGAGCCAGAGCTGTCCGAAGACGTCTCTGTGGTTATGTGGCCAGCATGACTAAACGCCAAAGGCGCACGGAACGCTGTTACCTTCCCACCAAAGGTGGTTACTATTTTTCTACTTGCATTTTTATGTGCTTTTGAACTGTTAGGTTGGCAGAAGTTAGGAGAAGTAACCGGAGCTCATTCCGTTATGTGGTGCTAGGGATTCAAACCGCCGACCTTTCTGATTAACAAGCTCAGCGTCTTAGCCACTGAATCACGGCATTTTAAGTTTACCATATTTTCTGGCATATAAGGCGACTGGGCGTATAAGACGACTCCCTACTTTCAGATGCCCGCAAGCTGGCTGAAGGCCTCCGCACTGCTGGGCTTCCGTAGTTTGAGCTCAGCGCCTTCCTCCTCCAGACTGCCAACCAGACCTTACTAAGCCATCCCAGCGCTCATCCATCCATATGCCCAGGCAAGGAGGTTATCGATTGAAAGGCCGGTGTCTGCATTGGTGGCGGCGTTGCTTTTTGCTTGGCGGCGTTGCTTTTTCTTTTGTTTTGGTTTTTTGGTATGCCTTTCTTATACCCGGCGTGTAAGACAACCCCCAATTTTTGAAATAATTTTTGGGGGTTAAAAAGTCATCTTATACGCCGGAAAATATGGTAACTTTAATTCATCAAAGTTTATCATTCTCATCTTCAGAATTCTTAAGGAGGTTGTCTCTTTCCTAAAATCTGAATATTCCATACAATAAACACAAATAGCTTCTCTACCTTCTGGCAAGTGACTCCCTTCCTTTAAAAACAACAACAAAATGTTGGGGGCAATTGTTTGAGTCATTCCCTCCCCCCCAAAAAAATCAAATATTCTATGGTAGTGGAGGCAGTTCACTTATTCATTTGCTATAGCCACCCATCTCAATCAATGACTCTGGACAATTTACAATTTAAAAAATGGTATTACAAGTGAAATACTAAAATATTATAAAACAAAACAATAAAAAATAGAAAAATCCAAATTATTTACAAATACACAGCAGCTAAGATACTTGGCTAGTTAGCAACACAGCCAGGAAACTGGGTTAACACATTCAGGACCCCAATTTCAAAACATAGCCTTCTTTTTAGGGTCTTACGAAAGGCTAACAGGATTGGAGCCCTTCTAATCTTCAAAGGGAGGATGTTCCATGGAGCAGTGGCTACTCTAGAAAAAGTCCATCTTCTAGTGCCCACCAACTCACACTCTGTGGTTGGTGATGTATATAAAGGGTCGCATGGCTGAGGGACTAAGACTGAGCTGAGCTTGTCGATTGAAAGGTTGGCAGTTCGAATCCCTAGTGCCACGTAACGGAGTGAGCTCCCATTACTTATCCCAGCTTCTGCCAACCTAGCAGTTCGAAAGCACATAAAAAAATGCAAGTAGAAAAATAGGCACCACCTTTGGTGGGAAGGTAACAGCGTTCCGTGTGCCTTCGGCATTGTCATGCCAGCCACATGATCACGGAGAACGTCTTCGGACAGGACTGGCTCTTCAGCTTTGAAACGGAGATGAGCACTGCCTCCTAGAGTCAGGAACGACTAGTACACATGTGCAAGAAAAACCTTTACCTACATAGGGGTTGGTGGGGTTTTTTTTTTTTTACATTTTTTTCCCCTGACGGAAGCATTGCTAAGATTGTTCCAAAAGTGCTTTCAAAAAACAATGGACTTCCTTGTTTCTTTTAGTTGAAGATATTTCACTTCTCATCCAGGATGCTTCTTCAGATATAACTAGTGAGGCAGAGAAAATATTTATAGAACTCCTTTCCCTTTGCCAGTTAGTTAGAACCGAATAAGTGTCTTGGACAAGAAAGGTAACATCTTCCAGGAAAATCAAGAAAGTCCAGTTGCCTTTTGAAAAAGCATCTTTGGGACAACCGTGAGGTAGATGACTGAGAACCTCCATTGACATTTCTAAGATTAAAACAACTGTGCGATGGAGACCAACTATCTGAAGTCACAAAGCGAACTATGGGTTTCTTTATTACACTTGCACATGCCTCAATCAGTATGATTCTATTTATTGGACTGACCAGCAGGATAGATAGATAGATAGAGAGAGAGAGAGAGAGAGAGAGAGATAGAGATAGATAGATAGATATAAAGAGAGAGAGAGAGGGGGGGGAAGGAAGGAAGGGAAAGAGAGAAAGAGAGAGAGAGAGAAGCAGAAAATGAGAATGTTTAACAGTTTTGGATTATCAGAGGAAGGAAAGGTAAAGTCAGGCAATGCATTACTAGAGAGCCAGTTAGACGTGTTGGTTTTAAAGCATCAGGCTAGAAACCACGATATCAGAAATCCTAGATCTGCCTTAAGCAAAGCCTGCTAGGTGACCTTGGACTACTAGTCACTTACTCACAGCTAAAAGGAAGGAGGCAAAAGGGGGGATTTTGAGTGGCTCTGAAAAATGCACCAAAGACAAATTCCTTGCTTGTCCAACCACACTTGGTCAATAAAGAATTCTATTCTATTCCTTATTCTATTCTATTCCTTATTGAATAAGGAATAAAATAGAATAAAGAATAAAATAGAATAAGAAATAGAATAAATAGAATAAGGAATGGAATGTTCCTCAATATTCCTCTATTCTATTCTATTCTATTTTCTGTTCCTTATTCTGTTCTATTCCTTATTTTATTTTATTCTTTATTCTATTCTTTATTCTGTTCTGTTCCTTATTCTATTCCTTATTCCATTCTGTTCTATTCCTTATTCTATTCTATATTCTGTTCTATTTCTTATTCTATTCTATTCCTTATTCTATTCTGTTCTATTTCTTAGTCTATTCTATCTCTTATTCTATTCTATTCTATTCAATTCAAGAAAACTGGCAAGAAAGCTGCAGAGGTTCACCCAATTCATTGCCAGCAGTCTACACTGACTGGAAGGGGCAAAATTAAAATAAAAGAGCATTATTGATGGAGTACTCCTGTCTTTTTTTCTGCAAAGAAAAAAATTAAGAAAGAACCCCCCCCCCCTTCTCCTTTCTCTTTACTAGATTCATATCCTAAAAGCAGCATGCCTAGCAAGGAAGGAAATTGATAAGAGAGAGAGAGGGAGGGAACACCTGTCCCAAACTGAGTGAAGGTCGACCTGAACCTCTCCAAGTCCTCATCCAATGACTTGAAGAAAATGAAGGAGGGATACCAAATCCTTCAACTGGGACCCCCCACCAACGGTTACTCAAAGGGGAATCTCACGTTCACCCTTTGCACGCATCCCTCGTGTCGACCGCAGTTCAAGGTGGCGCTAACCAAGCCAAGAACTGCAAGCCGCAATTTGCAAAGGGGGGTGGGGTGGGGAATAAGAGGGGAAAAAATAGAGCCACCCCAGCAGCAAAGAAAACAGCCGTTCCTCCCATTGCAAAGGGGCGCCTGTCGGCTCTGAAAGCGAAAGCGACCACCACTCACCGATTAAGACTCTCATGGTTTTAAGCGACTCCAAGCGCATGCGTGGGAAGCCTCCGAATCAAAGAGCGAGCGAGCGAAAGAGAGAGAGAGAGAAAGAGAGAGAGAGAGAGAAGACAAAGTGAGGCACAGAGCGTCCTTTCGGGACAACCCGCAGAGCTCAGCCGGAAATGAACTGGTAGAGGGCAGTGTTCTCTCTCTCCTCCCCCTCCGTGCTCGTGACGTCTTTACAGGTCGACCATGTGGCACGGAGCCAAACAGGAAGTGACGAGAAACGGAAAAGACAACTGCTGAAGCGTTTCGAGCTGTGAGTGTAGACCACCAGGCGCTCTTTTTCGGGGGGAGGGGGACTTGGGGGGGGGGCGGACTACAATTCCCAGGCTTCCCGGCCTTGCTTTAGGGTTGGGGTTTTGGTGTGAGTTAGAAGCGAGGGAAGAAAATGTCCCTCTTGGCTTAATCACGACTCCCAAAAAGAGCTGAAGTTGCCAGCTCTCTCGCACAGCCTTCCTCCGCTTGGCACCTTTCAGGGACTACAACTCCCAGAGTCCCCAAGGTGCTTCCCCCCCCCCCCCAAGAGGCAACTGGACTTTCTGGTTTTTCTTTGAAGACGTTTCGCTTCTCATCCAAGAAGCTTCTTCAGCTCTGACAGGATGGTGGGGAACGGAAGGATTTATCCTCCTTGCAGACCGATTGGCATTAAAAAATCATTTTAAAAAAGGAATGCAAATGCCAAACTGTCTGCAAGGAGTATAAATCCTTCCATTCCCCACCATTCTGCCAGAGCTGAAGAAGCTTCTTGGATGAGAAGCGAAACGTCTTCCAAGAAAAACCAGAAAGTCCAGTTGCCTTTTGAAAAAGCACCTTTGGGACAACCATGACCTGAGAATCTCCATAAACCTTTAGGGACTACAGCTCCCAGACTTCCTAGCCAGGACAACAGCTAGGGATTCTAGGTGTTGTAGTCCTCGAGATATTCCATACAGAGGTTGGAGAGAAAGGATTTATGGCCACACTTTACAGTTGCAGGGACTACAGAATCATAATAAAGAGTTTTTTCATTATAGTTGTTTGAAATGTATATATAGACTTTGTGGGATGATAATTAGCTCTTCGGTATGGCTTCCCCACCCCTCATTGGGGGGAGAGGGTAGAATGGATTACCTCCAGAAGTTGTGGGTGCTCCAACTCTGAAAGTTTTTAAGAAGAGATTGGACAACCATTTGTCTGAAATGGTATAGGGTTTCCTGCCTGGGCATGGGGTTAGACTAGAAGACCTCCAAGGCCCCTTCCAACTCTGTTATTCTGGAGAGGGTGATGACTTGTGGATTTAGAGAAAATATTGGTGACATTGCTATACACAAAGAGTTTATTTGAACTGCCAGCTGCTTGGATGATCTGTGGCAATCAGGAAACCAAGAGCTTCCTAAGTTCGGTTCCCAGGTTCCAATGCAATGTTGACTTTCTGACTAGAGATGTTATAATACTATAATATACTGTTGAACAGAATGGAGGCAATGATGCAAGAACTTGGGATTTCTTCAGGATTGTGGGACGCGTTGCCAAAAGGATCAGACTACTCCCTTTCTTAATATTCAATTGAGGATCTTATTGGGAGTGTGCATTGCCTCTTTTGCAGGCAACGATGAGTGCCGGAGGGGGATTGGTGACCAATCGTGGACGACGTTTCAAATGGGCCATTGAATTGAGTGGTCCAGGCAGTGGTGGTAGGTAAGTCCCTAGGAAAAGACCTTTATGTGTCTCCCTACATAAGCAATTTACAAATGTTGGGCATGTGAATTTGGATGAGGGGTTTCTTTTCTTTGCCAGAGGCCGAAGTGACCGGGGCAGCAGCCAAGGAGATGCACTCTACCCCATAGGCTATTCAGATAAGCAGGTGCCTGACACAAGTGTTCAGGAGACAGATCGCATCCTGGTTGAAAAGGTAATGTCCTGCAGAGGAAGAACTGGATATTAGAAATGCTATAGTTGTTTGAAATGTATATATAGCCTTTGCTTATTGAATTCTATTGTATATTTTTCCTCCTTCTATGTTTTAGCGCTGCTGGGATATTGCTCTTGGTCCCTTGAAGCAAATCCCTATGAACCTATTCATCATGTACATGGCAGGGAATACAATCTCTATCTTCCCCACCATGATGGTCTGTATGATGGCCTGGAGGCCCATCCAAGCACTAATGTCCATCTCTGCTAGTAAGCCTCTCTCTATCACTATCCAAACCTTTCTTTTATCCCATTTTTTCTCCATTTTCTATTTTGTGGGGCTGTTATTCCAATTAATAAAAAATACCAGTAAAAAGGGGGCATGGTGGCTCAGTGACTAAGATGCTGAACCAGAAAGGTTGGCAGTTCAGTGGTTCAAATCCCTAGTGCTGCGTAACAGAGTGAGCTCTCATTACTTGTCCCAGCTTCTGCCAACCTAGCAGTTTGAAAGCAGTAAAAATGCAAGTAGAAAAATAGGGACCACCTTTCCCTTTGGTGGGAAGGTAACAGTGCTCTGTGTGCCTTCGGCATTTAGTCATGCTGGCCACATGACCACAGAGACATCTTCAGACAGACTGGCTCCTTGGCTTTGAAACAGAGATGGGGACCGCCCCCTAGAGTCGGGAACAACTAGCACATATGTGTGAGGGGAACTTTTACCTTAATATCGGTAATAGTCTTGGTTTTGTTCCAAAATAGTTTGAACAATTTCAAAAATAGGATACACACAAATGCTTTCTCTCTTTAAAAATGTGAATACAAGAACTCTGTTATGCGGGCAGTTACATATGGTACAAATAAGTAAATGCTGTACGAAAGGTTATGCTATAAACCAAGAGAGGAAACAATAAGGTGAAGGAGGAATATTTGCTAGCTGGATTTGCGACATCTATTCTAGAGGCTTATAAGAAAAAGAGGATTGCTAGGGGCAGGGAGATCCCTCTGATTAAGATCAATATCCAGATTTGTGCTTGGCTTCAGGGTTGCCTTTAGGACAAAGTGTTTGCAAAGTAGCTTAATCCCCAATGATAAAAAAAAAAAAAAAACTCAGGAAGGTTGACTTTATATTTCCTACTCCTTGCTTAATTATAAATGACTTATATTAGTATTTTAAGACGACTCCCGAATCTCTGGCAAAACCTAGTTTCTGGAAAGATTCTTCAATTGACAACCACATTCCGAAATAGTGTGCTTCTTCAACTTTCAACTTTAATAAAATTTGTATGCCGCCCACTCCCATTGGAACTCTGGGCGGCTCACAGCAAAATAAAAGAATTTAAAAATATAAGAAAAGATACAATATTAAAATTAATACATCTTCCATTCAGTCAAGTGGGGCTGGATATTAATCAACAGCCCCAGGCCTGCCGGAACAGCCAGGTCTTGGTCGCTTTATGGAAGGCCGGGAAAGTGGTGAGGGTCTGGATCTCTGCGGGTAGATCGTTCCACAGGGCTGGTGCAGCTACAGAGAAGGCCCTCCCTCGGGGAGCCGCCAGCTGGCATTGTCCTGTCGACGGCACCCGGAGGAGGCCCAACCTGTGCGATCTTATTGGTTGTTGGGAGGTGAATGGCAGGAGGCGGTCTCTCAGGTAGCCCGGACCAATACCATGTAGGGCTTTAAAAGTACTATCCAGTACTGTCAACCAGTGTGCTGTATAGTGTTTCACACTCCATAAAGTACATTATCCATTTTTGTGTTTGTGTCCCCACAGCCTTCAAGCTACTTGAAAGCTCAAGTCAGAAGTTTCTTCAGGGATTGGTATATTTAATTGGCAACCTGTTAGGATTGGCCTTGGCAGTTTACAAGTGCCAGTCAATGGGGCTACTGCCAACTCATGCTTCTGACTGGCTGGCTTTTATTGAACCACCTGAGGTAAGTGTGAAGAGTATGAATAATTATCCTGCCACCCCTCCCATACATCATCTCCTAACTAGCCTATATGTATCGTTGAGGGGTGGAGGTGGTGGCATATAGGACAGATTTCTTGGATCAAAACTGCCAGGTCTCTTTTGGCACTCTTAATTTCACAAAAGGGCAGCATTGGATTTTTTACAAGAACCCAGATCTAATCCAAGAGTTTTTAACATTCTCTTGCTTAGTCTCTGTTGTAAATCCTGTTTAAAGATAGCTTACTTTTCAAAACGCTGGCTTTGTTTGTGACTCATATTTATTTTCTGTCTTCTACCTAGCGTATGGAGTACTCAGGTGGGGGTCTGATCTTATGACCTGACCCATTTCCAGAAATCTAACTGGATTTTAAGGGCATGTTGCTGCATTGTGGAACAGTAGGAAGCATTTGCAGAATGTTATCCAGAACAAGGAGGACTGGTGTGCTTTGCAGGAATTGAAGCAAAAGATATTCACCCTGATAAATTTTCCCTCGGTTAAAATAAAAATAAAAACTTTTTAAGTGTGTATAGTGCTTCACTGAAGTTCTACCATCAGAGAATGCCTTTTTCTATAATATGTACACAATACTAGACGTGCTCAATGTCATGATGACAACCCAGATTACATACTGAGCACTTCACTTCTCATTTAAAAATTACGCAGAGATGAGCCTAGAAGGCATCTATAGCAGTCTAATGTTAAAGCTAAGAGATCTAGGCTAAATGGATACATACTTTGACTTGAATGTAGGGTTAATTCAGATAATTCTAATCTTTGATAAAATTTGGATTTTACTATCCTAAAGCCAAGTGGAAAGTGTATAGGAATGTGCTCTATGACCTCTTGTGGGAAAGATGGAGTTGGAACATTTTATAAGATTCTAATAGTTTATCAATTATATGTATGAACATACATAATGAAAAAAAAATGTGAAAACTTCATGGAGAACAATGGGGCAGGACAGTGGCTGACCAGTTAAGATGTTGGGTTTGTTGGCTGGAAAGCCAGCAGTACAGGTTCGAGACCCAAGCGCCATGCGACAGAGTGAGCTCCCGTCCTCGCCCCAGCTCCTGTCAAAGCTTGCAAATGCGAGTAAGTAAATAGGTACCACTTCAGCAGGAAGGTAATAGCCATCTGTGACATCGTGCTGACCACATGAGTGTGATAATATCTTCGGACAGTGCTGGCTCAATGGCCTTGAGAGATGAGCATTGCCAGCTTAATCAGCAACAACTAGTGGAGTAAAATCCACAGGGACTCTTTTACCTTTATGATGGAGAACAAACAGCTACTCCAAAATTCATGTATATTACCTAATTCTTAAGCCACTGATAACAGATTTACTGGGGGGCGGGAGCGGAGGATAAACTTGTTATTCAATAACCTGTTCACATTAATCTCAAAGTCATGTTTGTATGAATTAGAGCACTGGATGTAGGTTTTCTTTTCAAAATGTGGAAAATGTAAACATATGCCCTTATTTATTTTAACTGTCTTCATAAATGATACCAAGGCTGTAAAGTGCATGAGTGTTACATAATGAATACATGAGCTTTGCAAGTGGAGCAGCTTAGGCACAACTAAAATTTAAAAAAAAATTGTATATAAAATGTTTATTCTTTACATAATTCGAGAAGCAAAAAAAAAAAATCACACTCCCAAATTTGACGCGATGTAAACAAGGTTGCACCCTGAATAAATTAAAAAAAGGTCTCAGCCAAAATAAAGAGATGTCTGTGAAATTCTCTTTTAAAAAATAAAACGAGAGGCTTGAGATGTGTCTTTTAAGGCTACCCTGAGGGAGTGGTCCCTGTATTCTATTCTTGAGCAAGAGCTACCAGGAGAAGGAGACATCCATCATTGAAATTAGATAGGACAAAAATAGACACAGCACCTTTCCCTAAGTTTGCTTCTGTAGAGGTAAGGAAAAAAACTCCATCCCAAACATGTGATAAAAGAAAGCTGTATATCCTTGTCACTGACATCAAAGAGGGCCATCTTGCTTGGCACAGAAAACGTGGCATTAAGTTTTCTTCTTATCCAAGCTTGGAAGAAGAGATGGACCTCTTCAAAAGTCAAGAGGGCAATTTGGAAAAATCAGAAAACCCTGTTTTTCAGAATAGAAATCTTTTCCCTCTCAATGTGTGAGAACAAAGTATGACAGCCACCTGCTGCGGTTCTACAGAATTATTTATAAAAAGAGGAAAAAGGCAGTTGCTCGACTAGGTAGAAGTGCAAAGGCCAGATGGAAGAGAAATTTCCCCATCAATAGGCTGCTTCCACCCTAACTTGGGAGCAGCCATTCTCTCCCCTTATCAGCAAACAGCATATCTGATTCACAGAATACCACAAGGGATCAGGGTTAAGCACACTGAAAAGTGACTTCCAACTTTCTGAGAGCTTATTGCGGCCTTGATTTCAGTGGGAAGGGAAGCAAAGAGGCTGGTGCTGACCAAGAGAAAACAGCACAATGAAGGATGGATTTCCCTTTTTCTAAATCACCCAGCAGGATCTCCTTTCCCTTCTTGTTCCTCTTATCATGATAGTGACAAGTAACATCTTCTCCAACTGGGCCAAACCGGCTGCTTCAGCTGATGGATTCTGTCACTCCTTTCCTGATCTTTCGCTCCTCTTTAAATGCCCTGCAGAAATACTACTTGCAACACACGGCTCCTACATTTCTTGAGAGGGTTGACAGAGCAATTGCCTACCTATCTCTAAATTTCCCTCAAATGACAAGCCTTTGTGAAGATTCTAGCGCACAGCTCCTAATTCGATGGAAGCTGAAGAAGCTGCCAATTATCCATCCTCCAAACATTGGGGGTGGAGGTGGGGGGAAACGCCCAATTTGAAGACCCTGAATTGCCACGAGAAATGAAAGCAAATAGGTGTGGCGGTAATAGCTGGTCTCCTCAGGAGATCCAAGTGGCACATGGGAACAGGTAGGAAAGCGAGTATCCATCCGAACACAGTTCATCAGGAGGAAGACCCCCCCTCCCTCCCTCCCTCTATGAATAGATGGTGATGACTTCGCTGCCTCCACCTCGTACAAGCAGCACACGCTCCAGCCCATCAGTGAGCACCTCCAGGAATTCCATATCTGCGGGTGGAAAAGAGTCAAAGGAACAACACAACACGATTCTTCAGAGCCACCTCCACTCCTTCCAGTACCCGGTAGAAAAGGATACAGTTTTCATCGCCTTCAGGGTTTCGTGGTGGCCCAGGCATGTTCAGCAACACAAGCTTAGCCTCATGGGACTTGTTGACAATAACTTCATTGAGCTTGACAGCTGTGTGCATACGTCGCACGTTAGACTGATCCCTAAATTGGGGATAGAGGAATAAAATAGCAAAACCATATAAATATATCCATATAGCAAGCTTTACCAGTATTTCTAATCTCTAGCCTAAGACTGGCTTGTAAGAAAATAAGGTATTTATTATGGATTAGAAACTGAAAATAACACAGCCAGACATTCCTTCCTAAAAGAAGAGGGAATGACGTGGTAATTGCAGAAAAGCAAACTAAAAGTATTAGCAAAAACTTCTAATGGGCAACTTCTAACCCAGATCAGTTTAATTTAGTGTCCGACCCAACACAATGTCCCTCTTCCAAGGAAAAACAGGTCAATGCTCTGTTCTGATCTAGGCTTCCCCAAAAAGCACAAGGCAGAGTCCTGGACCTGAAAAAAAACCTTTTATTAAATGAATGTGAAATCTTGGAAAGCTGCCATGTAAATATTTTCCAAATGAGGTTCTGTGAAAGGAAAGGCTAGGCACAGAGTCTCTTGAGATTCACGGACAGATTTTCACACTCCCGAAATGAATCTAACGACGAACGAATTGTTTCCTTCCACTTCTCTTTCACTCCTCTTTTATTTCCTATGGGAGGGGCCAATCACTTTCCTCCTGTGACTTTACTGCCAAGTCTACCCTGATTTCTGAGTTGTTCTTTTCTTCTGGCAAATCTGCGCATGCGCACACTGTAAACAGGCTCTAGCTGTTTCTCTGCCTCACTACTATCTAGCTCCGTAGGTACCTGATCACTGCCAAACAGCCTCGGCCTCATCTCTGCCTCCAATGCACAGCCCTTGGCTGAGCCTTTCCCAGCCTCCAGGATTGGCCCATGTTCCTCTCTAACCACCTCACTGTCCAGCTCTGCTGACCACTGGTAGGCTACAATACACTCAACCAAATCTGAACCAACCACGGCAGGTGCCAATATTGGAAATTCCAATGGGGATTGGTTGATAATACTGTGACTAAGGGACCATCCTGTAAACTTTAGATCATATTACAACAGAATGCCCCCTCAAAAGGTGCCCCAGACCCTGCAAGAACTCCACCCTCGAGGGCACTGCTGTCCAATGGCTAAACTATCTAGATATCAGGACATAAACTTAGTCACTCTAGTACATAATTTAATTTAATTTATCATTAATATTGTGGGTTTTTAAAATAATTCACGATCCTGGGTGTTTTATATTTTGAAACACATTTTATATGCCATTTTTGTGAATTGTATGCACTGCTGTTATGCATTAACATAACATGTTTTGTTGTTTGTATTCCCCCCCACCTTTGTTTGTTAGCCGCCCTGAGTCCCTCGGGAATAGGGAGGCATACAAATGGAATAAACATTTCCAAACATTTCCAAACATTAACGCCATATGAAATAAATCAATACAGGAAGAACCCTGGCACATGCTGGAAATGAAGAGCATTACTCATGGGAAACAATGAGATCTATGGTGGAAAATATGAAACACATTTATAATAAAACCCAGACAGGATTGTGGTAAGATTAAGCTAGGTTTCGTATCACTTTCCAAGAAGAATTTGGAAGCAGAATAGCAATAGCGACAGCACTTAGACTTATATACCGCTTTACAGCCCTCTCTAAATGGTTTACAGAATCAGCATATTGTTCCCAACAGTTTGGGTCCTCATTTTACCAACCTCAGAAGGATGGAAGGCAGAGTCAACCGTGAACCGGTGTGAATTGAACTTCCAAACTGCTGGCAGTTGTCAGTTAGCAGAATTAGCCAGCAATACTGCCTTCTAAGCACTACGCCACCACAAATGGCAAATAGGAAAAGTTTAATGACATATATCAGAAATAACCCAGTAATTGACATCTTACGGACGCATGTTGAGCAGATCTTGGAAACCCTCCAGGGTCCTGAATTTGTGTCCGTGAGAAGCCATGTATTTGTCCTTGGTCCAGGTCATGTGCACCTTCTCCTGGTAGGTCTCTGTCTCTTCATCATCATCTGAGCCAATGCTGGTCAGCCGCAACATTGAGTTCCTGTCTTTCACAAGCTGGGCCTATATACAAGGAAGGCATCACTGATGCTTTAGTGAAAAAGAAACCCAAATCGGTTGCTCTTTTTCAGCCTATTTTTCCCCACCTTTGGTTCAGCCCAGTTCACCTCGCGTTCCCGTTCTGTTTTAGAGAGGCGCATTTGGCGCAACATCTGGGAGCGCTGCTCCATCATCAAAGTGCGTTCATACGTGTAGGCAGAGATATCGCTGTCATGCTGCAAGAGAAGAAAAGGGACAGCTGATATTGGACAACCCTCCCAGCCCCACATTCTGACCCAGTTTTCTCGAGTACTACTCAACTGCTTCCTTGTGAGGAAAAAAACCCTTCTTATTTGACAAGGCAGGAATAAACCACCGTCCAGGCCTTCCGCACAGCCCTTAAGAACTGGCTAGCCCGTCAGGCCTGGGGACAAAGATAGCCGCCCCTCCCGAATGATGAATGAATGTTGCTTATTATTTTTTACTATATGTGTCTACGTCATTGTTTGTATACCCCTTCCTGACTTTTATGTGAGCCGCCCTGAGTCCCCTCAGGGAAAAGGGCGGCCTACAAATGTTAATAAACAAACAAACATAAACTGCATTCATGGACAAAACCCCAGGTAACCAGTCTTTAGATGTTTCAACAAGCAGTAGCAGTCTCTGCTCACACCGGCTGAGCTAATTGCAACGTCTCTGAGTTCCCCACAGGGAGCCTCCAATAGCACCTCTATCCCAACACAAAAAGTCCTGAGCAACCTGAGTATTGGCAAAGAAATCCTGGCAAAGAAATTCAACGGAGGGATATCTCCTGTAGCATAGACGGTAGCCTACAGCAACCGGCGCCTCCCACACCCCTCCTCTTTATGTTGCAGCCAGGGAGGGGCTTGTTAACGGTTCCATGTTTTCCTGAATAGCCGGCCCCATGCCCTCTATTGCTCCCTTTTCCTCTCTGTGCATACTCGCATCTGGGATGGGAGCCAGCTGTTCCTCCCCTTCGCTTAGCTCAGGCCCCAAAATGCTCTCTGCCTGAGGGGTCCTGCTCTGCCATCTGGCTCTGAGTCCTCTTGCTCCTTAGAGCCTTCCGCAGGCTCCGATTCCAGGCACCCATTCCGCCTCCTCTGACTCATCTGACAAACCACAACATCCAGGGGTTGCCACAAAGAAGTGGGAGTCAATCTATTCTCCAAGGCACTTAAGGGTAGAACAAGAAGCAATGTGTGGAAACTAATCAAGGAGAGAAGCAACTTAGAACTGAGGAGAAATTTCCTGACAGTTAGAACAATTAATCAGTGGAACAGAAGTTGCCTCCAGAAGTTGTGAATGCCCCAACACTGGAAGTCTCTAAGAAGATGTTGGATAGCTATTTGTCTGAAACAGTATAAGGTTTCCTGCCTAGGCAGGGGGTTGGGCTAGAAGACCTCCAAGGTCACTTCCAACTCTGCTATTGTATTGTATTGTATTGTATTGTATTGTATTGTATTGTATTGTATTGTATTGTATTGTATTGTATTGTATTGTATTGTATTGTATTGCATTGTAACCCCTGGCTAGGTCCAATATTATTCTGTCATTCGTAACCTTAGCCATATTTCAACCAATGGCACATCTGCACAGATGGACTTCTCTAGGAATATACATGTCTACAGTCATTCTGTGCAAAAGAAGAGCAACCAGCCTCTAATTCTTTCCTTGAAAGGGAACACATTTTTTTTAACATCTCTTTTTGATCCTTGTTCCCATGGTGAAAGAAGTCAATTTGTAACTTGGGGGCAGGTAATGGGCAATGCTAAAGGAACCAGGAATGAGTATGAGTGTGGCTTCCATCAAATATCTCTAATCCCTTTTGCCCCATTAAATATGTCTCTGTCCATCAGATATATTTCTAATCCCTTTTTCTTCATTGGATATGTCTCTATCCATTAGATGTGTCTCTAATCCATTTTTTCCCAATTAAATACGCCTCTGTTTACAACAATTCATTTAGTGGCCAAAGCGCTGATGGCACTGAAAAAGTGACTTATCACCATTGTTCACCCTTAATGACTGTTGCAGCATGCCCATGGTCATGTAATCAAAATTGGCAAGTGGCATGTATTTATGATGGTTGCGGTATCCCAGGGCCACATGATCCCCTTTTGCAACCTTCTGACAAGCAAGGTCAATGGGGAAGCCAGATTCACTTAACAGCCGTGTTTCTAACTTAACAACTGCAGTGATTCACTTAATGGTGGCAAGATATGTCATAAAATGGGGCAAATGTCCCTTAACCAACGTCTCACTTGACAACAGAAGTTTTGGGCTCAACTGTGGTCTTAAGTCAAGGACAAGCTGTATAGCTCTAATCTCTTTTCCCTCATTGGATATGTTTCTATCTATTAGTTATGCCTCTAATCTCTTTTCCCCCCATTAGACAAAGCCAAGGTGGCACAGTGGTTAGAATGCAGTACTGCAGGCTAATTCTGCTGACTTTCGACTGCCAGCATTTCAGCAGTTCGAGTCTCAACGACTCAAGCCTTCCATCCTTCTCAGATCAGTAAAAGGAGGATCAAGGCAACAGACTGGCTCTGTAAACCACTTAGAGAGGGCTGTAAAGCACTGTGAAGCGATATATAAGTCAAAGTGGTACTGCTATTGCTAGATGTGTTTCTAACCCCCACACCAAATTGTGTCACTCACCATCTCAACGACCTCCACCTCTGCCTCGATACGAAGGTGATAAAGGAAGGTGGCCAGATCTTTCTTCATCTGTATGCTATTGTCCTCCAGTTGGGCTACTGTAAAGATGCGGATTTTGCACTTACGCCACACCTTGGAAGCAAGGAGAGAGGGAAATCAGTAAACTCCACTCTGCCAATTAACGCCGGCTCTGACTCTCAGCAGTGCCTGCCCATCATCACCTTGTGCTGCTTGAGAAGGAAGGGGAGGAGCATCAACATCCCTCCATCGTGCACAATCCACCAGACATCAATGTTGCCCTCGGAAAAAGGCTCTGCGTTGCTAGGGTAAAAAGCCACGTTCTTTGCCACGAGCAAGGCCAGGCGGGCAGCAGTGGTCACACGGACAGTGCCTGGAGAACAGGAAGAGGAACTTACACAATTGATTCAGTTGACTCTCGGGACCTCACGCCCCCCAACTGCTTTGCCCCGTAGGGAAACCGTACCAATAAAGGTCTTCCAAGCACGGGCATCCTCACTCTGGCGCCAGGCATTCGGCCAGCCCATCACCACCGTGTTGTGCTTCATGCCGCCCAGCCCGCAGGACTGAATGAGGTGAGAGATGCCCTCTCGCACCTTAGCAGCCACCACGATCTGGCAGAAGCCTTTCACACGTTCTGCCTCCATCAGATGTTTGATGGTCTGAAACAGCAACAGCAAAAGCACTTAAGACAAAAAGGGAAAGCTGGATTTTTCATGGGCAGATGAAGCCCAGCAAGATAGCAATAGCCATAGCACTTAGACTTATTTACCGCTTCATAGTGCTTCACAGCCCTCTCTAAGCAGTTTACAGAGTCAGCCTATTGCACTCAACAATCTGGGCTCTCATTTTACCCACCTCGGAAGGATGGAAAGGCTGACTCGGCCTGGCGAGATTCAAATCGTCAAACTGCAGGGAACCGGTATTCAGCAGAAATAGCCTGCAGTACCACATTCTAACCACTGCGCCACCACGGCTCTTAAAGCAGCTTAAAGGCAAAGCTGCAAAAAGCTACTCAGAGGAAACTTCACAGGTAATCCTTGGCTTACAACAGTTTATTTAATGACCGCTCAAAGTTACAACGGCACTGAAAAAAGTGACCTAGGATCGTTTTTCCAGACTTATGACAGCTGCAGCATCCTCATGGCCACGTGATTTACATTCAGTTGCTTCACAACTTATTCACATTTTTGACGGTTGTCCCCTTTGACAAGCAAAGTCAACGGGGAAACCAGATTCATTCAACAACTGGTTTACTAATTTAACAACTGCAGCAATTCACTTACAAGAATGTGGCAAGAAAAGTTGTAAAATGGGCCAGAACTCAACATAATAAATTTCTCATTTAGCGGCATACATTTTGGGCTTAATTGTGGTCGCAGGTTGGGGACTACGTATATAAGCGACCGCGAACCTTTCTGGCACCAAGTGCCGAAAAGGTCGCACGGAAATGGGCACGCACCCTCGTCAAAGCCGCGCTCCAGAAAAGCCAAACCTCCAGGGGCCAACCAACCATCAGCTTGTTGGCCCACATGTGCAGGCTGGTTTTCGGCACAGCCATGTGCACGAAGGAGAGCTGATTGTTGCATGCATATGCACCCCAGAAAACAAAGAGGCAAGGCTGGGCATGCCGGGCAACATGGCTTTGCATGCCACTTTGGGCATGCATGCCATCATGGACCTATATTGTAATGTAGAGCTATGAGGATTTACATATAAAGATGGTCCTTTAGACCTGAACACAGTGCATGGATTCATTAGAAAGTATCTGATGATTCTGTTCTGAAGAAGAGCAAAAATTTGTAATATACAGGTAGCCCTTCATTTACAAGAGTTTGTTTTCTGACCATTCAGTTATGACTACACTGAAAAACGACTTATGACTTTTTTTACGCTTCTGACTGTCGCAGCATACTGTCACGTGATCAATACTTGGATGATTGGCAACTGGTTTATTTTTAATAATGGTTGCCGTGTGCAGGGTCATGCGATCCCCTGTAGGACCTTCTGATAAGCAAAGTCAATGGGGAATCCACATTCACTTAACAACTGTCTTACTAACTTAGCATCTGCAGTGTTTCACTTAACCACTGTGGCAGGAAATCTTGCAAAATGGGACAAACAACTTAACAACAACTGTCTCGCTTAGCCGCAAAAAAATTTCAATTGTGGTCGTAGGTCATGGGTAACCTTTAGATATTAGATGCTCTCTATAGATGCTGCTAACATGGCAAACCTATGGCACGCACGCCTCCCACCGGCCAGCTAATTTTTGGGTCTCTGCCGCACATAGGGGAGACGTGTGCATGTGCGGAGGGATGATGGAGGTGGTGCGGCATGCCCCTCACATCCAGTTTTTGGACCTAGTAAGTTTCAGGGAAGTCTGCTAGGCCCAAAATGGGCTGGGGGGAGTGGCGCTCCCCCGTGCCTCATTTTTGGTCCCAGGAGGCTTCAGGGAGGTCTGCTAGGCTCAAAATGGGGTGTGGGGGGGTTGCAGTGACCCCCCCTCCCGCCTGTGTTTGGTCCCAGGAGGCTTCAGAGATGCCTGCTAGGCCCAAATGTGGCATGAGGGGGGGGGGGTTCATGCACGCATGCATAAGAGGTGGGGCGCATTGCATTGTGGATGTGGACACACCCGCATACATTGTTGTGTTGGCAGGTGAGGACAAAAAGGTAAGCGATCACCGGTACAGGGTTTCCTGCCTGAGCTGGGTGTTGGACTAGGACTTCCAGGGTCTGTTCCTGTTCCCAATTCTATTCTAACCTTATGATGGCATCATCCAACACATAAACGTTAGCTTGACTGAACACAAAATTCTAATTTACATTTCATGATATGGCAAGCTTGGAAAACCCCTTTTAACAAAAGTACAGCTAGATGATTTTAGGTAGCCAGATTGCGAAGTGCACCTTAATTCCTGAGCTCTTGGGAAACATGTTAGCTGGAGAAGAGACATCACTGAACCAACTGAAAGATGAAATATCAGGCGTTCTCCTAATTTTCTTGTCCCTAATTATCCAAAAGCTTTGCTTTACACTGATATAGCTGCTCTTCTTGTAGTGTCCTACCTTAAACGGTGGCACCCGCTCAGCTGAAATGCACTTCCATGAAATCTCACCTGTTCAGCAGCCAGTGCTTCACTGTAACACTCCAGGAAGTTGCCCACCATGACCGAACCTACAATAGTGAGTCCTTTGCCAGCTTTCAGCTGGGAAGCAAAGGTGAGCAGATGTGGATGCTTCACATGGAGATCCTCATCCAACTTTAACAGCACCAACAATTGTGGCCTGGAGAGAAATGGAAGCCCAACATGCGCATGTTAAAGAGTTGAAGGAGCAGATGAATTTAGACTTTTGCCCCAAAGCACACAGGTGTAAGAATTTATTCTGCAGCAAATGATATAGGTAAATCAACATCCATAAGTATTCCGTTTGATAAAACTTTAGGAAGCCCACATTTGAAATAGTGCATCCAGTTTTAGTCACAGTGTTAAAAAAGACATTGAGACTTTGGAAAAAGTGCAAAGAAGAGCAACCAAGATGATTAAAGGCCTGAAGGCTAAAAACATGAGGAATGGTTGCAGGATTTGGGTTTGTCTAATTTAGAGAAAAGAAGGACTTTTGGGGTCGAATGACCAATTCACAGGGATCACTGAGACCAGCGCAACTCTAGAGTTTAGAATCCACCTCACGTTCCTTGAAATCCTAGGCTCTGGAATGGCCACGCAGAGCGTCGCTGTGGCTCCACGCCGTAAAAAACATAGGTACGCATGCACACCCTGTACAATTAGCCCTGGAGACTTCATAATGGAGGGAAAGTGTTCCTGCGAGGGAGGGAGGGGCTTAGGTCCTGCTCCGGCCTATAATTGTGCGGGGCATGTGCTTAGCTATGTTTTCCGTGCCGCTGGCCAGCTAACTTTAACTAAATCTAAATCCACAACCAGACCTGTCATCAAGAGCCAAGCTCAGGAGCCTGAATTGGCCCCATTCACACAATGAAAACCTGCTTGCTTAAAGTACCATAAACCATGCACAAAGGAAAAGAGAAAAAAAAATGCAATGCAAGATAACAATTTAAAAAATGATACAAGTGGAATTAATATTAGAAATAAAATAACAGAGGAAATGATATGTATGAAAATATAAAGTTGGATTTCCTGAAATGCCACTCTGAGAACCCATGAGAGAAAGTAAATAAGTAAGGGCAACAACGGAAAGGAGGGAAGATGAGGAGGAAAAGGAAGAAAGGGTAAAGCAGAGGAAGCAAAGAAGGGGAATCAAGAGTAGGAGGGCAGAAGGGAGGAGAAGAGAGGAGGAGGGGAGGAAAGAGAGGGGAAGAAGGTAGGAAGGAGGGAAAGGGTAAAAGCAGAGGAAGTAAGGGAGGGGAATTAAGAGTAGGAGAGAGGGTGAGAAGAGAGGAGGAGGTGAGGAAAGAGGGAAAGAAGAAGTGAGGAAGGAGGAGGAGGGAAAGGAAGAAAGGGTTAAAGCAGGGGAAGCAAAGGAGGGGAAGTAAAAGTAGGAGAGAGGGTAAGAAGGAGGAGAAGAGGAGGAGGGAAGGAAAGAGAGGGGAAGAAGAAGGGAGGGAGAGGAGGAAAGAAGGCAGAGAAGGGAGGTAGAGAAGACAGAAGGAGCAAGGTTGTTGCAAAATAAAATGGGGTGGCAAGAAAGTGACCCAAACTGTATTCTATATATTTGTTAAGAAAATAACGATAAATGATTAATGATAATGATATAATTAATGGTAATTATAAGAGTGTATATTTGTGAATGAACTTGAAAGAAAAAATAAAAAAACTTTTAAAAAATAAATAAAAATAAACAATGCACGACGTTTGCCCAATAAATTAAGGTTAAGCTTACCACCACCACCAAGGTTAAGAGCACTCCTGCAAACAACCCCAAACCAGGTTGAAGATCCATCCAGGGAGGGTAAGCAAGTTTGTGAATGCAGCTGCAGGCAACTTAGTTAAGAAGGCTGTGGGAATAAAGCCACTGTGTGTCTCTGTGTATGTGTGTGTATGGTTATATAGCAGCCGAGGTTGTCCAGCCTCCAGTATGTGATTCTTTTCAGACCCAAAATTTAGGAGCAGACAATATGTTGGCTGCCTCTATAAAAAAGATGTGGAGACTCTAGTATAGAAAAAGTGCAAAGAAGAGCAACCAAGAGGACTAGGGGACTGGAAGCTCAAACATATGAAGAACAGTTGCAGGAACTGGGTATGTCTGGTTGAATGAAAAGAAGGGCTTAAGGGTGATATGATAGCAGTCTTCCAATATCAATATCTACATTACGATTCATAACAGTAGCAAATCTACAGTTATAGAATAGCAATGAATTTTTTTTTTATGTTTGGGGGTCACCACAACATGAGGAACTGTATTAAAGGGTCGCGAAATTAGGAAGGTTGAGAACCACTGGACTAGGGGGACTTGATAACAGTATTCCAGTATCTGAGGGGCTGCTACAAAGAAGAGGGAATTGGCTTATTTTTCAAAGCACCTGAGGGTGGGACAAGAAACTATGGATGGAAACTAATCAAGGAGAGAAGCAAACTAGAACTAAAGAGAAATTTCCTAACAGAACAATTAACCAGTGGAACAGCCTGCCTTCAGAGGTTACGGGCAGTTTATCACTGGAGGTTTTTCAAAAGAGACTGTGTATTGTCTGAAATGGTGTAGGGCACAGGTGTCAAACTCGGTCATGTCACGGGCCTGATCACGATGTTTTTTGCCTTTGCATGAGCCGGGGTGGGCGTGGCCTACACGTGACGTATCTAGGCCGCCGGCCGCCAGTTTGACAAGCCTGGTACCGGGTCTGCTGTTTGAGCAAGGGGATTAGACTGGAAGACCTCCACGGTCCCTTCCAGCTCTATTCTGAATTTGAGTTTGTGTTTTCTATGCAGCATTGCCCCATGTTGAGGCAACAAGAGTCCGAAAGCAGTCTGTGGCTTCCCTACCTCCAATTTTTGGTGTGTGGTGGCCCCTCCTCAAGGCGCAGCAAAGCAAAACGGGCAGCACTCAGGGACAAGCCACGGATGCCATCTCCCCATTCCTTCTCAGCCCTGCAAGGGAAGCACAGTTCAGCCAAACAAGCTTGTCACAGTAAGCCTGTCCTTTCCAGAATTGTTGCAAACGGAGCAAAACATGTATTCAGGCCATGTATGCAGAACCCAGGTGCTTATTATTAAGTTAAGGCAGGGGTTAGGATCGGGGTTAGGGAGGGAGTAACTCTAACGACAAGAAATCCTCGCTGAGCAAAGGCCACACAGAACCAATCCAAAACAGTTCAGGAGCAACTCACCCATGATACTCAATGTATTTGTAGATCATGCCAGCTATCACCATTGCAATAATTGCGTAATACCAGGAGGAGATGAACATGAGCGCCACACAGATGCTCATGCCCACAAAGGAGAGTATCCTATGAGGAGAGAAATTGGAAGAAGGCTACACACACACTCAGAGTTTCCTAATGACCATGGGAGCTAGAATTCAACCAAAGAGAAGACGAACAACTTATTGATCTTGCTGGCCCACTTTGTCCTCTTACATATAATCTGCAGGCCAAATTTATTTTGTCATAATGGCCTGTAAGGAGTTAGGAGTCTAGATTTTCCACACCCTCTTCGTTTTCTGCAACCATTTTTGTTCCCTCCCTTTTCAACAATTAGGTAGTAGAGCGTCCTTACCAATGATAATACCGGAAGCGTGGTCTCCAATTGGGAGTGCGTAGTAAAGTTTGTAAGGCGCAAGCTAAGTTGACGAAGAGGTAACACATCAGGAAGAACCTAGAAAAAACATCTGTTGGTGTCAGCATTGGGCGTTTCCTTGGGGACCCCAACCCAGAAGAAAGAGGACACTTACATGGAGAGAATAGGGGCAACCATGTCCAAGGATGCAATCAGGATCCCGAGTTCTGCAATGCCGGCGGTCAGAAGCAAAGCCCAGGTGGGCTCCCCATTGGCTTTACCGTGGCCAAAAACCTAAAATGAATGTACGTGTGAGAGAAGCAGAGAGCATACGGTTTAACCCTACATATCCTCTCCAAGAGCCGCAGTGGCGCAGTGGTTAGAGTGCAGCTACTTCTGCTGCCTGCAATTTACCAGATCGAATCTCACCAGGTTTAAGGTTGACTTCCATCCTTCCGAGGGGGGGCAAAATGAAGACCCAGATTGTTGGGGGCAATAGACTGACTCTGTAAACCGCTTAGAGAAGGCTATAAAAGCATAGTGAAGTGGTATATAAGTCTAAGCACTATTGCTATCTGAAAGCAAAATTTGGCCACTCACCCGCAGGAAAGGTATGATGTTGTCCTTAGCTATGGCCTGCAGCAGCCGGGGTGCACCGGTGAGGCTCTGCAGCCCAGCACCACACGTGGAGAAGAACGAACCAATGACAATGACCCAAGGGGATGGCCAGGAGAGGGTGCCCACTACCAGGTTCCCTTTTACTGTGTCGCCAAATCTATCGGATGGACACAAGAATGAAATGTTGTTAAGTTGAATCCTTAAGTGTTTCACGGCTAGAAGTACATCTGAAGCAAACTAGGGAAAGAAATGATATGCTCTACAGGCAGTCCTGGACTTACGGCCATAACTGAGTTCCAAAATTCATACTGCTAAGTGAAAACTTTTGCTAAGTGAGTTTCACGACCATTTCACGACCTTTCTTGCCCCAGCGGTTAAGTGAATAATTGATTGCAGTTGTTAAGTTAGTAATGCGGTTATTAAGTGAATCTGGCTTCCCCATTGACTTCCCTTGTCAGAAGTTAACAGAAGGGGATCACACACAACCCTGGGACACTGCAACTGTCATAAACATGAGTCAGGTGCCACACATCTGAATTGTGATCGCGTGATCATGTGGATACTGTTGTTAAGTGTGAAAAATGGTCCTAAGTCACTTTTTTCAGCATCATAACTTTGAATGGCCACTAAACGAACTGTCGTAGGTCGAGGACTACCTGTACTATATTTATTGTTAGATCCATACAAATTCATTGCAAAGATCCTTGTAATTCCAATGAGAAATAATACGAATTCATAGTGTGCACTCCTATATGTGAAAATTTTCCTGAATCAGGGGAAGCCCATCTGGTCTAGTAGCTTCTGTCACAAAGAGATCATCCCAAGGTATCTGGAAAGTTCATAAAGAGGCCAGATGGATGTGAGGCCTTTGGCATTGTTGCTATTTAGCAAATAATATTTAAAGCAAAAAGGAACACTGTGGCTCAGTGGCTAAGACGCTGAGCTTGTCGATCAGAAAGGTCGACAATTTGGCGGTTTGAAACCCTAGTGACGCGTAACGGAGTGAGCTCCCATTACTTGTCCCAGCTTCTGCAAACCCAGCAGTTCAAAAGCATGTAAAAATGCAAGTAGAAAAAATAAGGACCACCTTTGGTGAGAAGCTAACAGTGTTCCGTGAACCTTCGGCATTTAATCCTGCCGGCCACATGACCATGGAGACATCAGTGGACAATGCTTGCTCTTCGGCTTTGAAACGGAGATGAGCACTGCCCCCTAGAATCAGGAACGACTAGCACATATGGCAAGGGGAGCCTTTACCTTTTACCTTATTGAAAGCAACTTCAAAAGGCCTTTATTATTTGTCTGTCCAATCACACTTGGCTAATAAAGAATTCTACTCTATTCTATTCCTGCAAAAATAGATGTATAATTGCATTCTAACTAGATCCAAGCCACGGAAAAGGAGCAAAAGAAATTGCTAACAACAATTTGTGTGCGTGAACACATACCTGCCTTTGAGTATTGGCAATTGCCTGAAGTTTTCTTGGCAAGTGCTTCCTAAGGCTGAGAGCTTGCAAATACCTCAAGGTCACCCAGCTGGTTTTGTGCCTAAGGCAGATCTAGAATTCCTGGTCTCCTAGTTTCTAGCCTGATGCCTTAACCCAGCAGTCCTCAACCTTTATGGTTTCATGGCCTGGTGGGGAGGGACAGGGGAACTGGCCCGCTGATAACCAAGTTGAGGTATGTACGTGTGTGCGCATGTGCACAAGTCAAGTTGCGTGTGCACACGCATGCATCGGCCACTGCTAATACAGCCCATTTCCAAATGGGCCAGAGTCCATTAGTGGGCCATGCCCCAGGTGTTGAGGACTGCTGCCTTAACCAATACATCAAACTATCTCTAATCATAAATATCCGGCTTAAAAAAAGAAGGATGTATCAAGCATTCCCAATGTTGACCAGAAAGGAACTTTATAGCCAACCCAAATCTAAAATCTACACACACACACACAAATGTACAAGCAGTTTCTACTATTGGAAAATTATAAGATTTAGAGAAAGCCAAGGTGGTATTACTTACTTGTCCCTGAGTACAATGCCTTCTACGCATGCCCCAAACAGCACTACATTGCTAAGATCTAGTGTGGCAAGAGTCAAAGGTAAATTTTGTGCAAAGAACAAGGTAGTAAAAATGAACAACCAGTCTTCTCATAAGCTAACTATCAAATCATTTTTATCTTCTCTTGCTTATTAATCCTAACATATCCCAGCCAGGTATCAGCCAAACAAAGGCATGGTCCTGGTATCAATTCAAGATGAACTACAGGGCTGAAATTGTAAACAGCTTTGATTATTTCCTTGCCAGTAGCTTTGTATCTGTGGGCAAGGAAACATAATTTCAAGGCAACAAAGCAATGATCCTCATTGGAGGGGATTCTGGGTTCAACGTGCCCCCAAACATCTGGAATTTGTTAAAGCAGCATACTGGCATTATTAAAAGAATCCAAATTCCAGAAGCAAAGGAAGGCATTTTCTTTGGTCAAGAATGACGAAGATGATGTTCTGTCAGCTCTCTCTACACCAGTATTTCTCAACCTGAGCAACTTTTAAGATGTTTGGACTTGAGCTAATTCCCCAGCCGACATGCCGGCTCAGGAATTCTATGAGTTGAAATCCAGATATTTTCAAGTGGCAAAGTTGAGAAATTCTGCTCTACCCAGATACTGGTCTAAAAGAGCAACTGAAATTGTTTGCTAGTTCTCTACAGGCTCCAGATTCACAAATAGATAAAACATGTCCATGCCTGTGTCAAAATGATCATAAAACTATGCAAAGCAGTCCTTATCGATCCTGATTTCCAATTAAACTGATTTTAGAAGGAATGGAATGTAAGAAAGCTGGTTATCCAGAGGTGCTTCCAGCTGCTTCAAAGGATACACACAAAAGAGGTGGTGAGAATAGCCAGGATGGTACCAATGGGAATAGATTTCTGGGCATCCCTTAGGTCTCCTGAACGATTTGACCCAGCCATGATTCCTATGAAGACAACACAATTTAAATATAAGAGTCGATCCATTTCTGGAATGTACATTTTATGTGACTGAATGAAGTAATAATAAGGAACAGTGCTGACTGGTATTTTATATAAAAGCTTTTGGCTTTGATAAAATTAAATGTTAACTGGGCAAGCAGAGTTGGTTCAACACGGGGGCGGGTGGGGGAAGCAACAATACATCTGAACATCGCCTTTCTATTGGTCTTAATCTGGCCAGGATCAAGCTCCTTTTACTAAAGTTGAGAAATTGCAGATGAAATCTTCAGGAGCCCAAATACAGGTAGTCCTCAACTTACGATCACAACGGAGAGCAAAATTTATGATGCTAAGTGAGACTTTTCTTGCCACATTTGTTAAGTGAATCACTAGAGTTGTCAAATCATGGTTGTTAAGTGAATCTAACTTCCCCATTGACTTTGCTTTTCTGAAAGTTAAGAAAGGGTATCCACAAGACCCCAGGACACTGCAACAGCATAACTGCGAGTCAGTGGGCACACCATGTGAATGTAAATCACATGACCATGAGGAAGCTGCAATGGTCATAAGTGTGAAAAATGGCCATAAGCAGTTCCGTTGTAACTTCAAATGGTCGCCAAGTGAACTGCTATATACAGGTCTCATAGCTAACAAATCTGCCCTTCTAATATGGCTTGGTTTTTGCAGTCACACTGAACAGAGAGCTCAACTGCAATGCAGGCACTTACCAGTGACAGAAGGGAAAAATATACCCACAAGAAGGGTAAAAGAAGTGGTGATATCAGCCAGGACATACTGCTGATTCAGAGCTCCTCCCACATCAGCCGAGTGCAAAGATGACTTCTCAAGTATTTCACCTTTCGTCAGATAGCTGCTCCAAAGATTCTCTGCAATTATGGCATCATCATTATCACCATCACCCCATCATTTATTTGAAGAGCTCTGGATAGTGTGATAGTGTCCCCCCACCCCCTCCAATCCCACGATCTTCTTAACTATTAGACCGAGAAGTAGCCCAAAGAAACTTCAGTCACTACTACAATCTTTCTCCTTCTATCCTGGCCACTTTTTACAGAGGCACAAATAAAAGAGTTTTAACAAACTGCATCACTGTATGGTTTGGTGGCAGCAGTGCCTTAGATAGAAAGCCCTTACAGAGAGTGGTAAGGGCAGCTGAGATGATTATAGGAAGATAGCTTGCTGTTATTCAGGATATTGCTTATAAGCGCTATGTGTTAGAGCTCAGAGCATTGCTAGAGACCCCACACACCCACTTCACAGTCTGTTTCTGTTGCTCCCCTCTGGCAGGAGGTTTCAAAGTATTTCTGGCAGATTCCATAAAAGCTTTGTTCCCTATGCTGTCTATCTGGTAAACTTGCAAAATTCTTTTTTCTCACCATGTACATGTATGCATCCGAACTAGACTGTGTTGTTTCTCTGTGTTATAGACTATATGTGGGTACATGCATATGTATGTATGTATGTATGTATGTATGTATTGTCATGTTTATGTAGTGTATATTGGAGGTGGTGACCTTTGAGAACTGTATGCAATGAAATTTCATTTTAATGTATGCCGATCAGTGTACATTCAAAGTGACAATAAAGTTATTCTAAGTCTAAATCTAAGAAATGACTCAAAGAGCGACACAGAATGAAACAACATTTTGCTAGACAAAGACATAAGGAACCCTTTCTCACCAGCAATAACACCACTGGCTAGTCCTGGAATTCCTTGGATAGCAGTGACATTGTTGTGCTGGAAATACTCATCACAAGAGGCATTGAGGAGATTGCTGTGGTTGCAAAAACGTGTCCACAGGAACGTGGGTATGGTGAGGTTACCATACTCCTTAGTCTTGGCACATGTCTGAATATGGTGCTGGGAGAGGGAACGATTCCCCAGCATGCACACACTGAATGGAGAGAGAAATAAGGATGAACAAATTGGTTGGACTTCATAAATGTGAAAGTTGGTACATGCTACTATCTGAGGGAATGGTGAGCTGTTGTTCTGTTTGTACACACAACTAGACATTCTAGGGTTGGGAAGGAAATTATCAATAAAGGAGGATATTTGTACCTCAGGGTTGAAATGAGATGCTTTTGGTGCTCTCTGAGGTGAGTTGATTTCTTGCAGATTAGACAAGATGTTAGCTTGTTGCAGACTACACTAGATGTTAGCTAGTTTGGATAACGAAACATCTGCAAGAAAACAACCAAATTCAGAGAGCACTAAGGAGAGCAGAGCTCTTTTACTGGCCATTCTATATTTCCCAACACCTTTAGGGGCGGCATGCTGGGGAAGCCAGCCTCTGGCCACAACTTTCAACGGGAGTTTGGTTAGCCATCTCGGAATATGCTAGTAACCTACGGAAAATCAGGAGGTGCAAAGGAGGACTTGATGACGCCAGCGTAAATAGCCAGAATGGAGACGATGACGCAGGCCAGGAAAAGAGAAGCAAATTTGTTCACGTAACGCACTCCCACAAACACCACCAGCACCATAACCAGCAGGAAGGCCGAGCCGTAAACCCGCATGTTGTTCAGCATGGCTGCCGGCTCCTTCAGGGGATCATCGCTGTGGAAGATGGCTGCCTTGGGGGCAATGTACATCTGAGAGGAGGCAAGAATGAGTCACACGTCACCTTCGGCCTAGTCAGAGGAGTGAAAATACAAAAAGATGGGGCGTTGGCATGATGGTAGCAAGAGACACAGCGATCCGCAGCCTCCTGCTTCTTGTAGGAGCTGTAGCCGACTGGCAGGACCTAACACACCTCACAATTACAATTACAAGTCTTGTATCTTATAGATTATCCTGTGAGGTGCTGAATACTTACCAGGAAGATTTCAATAGCCCCCAAGATGTACATAGAAACAGCAAAGGTAGTGCCGAGATAGAAGCAGAGTCCTACAGCTCCTCCAAACTCAGGGCCCAGGGCTCGTGAAATCATGAAGTATGATCCTCCAGCTGCAGAGAGGCAACAAGGACAGAAGATGCAGAGCAAAGGTAGTACTCTACCGGTTTGGACTGGTTCGCCCAAACCGATAGTGGAAATCGCAGGGGCCCCTGCCCACCTGCCCTGGCTCTACAGCATCCCATTTAGCCCCCCCCCCTTTTTTTTTTGCCAAAAGCACACACACAGAAGGCTGTGCACATGCACGGAGATGGCACATGTGAGTGAAGCGAGCGTGCACGCTCACATTTGCAAACCGGTAGGGAAGGTAAGCGAATATCACCCCTGATGCAGAGGCTCATTGGCTTATTATCCCTGCTTTTTCACTCATTCCAACCCCCTCACTTTTTAGAAGCACCTGCCCTGTGGCTTTCAAAAACAAGCTCAAGAATAGTAAAACCAGCAGCAGCTACAACATCAGCTCCCCAAAACACAATATAAGTTGTCTTCACCTTACGACCACAACTGAGCCCAAAATTAGTGAGACAGTTGTTACGTGAATTTTGCTCCATTTTATGACCTTTGCCACCCTTGCTAACTGAATCACTGTAAAGTTAGTAACTTTGTTAAGCGAATCTGGCCTTCTCATTGACTTTGCTTGTTAAAAGGTCACAAAAGGTGATCACATGACTCTGCAATTTATGACTGCAACTGTCATAAATTTGAGTCAGTTGCCAAGCATCTGAATTTTGATCATGTGGCCATGCTGCAATGGTCATAAGTGCGAAAAACTGACATATAAGTCACTTTTTTTCAGTCTCATTGTAACGTCAGTCACTAATTGTTGTAAGTCAAGGACTACTTCTAACCCTAGTGGTGCAGTGGTTAGAGTGCAGTATTGCAGGCTAACTCTGCCCACCGCCGATCCTTGAATTTGATTCTGACCTGCTCAAGGTTGATTCAGCCTTCCATCCTTCCGAGGTCAGTAAAATGAGGAGCCATATTGTTGGGGGCAATATGCTGACACTATGTAAATTACTCAAAGAGTGCTATAAAGCACTATGGGGCGGTTTTTAAGTCCATGTGCTATTGTTATAACCATGGTTAGAGAAAGAATTCCATGCTTTGTGGGCTACCGGTGAAAGGGGGGACATTCCCCATATCAACTAACCAGATTTCTGAGGAGAGAATTCAGGAAAACCTCTGAATATGATCTGATTTGAAAGCTGGTACTGTACACATGGGAGAAGGCAGTGGTGAAATTCAAATTTTTTTTTACTCTCGGTTCTGTGGACGTGGTTTGGTGGCTGTGGCTGGGGAAGGATACTGAAAAATCACCATTCCCACCCCACTTTGGGGCCAGCCAGAGGTGGTATTTGCTAGTTCTCCGAACTACTCAAAACTTCAGCTACCAGTTCTTCAGAACCTGTCAGAACCTGCTGAATTTCACTCTTGGGGGAAGGCCGTTTTTAAAATGTTAGCACTTACCAGGCACTACTCCATTAGTGGCAATGGCGCTCATGGAAATGGCTGTCAGCAATGTCTAAGGAGGAGACAAGAAATAGACAGCAGAAGTATTGAGGAGACAAATATAGGCAGAAGCAAATTCTTAGTTTGTCCTGTGCTAAGAATCACTGATGGAACTTATATAACTTTTGGCTATTATTGTGCCAAACCTAAATTTGCTTCCTGTGCTGCCCAATAGCTTTTACATTTTGATAAAAATCAAATTATGCCCCTTCTCCTTTTAGCTTTCTTTGTTATTAAGGATAACGAAGACAAAACACCAAGGTGGAAGTAAGCAAAATGGTTTCAGTCAGGATCTTTGCAAAAATTCAGAACAATGGAATAGAATTTTTTTTGATAGAATAGAATAGAATAGGAAGGAATAGAATTCTTTATTTGCCAAGTGGGATTGGACACACCAGAAATTGTCTTTGGTGCATATGCTCTCAGTGTATATAAAGAAAAATAAAACATTCATCAAGAATAATAAGATACAACACTTAGAGATAGTCATAGGTTACTAATAAGCAATCAAGTTATACTAGGAAACAAATAAAACAATATAAATTGTAAAGATACCAGCCACATGGTTATAGTCATAAGTGGGAAGAGATAGACACTAGGAAGGAAGAGAAGAAGGATAGTAATAGAGTCTTAGTAGATAATTTGACATTGTTGTGGGAATTAGTTTTTTAGCAAAGTGATGGTATTCGGGGAAAAAACGGTCCTGTGCCTAGTTGTTCTGGTGTGCAGTGCCCTATAGCATCATTTTGAGGGTAGGAGTTGAAATAGATTAAAGAAAAGAAATTAAAGAAATAGATTAAACAAAGACGGGGAAGAACAGATATGGAAATAAAGACCACCAATGATCTCAACACAAAAACTGACTACATCTACAAAGAGGATTATTTTTGCACTGGCATCTCAGCCATGGGAGGCTAACGTCGGTGAGTGTAATTTCTCCTTCCTCAAGATCAGAAGTTTCCTTCCCCCCCCCCCCCGCCAAGCTTTCCTGTATATCAAAGACTGCGGTAACATATTGTGATACAAACTTGATAAGAGAGGGTAACTTACACAACAGCAGCAAATAAGGACAATGGTAAAGGCTTGCAGCACACCAGCTGAACCCACAACCCAAGTAAGACGCAAGAAAAGAATCACTCCAAAGATGTTCTGCAGGCAAGGTAGGTAGACTCCCATGAACGTGCCCATCTGTGGAATCTAATAGAAGAGGAGGAGGATGGGCAGAGTGTTAAGACCAAGCTTCCCAACACTTCTATAAAAGAAGTCCTCAACTTACAACAGTCCATTTAGTAATTATTCAAAGTTACAATGACATTGAAAAAAAGTGACTTATGACCATTTTTTACACAACTATTACAGCATCCCTATGGTCACATGATCAAAATTCAGACGCTTGGCAACTGACTCATATTTATGACAGTTTCAGTGTCCCAGGGTCATGCGTGATCACCTTTCCCGACCTCCTGACAAGCAAAGTCAACAGGGAAGCCAGATGCACTTAACAACGGCGTTACAACCTAATAACCACAGTAATTCTCTTAACAACTGTAGTAGGAAAGGTCATAAAATGGAGCAAAATTCAGTTAAGAAATGTTTTGCTTAGCAACAGAAATTTTGGGCTCAATTGTGGTCGTTAAGTGGAGGACTATCTATACAATGAAGACTTGAAATTTCTCTATTCCTCGGCTTTGATTCTTTGATCCTGTCTACTTCTCAAGAGTTACTAACTACATGATTCAGGTTAATCTGTTCTTTGAGCTCAGGATAGATGACAGTGCTTTCCGAGGTGCTGACTCAATGGTGGTCAGAAGGAATGAAGTTGAATATCAGTAGGTCCACTGGGCATAATCAGTTTTGAGGTAATGTTTAAGATCTACCAAAGTGAAGCTTCTGAGGAAGCTGATGTTCTCAGAAATTCTAGAAAGGTCAATAAAGCTCATATGTGTGAGGCATATAAAACAACATTTAAAAAAGTATCTCTGCCAGCTTTTGTTAATCTAATCCTACTTATTTAAATCTCAAGAATTATATGCATAAGTCAAGGATTTAGAAATATTCCTTACAGAGCACACAAAAATGAAAGCTTATGTAAGAAGCCCAGAGCATATTTTGGGGAAATCAAATGTTGAGGATAGCAGATTTCTCTAGTTCTACTATAATCAGGGAGGAAAATATCAATTCTATCAATCCTGATCTTAAACACTGTCAGAATATTCATGAACTGGAATAGGACATGGTAACAAGGTCAGCCAATGTATAGGCATGGCAACTGGGTCAATGGAACTATTTGGTGACTGAGGGTCATGCCAGATGGTTCGGAGCCTGGGCGTGGCTTACCTATGTAGCTCTGAGCCTGTGCAAGAGAACTAGTCTAGTCTGTCTGCTGAATTGAAACTGAAACTCATCTCTGCTATTCTCTCTGCTGTCTTGTGTTTCCCCTGTAACTACTACCACATTGGAGAATCCACTATTGGTATTGCACATTTACTCATGTGTTATTATGTATATAAAGAAGTCAATGAATCCTGCTGAATCAGTTATCTGTGCTTTCTGGATGTGATTTCTGTAGCAAACCCTGACAAACACTTTTTTTTTGGCCTCCTCTTTCCATAAATCTTCTTGGAGCCATTCCTTACCTTGGTGACCTTTTTCTTGCCTGGATGGACATTCTCTGCCTCCTCGTGTTCCCGAGCTCCCTGCATCAAGTTGGTATAGTTGGCCATTCGATTGAGCAGGGAAGACACTTTGGGTCGGGTATCCATCTCCTCCTTCAAAGTGGGGCAGAAGACAGTAGACATGAGAACAAATTTAAATGAAAAATCCCTTTAGGATGGATGAAGGGGGGGGAAACAATAAAGGACTGAAAGTAGTGATGAAGGATGGACATTAAAGGAAACAAGTGTGGATTATAAACAAGCTAGTTATTCCACAGGCTTATGTATTTACAAAGCATTCTTGTTTTGCATCTTCATTAAATCTTCCACAGACTTTCAGAAAACTCAAACAAGACTGGCCTCCCTTTCAAAACTTTTTTTTTTTACAATTATATGAGTAGACTTTAAAAGGCAGGTAAAAAATGTTCAACCTGCAGAATTCAGAGTAACTGCACTTTTTCTATGAACTTGTAACAGCCCAGAAACTTGAATTAAGATGAAAGGTCTTATCCATAAATTATATTACAGGGAACAAGGAGAAAGAATACAGACATAGATTGATATTGATATCAACTTACAACAGTTCATTCAGTGACCATTCAAAGTTACAATGGCACTGAAAACAGTGACTGATGATCATTTTTCACACATATGACCGTTGCAGCATCCCAATGGTCACTTGATCAAAATTTGGATGCTTGGAAACTGGTTCATCTTTATGACTGTTGCAGTGTCCCAAAGTCATGTGATCACCTTTTGTGACCTTCTGACAAGCAAAGTCAATGGGAAAGCCAGATTCACTTAAGAACTGTGTTATTAACTCAGCAACTGCAATGATTCACTTTACAGCAGTGGCAAAAAAGATTGTAAACGGGACAAAATTCACTTAACAAAAATATCTGACAGCCACGGAAATTTGGGGCTTCATTGTGGTCATGAGTGTGTATATGGTGGAAGTGGGTAAGGAGCAGTGATCTCACCTCAAAGAGTGCCAAATTCTTGTCGAAGAATTCATCGCCTTCTTCATAGTTGATATTGTTAAGAAATGTCTGGGAATCCTTCTTGTATCCAGGATCTGCAATGTGGAAGAGAAAGTATGGCAAAAAGGGAAAGAATAGCCCAAATCTGTTTCCCCAGCTCTAGACATTGAATCTCTATCTGTACAGGAACAATAAGAATAAATCTTTGCTTATTTAAGCACTTGTCAGCTCAGCTCATAAAAGAAATATCTTTCAAGAACCAATTTCTATTATTTTTAGGGTATAGATATGGCTACAAGAACAGGCAGAGAACATTCAGAAAAAAAGAAATAAGGGGGACAAACCATAAACTCAATTTGACAGTCTCGACCAGGGGTGTCAAACTCTTGGCCCGTGGGCCAGATTCGTCACGTGCTGGCTACGCCCACACCTGGTTTAGTGAAGGGGGGGGAGTCGCAATACGTCACATGACAACATGAGTTTGACATCTCTGGTCTAGACAAAGGGAAGACACCACCACAGTCTTGGAAATTCAAACTCTGTGCAACCAATCAGGAGCAAGATTTTCCCCCTTTCTCAGGTGAGTTGTTAAAAGGCCTTTGCTGTTAATAGGAATCTGAATTTAATAATACAATACAATAGCAGAGTTGGAAGGAACCTTGGAGGTCTTCTAGTCCAGCTCCCTACCTAGGCAAGAAACCCTATGTCATTTCAGATAAATGGCTATCCAATATCATCTTAAAGATTTTCAGTGTTGGGGCATTCACAACTTCTGGAGGCAACTTCTGTTCCACTGATTCATTGTTCTAATTGTCAGGAAATTTCTCCTCAGTTCTATGTTGCTTCTCTCCTTGATTAGTTTCCACCCATTGCTTCTTGTTCTACCCTCAGATGCTTTGGAGAGGTTTGACTCCCTTTTCTTTCTGACAACCCTGAGATATTGGAACAGTGCTATAATGTCTCCCCAGTCCTTCTTTTCATTAAACTAGACATACCCAGTTCCTGCAACTGTTCTTCATATGTTTTAGTCTCCAGTCCCCTAATCATTTTTGTTGCTCTTCTCTGCACTCTTTCTAGAGTCTCCACATCTTTCTTACATCGTGGCGACCAAAACTGAATGCAGTATTTCAAGTGTGGCCTTACCAAGGCATTATAAAGTGGTATTAACACTTCATGTGATTTTGATTCTATCCCTCTGTTTATGCAGCCTAGAACTGTGTTGGCTTTTTTGGCAGCTGTTGCACACTGCTGGCTCATATTTAAATGGTTGTCCACTAGGACTCCAAGATCCCTCTCACAGTTACTACTATTGAGGAAGGTACCACCTATACTGTACCTGTGCATTTTGTTTTTCTTGCCTAAATGTAGAATCTTACTCTTTTCACCATTGAATTTCATTTTATTAGATAGTGCCCAATGTTCAAGTTTGTCAAGATCCTTCTGTATCTTAAGCCTGTCTTCTGGAGCATTGGCTATTCCTGCCAGCTTGGTGTCATCTGCAAATGATAAATGAGTTCCCCATTTATTCCCTCATCCAAATCATTGAAGATGTTGAAGAGTACTGGGCCTAAAACAGAGCCTTGGGGTACTCCACTGCATCCATCCATCCATGTAGATGTAGTTCCATTGAGGACTACAGGTTGAGTGCGGTTGGTCAGCCAGTTACGAATCCATCTGGTGGTGATGCTGTCTAACCCACATTCTTCTACTTTCTCTAGTAGTAGGTTATGGTCTACCTTATCAAATGCCTTACTGAAGTCCAAGTAAACTATATTGATGGCATTCCTCTAGTCCACTAATTTTGTCACTTTGTCAAAGAATGCAATAAGATTAGTCTGGCATGATCTATTTTTCACAAACCCATGTTGGCTTTTGGCTATTACTTTGTTTACTTCTAGGTGTTCACTAATTCATTGCTTGTTTATCTTTTCCAGAATCTTTCCTGGTATTGAGGTCAGGCTGATAGTCTGTAGTTTCCTGGATCTATTTTTTTCTCCTTTTTTGAAGATGGGAACCATATCAGCTCTTTTCCAGTCCTCTGGCAGTTCCCCGGTGCTCCAGGATCTCTGAAAGATATAGTTCAGTGGTTCTGAGATCTCGTCTGCCAGTTCCTTCAGAACGCTGGGGTTTAATCCATCCGGTCCTGGTGATTTGAACTCATTTAGGGTAGACAGGTGCTCACTTACCATTTTCTTCCCTATTTCAACTTGTGTTCCTAATCTGATTTTTGTGGTGCTGTTTTTGATAGGTTAGACTGTTTTAGCCCTTTGTGTAAAGACAGGTGCAAAAAATGAGTTAAATAGTTCTGCTTTCTCCCTGTTGCTTGTCACCTTCTTGCCACTTTTTCCCAGCAATGGACCAATTGTTTCCTTAACTTTTTTCTTGTTTTTAACATGTTGGAAGAAGCTTTTTTGTTATTTTTTATTTTTGTGGCAAGCCTTTCTTCATTGTGAGCCTTAGCTTTCCTCACTTCATCTTTACAGGCTTGGGCTATTTGCTGTTATTCTGCCTTAGTTATGTCCCCCTCCCCCTTTCCATTTCTTATACTTATCTTTTTTGTCTTTCAATTTGTCAGAGAGTTCTTTATGCAGCCATGTTGCTTTCTTTTGGGAGCTGTTATTTTTCTTCTTCATTAGTATTGTGCTAGACTGGGCTTTTGTAATCTCATTTTTCAAAATTTCCCAAGCTTCTTGAGTTGTTTTCCCCTTGAGGATTCTCATCCATGGAATTCTTCCCAAGCTCTCTTTAAGTTTATTGAAATTAGCTCTCTTAAAGCCCAAGACTCTAGTTTGACTTTGTTCTAATAATTATGTTTGCATAATGTTGAATTCCAATATTGCATGGTCACTTGCCCACAGGGTTCCTGTGGCTTCAACACCTTCTATCATTTCCTCTCTGTTAGTGAGAATTAAGTCCAATATGGCTGATACCCTTGTTCCCTTCTCTACTTTTTGGGAAACAAAGTTGTCTGCTAGGTTCGTTAGGAACCTGTTGGATCTTTCACTTGGTGCAGAGTTTGTTTCCCAGTTGATGTCAGGGTAGTTAAAATCCCTCATTACTATTGTGGTGTGCTTCCTACATACCTTAGTTAGCTGACTAGCAAAAAGTTCATTTACTTCCTCTGCTTGGTTGGGTGGCCGGTAGTATAGACCTATGCCAGTGTCATTCCCCCCCCCCCCAACCTTTAATATTTCCTTCTTTCTTTCGCCATTCCCCTTTTGATGTTAATCCTCAAATATTAATCCCCATTATAAATAATTTGTATTCTTTTCCGAAATTAACAATTTCATTCTAAGAGGAAATGTAGCTTATAGCACATCCTGGCACATTTTGTTACAGCTCTTCCTGAAAGAGCAGGAATGCTCGTCTTCTTTGAAATAAAGGAAAACAGAGGATTTTTAAAAAAAATTTGTTAATAGGTATGGTGGCAATGACAAGTCCTTTCACCTCACAAGACTGTTGGAGGTTTTTGCAGTACGGCTTACAATTAAAACATCAAGAGGAGCTAACCTATCACAGACTGTGAGGGTGCATGTTCTCAGTTATATAATGACCATTGGCTTACTTGAAGGGTCCTTTTCTATATGCTGCGAGGAGAGTCCAAGCATGGGTTAAATTCTGCCTGACTGCCTTGGACTGAATTGAAAGATCTTTAGTCACGCCTCCTCTTCCGGCCCCTCAGATTTTTTTGATGAAGGCGTGGACCTGTAACACTGTTCGAAGGTGGCTCCATTGAGTCTATCATTAGTTCAAGTCAAATAGATTGCATGTCAAATTTGGAAACAAAAATCACAAATCCACATCAAGTAAGTTCAAATAAGATACAAATGGAAGCTGGGAGACCCTAGGGCGGGGTTGGATTCTCCTCGCAGCGTGCAGAAAAGGACCCTTCAGGTAAGCCAATGGTCATTTTCTTGTACACTTCTTGGAGAGTCCAAGCATGGGACATACCCAAGCTAAATGTCACTAGGGCGGGAAGAACGTGATTCGGTGGTCTCTTCAGAGGCATGGATACCCTGAAAGACCCATCTCCCAAACACTGCTTCCGCTGACGCAAACTTGTCCAATTTGTAGGCTCTAACAAATTGGGATGGTGAGGCCCACATAGCGGCTCTGCAACCCAAGTGCCTATGCGACAGAAAGACTTGGCAACTTAGTGTCCATTATGGCAACGAGATGCAGCAACCTGGTGGTGGAATTGAGATGGCTTTTGTCCATGTTGACGGAGAACCTGTGGTGTTGCAGGGCTCTCATGGTCACCTGGAGGTCTCGGACCACTTGCTCGTGGGATGGTGATTGTATGATGATGTCATCCAGGTATGCTTGACGTCTCACTGGATGTGACCTCAGGGACGCTACCAGGGCTGCCAGAATTTTTGTAAATGTCCTGGGGTCCGATGAGAGGCCGAATGGTAGTGCTCGGTATTGATAATGCATTCCTGCATAGTAGAATCTCAGGAACCTGGGGTAGACCTTGCGGACAGGGATGTGAAGTTATGTTTCTTGGAGTTCTATTGATGTTAGTAGATCCCCAGGCCTGATGCAGCTCAAGTTCGACTGGAGAGATTGCATTTTGAAGTGTTCGTATGCTAGATGATAATTTAGTCTTTTGAAGTCTAATATCCACCTCCACTCTCCGGAGTTCTTTGGGGCAAGGAACAGGATCGAGTAAAAACCTGACCTCTCTTGACCTGCTGGTACTGGTTCTATTGCCCTGATCTCCCGAAGGTGCTGGATCTCTTGCTCCATTAGGGACCGTTTGGCTGGGGAGAAGGGAGTGGGGCAGCGAATGAAATGGTGGGGAAGGGGGGAAATAAATTATAGACTCAGACCCAGACGGATTGTTTGAAGTACCCACTGGTCTGACGTGGTCTGCTCCCATCGGTCCTGAAATAAGCGCAGGCGCCCTCCGATGGGAGCCGTCAGCTGGCTGTCACTTATAGCGACGGAAAGGCCTACAGCCTGATCCGCCACAAAAGGGCCGCTTAGAGAAGGATTGCTGCCTGGCCCTGTCTCAAAAGGGTTGACAGTCTTGTGACCAGTCTGGTCCATGACTGTATGGGCAGTGGTATTGACCGGTGCTAATGGACAGTTCTGAGGAACGAAAGGACTGCTTTCTAAAATAACCAGAGCCTTTGCGCTCTGTTTTCTTGATGATGGATGGCATAACTTTCTTTTTGTCCTTGTTTTTGACTAGGACAGGGTCCAAGGCCTCCCTGAAAAGCTTCCTTCCTTTAAAGGGGGCAGAGGCCAACTTCTACTTGGACCTCATGTCAGCGTTCCAGTGGCGAAGCCACAAGAGCCACCTGGTGGTGACATTTAAGGCTAGGGGCCTGGAGGCAAACTTAGCAGAGTTGAGGGTGGCATCCACAGTGTATTCTGCTGCCACTAAGACCTTATTGAACTCCTGCCTCAGTTTGGTGTTATTTGTCGGAAGCTTGGCAGATATCTGTCTGAGCCAGAGGAGAGATGCCCTGGACATGAAAGACGTCGAGGTGGCCTTCTTAATTGCCGAGTCAGCTGCCTGATGTGTCTTGTGACATGCCCTTTCTGATCTCTTGTCCTCTGCCTTCAGGAGAGGAGGTCAGGAGGCAAGACTGAGGAGGATGTAAGGGCTTGTACCGGAGGATCCACCTGAGGCAATTTTAATAAATCCTCCAGGGAGCCATCCAGCGTATAAAGCTTTTTATCACTGCTACCAGGCGTGGCTAGAGTGCCCGGTTGAACCCACTGTCGCTGCACTATGTTCAAAAATAACTTAGGAACTGTCACAATCTCCTGGGGAACAACTGGTTCCTCAAAAAGACCTTCACTAGGGTCTGATGGGTCTACTGCGTCCAGATCAATGGCAGTTACTCCCACACGAGTGGCTGTTTAGCTTTGCTCAAGATTGTTTTGAACGAAGCATGTTTAAACAACCCAGTAAAGGCTGGCTTATCCATGACGGCTCCCTCATCCCTGGAAAACTCCTGCTCTGGAAGGACCTCCTCATCTACAGCCGAATCCTCACTGTCCAGTGACGAATGGGGAGCGGCAGATCCCTGGGGAGCTCTCTGAAGGAACAGCCCTAGAGGAAGAAGACCTGAACCTGCGAGGTTGCTTGGCATATTGTTTGAGGCCCTCTGCAATGCCCTGGGATATAGCCTTGGCTATGACTTCCTGCATTTCTGGGGAGAGGGCCGGCCCTTGGTTTTCTACAGGCTGCCTACGCTTAGTGGCCTGGCAGGGCAGAGGATGTTGTGGAGCCAGTGATAAAACAGGAGGAGAATCGTCTGCTTCTAATGAGCATGAAACAAATCCGCATTATCTCCCATGGATGGTTTAGGGGAGTTAACTGACTGAGAGTAGTCATCTGATGAAAATTCTTGGCCCTCGTCCTCACTATCCGATTGTGGTGAGTCCTGATTAGTAGGAGCTGGGGCCTCTGGTGATTCCACTGCAGGAATTGGAGAACTAGTCACTGGTTTTTGCTGAGCTTGTTCAGGTTGTTTCTCTGGTGCCTTTTTGGCGCCTGGGGACAACTTGGTCTTGGGGCTTTGTTCCTTTCTTTTCCCCAGCCTGGCTCTGTCTGCTGGGCCTCATTAGGCTGCTTTGCTAGCCTGTCTGGTAAGGCTCCTGCTGCTAGAGGACCCTGGCTGCATTGCCTCTTGATTAGTGTTGTCTGCCATTATGCTGTGAGTAAGGGTACTCTCGGCACCACTTACCACCTGGAACACAGTTGGGGATGTGAGGGTAGCTGCAGCTGCTGATTCAGAGTCATGAAGATGGATGGCTGAAATGAGTAATTAAGCCAGTGCTGCCACAAGGAAACCTCTGGGGCGAGATCCAACCTCCCAGCGCCTGCAGGGTTAACAACTGGAGGGAGGCCTAAGGCAAGCACAACACCTCGCTGTTAATGATCAATTAACAATCAGTGGGGGGGGGGGAGAGAGACTGACCACCAGATTGCCGGACAGAACGAGTCGCACTGCCACCACTCTCCAATGCTGACTCACTAATGGAAGGGAAAACTGCAAATAAATTGGCCGTCGGAAGTTTTTCCCTTCACCAAAATGGCTGCCGCAATGACTATAGCAGTTATAGCAGTTAGACTTATATACCGCTTCATAGGGCTTTCAACCCTCTCTAAGCGGTTTACAGAGTCAGCATATTGCCCCCAACAATCCGGGTCCTCATTTTACCCACCTGGGAAGGATGGAAGGCTGAGTCAACCCTGAGCCGGTGAGATTTGAACAGCCGAACTGCAGAACTGCAGTCAGCTGAAGTAGCCTGCAGTGCTGCATTTAACCACTGCGCCACCTGGGCTCATAACTGCTGGAAAAACGGCGCCAAAATTCAAATCTGCAAAGCGATGGCATGAACGGCTGAGTCCTCGCACCACTGACTGCCACTCCAAACGCTCAAGTATATCGCAAGTGGCAGGGCCCTCTCCAGGACAAGCGCCGGCAGCAAATAGCAGCAATAGACTCAAATACAAGAACTGAAAGGCAGATGTTATTTCTTTGCAGGATGAAGAAGAATTTGGTTGAAAATTCCAAGTTAAGTTAGAGGAGGCATGGCTAAAGATCTTTCAATTCAGTCCAGGGCAGTCAGGCAGAATTTAACCCATGCTTGGACTCTCCAAGCAATGTGCAGGAAAATGCCAAGAATCTATCTAGCCAATTTTTCTGTTCAGTGCATGCTTGTTTTTTTGTCTTAGAGGACTGCTTAACATCAACCAGGTCTTTTTTTCTGGAGCTTCTGGAGGAATGGACTGAAAAACAGGCAATCAAGTTCTAAAATCTTATCTGCAAGGTTCTGCGACATCGTTCTTTAATTTTAAATTCATCCACAATAAACTGACAATTGGCTTCATAGATATAGCTGGTTCATTTATGAAGGTGGTAGCTACTTGAAAGCAGTTCATATATAATTTTCAAGGATACAGTGTTTGGCAAATTCTCCTGTACAAAGCCTTAATTATGAACATTCTCTCAGGTGAAAATCTAAGATCAAGTTTGAGAGAGGAAGAGATTCTTAAAAAACGAATCATAAAAACATAGTTTCTTTAAAATCTATTTATCACCCTTTTTACAATTTTACATACTTCTCACATTTTTATAAATTTTCATCCATGATGATGAAGGCAAGAGAAACAGACTATCTTTGGAAATAAAGCATTTCAAGCAAGGCACTCTAAACTGACTTATCGGTGTAATATGTTTCAAAAGAATCAGACTGGTATCTTCTTAAAAATGAAATTCTAAGAGTCCCAGCCTCTTCTTTGAATTGCTTTGCCAAAGCAATGAGCAGAAATAATTAGATGCAGACTCAACAGTTATCCAGTGTTTTTAATGTTGGGGACCAAACTATGCTAATTGGTAAAGGAAGATTGCCAATAATAATTGTTTTTCATTCTCCTGATCCACTCATCCAATAGAAGGTTGAAACTTTCTACCCATTCCCCAAACTTTACCTTATATCGGTTTCTGGACTCCATGTATACATTATCACATGTTATGCAAACATCATTTGAGAGAAAAATTTCTTATTCCGTGTCTCTTGCCTCAGAACCAGGGGTGGGTTTCTCGCCCCGTTTCAACCGGTTCAGTTGGAATGGGGCCGGCGGTGTCCTCGTGCACGCGCGCGGTGCACGCATGCGTACTAGTGTCTGCGCGACGCTCCAGCTGCTCCTGGACGATCGCGCAGGCGCTGTATGCGTCCTGCCCATGCGTGGAAGCGCAGAACTCGTCAAAACCGGGTAAGGACTGCGGGCGGGCGCGCCCTTCGCCGTTCCCGGAAGTTACTTACTTCCGGGTTCGGCGACCAACCGGTTTGCAGGGACCGCCGTGAACTGGTTGAAACCCACCCCTGCTCAGAACACGCAGATTAGCAAGAAGATGCTGATTGCGTCCAAACAGAAGCAAATTACAAATTATAGAAAATATACTGGTTTTCAATTTATTGCTAGGGCTTCCTCAATAGATTTTACATACAGAATTAGGGCATCTGCCTGCGCTGAATTTGACATCCTACCCTGTTTTGTTCAGCCTTTGGAACAAAAGGCATACAGGCAGTCCTCAACTTACAACTACAATCGAGCTCAAAATTTCTGTTACTAAGTGCTTTTCACAGTTGTTAAGTGAATCACTGTTAAATAAATCAAGTTTCTCCATTGACTTTGCTTGTTAAGGACGCAAAAAGTGATCACATGACCCTAGGACACAGCAACCGTCATAAATGAGTCAGTTGCCAAGTGTCTGAATTTTGATCACATGACTGTGTTGTTTCTCTGTGTCATATATGTGGGTATATGCATAATTTTGTATTTATGTGTCATGTTTATGTAGTGTATATTGGAGGTGCTGACCCTTTGAGAGCTATATGCAATGAGATTTCATATTAATGTATGCTGGTTAGTGAACATTCAAAGTGAGTTATTATTCTATTCTCTTCTATTCTCTTCTCCTCTCCTCTATGACCATGGAGAAAATTACAGTCGTAATTTGGAAAAATGGTTGTAAGTCATAATGTTCTGTGTCATTGTAACTTTGAATGGTCATTAAGTGAACTGCTATAAGTCAAGGACTATCCGTATTAAAGTTAAAATGCTGTCATTTCTCTATTCTGCTCACAAGGGAATAATAAATAGCCTGTTAACTGGCCAGCTATATATGGGAAAGGGAAAGTGGATGAGTCACCCCTTTTTAGGGGAATGAAGGGAGATAATACAGAATTCTGTGTTCTGAATTCTGCTTTCAGAGTATGTAACATCTACTAAATGAAGTAGGGACGAGCTTTCATTGAATTGTTATCCTAAGTTAACATCCCCAGCATACTGGAACAAACAGTCCCAGGCTATTTTGCTGATATGGTTTTGCTGACTCTTTATCTATTCTATGGAATCCTATGAACACACCCTTTGACAGAGATAATCATCTGCTACTGTTTACCCAGTCAGTTTTCTCAGACTGAAGATACAGGACTCCATTGATCTTTCAAAAGCATGTTGATCCTGTTTCAACAATCCCAAAATCTCTGATACCCATCCTGATGGGGTTTTTTTTATAAAAAATCTAGAGTTTGAAGTCATTACCTATGATAATCTAGAGAATGGTAAAATACAGGTAGTCCTCGACATACAACTACAATTGACCCCAAAATTTATGTTGCTAAGTGAGACATTTGTTAAGGGAGTTTTGCCCCATTTTATGACCTTTCTTGACACAGTTTTTGAGTGAACGATTGCAGTTGTTAAATTAGTAACACTGTTGTAAAGTGAATCTGGCTTCCCAACGGAAGCTTGCTTATCAGAAGGTCGCCAAAGGGAATCACCATGATCCCCTGGACATAAGTATGAAGTAGCTGCTAAGCGTCTGAATTTTGATCAAGTGACCATGAGGATGCTGCAATGGTCATAACTGTGAAAAACGGTCATAACTCGCTTTTTTCAGTGCTTTGAACAGTTACTAAACAAACTTGTTATAAGTTGAGGACTACCTGTAATTTTCCACTGGTTCAAGTTCTAACTTTTTCTGCAGAAGGAATGGCATTGTCAACACTGTATTTGATCCTGTGTTGTTTTTAATAATGAACTGTATGCTTGATATGGTTTTATAAATTGATTAAGTAAAAATGAATGAGTTAGAGTTATTTTGTTTTGAAACAAAGTCAGGCTGAATCCAAATGCTACAAAAGTAAAAATAAACCAGGAAGAGGCATGTCTGTATTTTTACCCATGCTAAAGCAGGACATAATCTAGAAAAGGTATTTATCACCTTGTTTTCTTTAGTTAAAATATACTACTTCTATCAGCATGACCATTGTCCTTTCATGAGAATATAATCCAAGCTACTGAAAAGTTACACTGCTCCTTTGAACAATATAATCAACCAAGAAAACACATTTTATAAACACATCTAATAAAGAGCAAGTACCCTATTACTGGAAAATTTATGAGTTCTATTGATGACGACTGCACTACACATTATTATTAGATCTCTTTGTCTTAGACACAAATATACACACTCTTATACACACACACGCACACCAACACACAGACACTCAACTTCCCTCTGCCCACCCATAAAGCTGCAGCCAACAGAGATGTGTGCCCTCAACCCCACATCAGCTGATCGGTTAATAACAGGATAACATACATTTACCATAAACACACACCCACACCCAAACACACACAAAAGGCCTCTGCGATACTGTACCTAAGAGCTGACATTGTTCCCCTGTGATGGAAGTTTGACTCACATCTGAAAAATCAAGCAGAATATGGGGAGGAAAAATGAATAGCAAAATAAAAGAGAGTGGGAGAATAAAATGAACTGTTTTGTCCCCAAACTTCCCAGGATACTTTTCCCTTTCCCTCAACAACCATTAATCAACCTCACGAAAAGCATGAAGTAACCCATCAGGGAATCCTACTCTGATTTTAAACCGACAGCTGCAAATCGCTGAACAAAGGATCAAGACTAGAAGCCACTGTAGAGAACTACTGTTCTCCTTTATCACCCACACACAATTTGTTTCACATTGTCATCCAAGGGGCCAGAGGGACAATAGATAGGGCATGGGGCACCCCAGAGTGAAGAGAAAAAAACAGACTAAGGGAAGAATGAGGTATGATTCCTTCCTTTCTATAACTCTCTCTGGCTTATTCCGAGTTACAATGCCTGAATGTAAATGTTGTATTACCAGTCACATATTCCATTCTTATGCATTTAGGAATATGCATATTCCTTTCTTATGCTCCATCAGGAAGTCACACAGCACGAGACAGATGGCCAACTTTCAGTTATCCAGATGTAACTGAAAATGCATTTTTCATTAGCCATATTCAGGATGGCTTTTTGTAAAAGGATGTTGAAGTTCAGCAATGTTTGGAAGGCCATTGTGGGAAACCGTTGCATTCTTTGAGATCTTATTATTCTAATGGTTTAGCAATATGTGTTCAAATAGAAATAAACAACGTACAAATTATATTGCCTAATAAACATTTTGTCCTTGAATTTTGTCAATGTTGCCCATGAGACCAAAGATGACCTCTCTTCTTGACCTCTCATTTAATCAAATGCAGCTGATATGAGTATGATTCAAGATCAACTTCCTGTTTTTTGTTTTTAATTTTTCTTTGAAAAAATGTTTATAGCATGCTATTCCTATTACGTTTTCTACTGGCTTGCCAGGCCCTGGGATAATATAAGATTTGCTTTGCCTTAAATGCATTCAGATATAATTAAGGTCTTATTCTAAATGCCCACCATTAAAACAACAGAGCCAATTATGTGCAAATCTCCTAAAATCAAAACTGGATGATTTTAACAAGGCTATTTAAAAAAATAACAAGTTTAAAAATAATAAAAGGAAAGTGATTAGGAATGGTATAGAAAACCTATCAGATGAAAGATTTCTACATTATACACTATATGAAGATCAGGCAGTCAGGATAAACTGGCAAATGAATTTAAGACATTGTTTATACAACAGTCTGTTCTGTTCTGTTCATATGCTTAAAGTGTTTTGCAAACAGCAACACAAAACAATTAAACAAATCTGAAGTGCTTTAAGAAAAGCAAATCTTGGAAATTTATCTAAAGGAAGTCTGCCATCAGTAGCTTTTAGGAATATGGTGAATCTCTATTTCAATCATCTTCTTTTAAAGTTACCTTACTGTTGCTGAGGTTTTGACTTTACACATGCTGGTTTTGTTCTTTTGAGAGTCAAAACTGTTTACTCTTTTTATCACATTTTCATTTTATTGAATATTAAATTATGTCCTGTGAGCCTGGCATACATAAAGGGTGTCAGACAATAAAAATAAAATGACAGTAACCAAAATAATTTCAGTAAAATATTAGTTTAATTGACCTTTGATAGAACAAATGCTAATGCAGAATTCATCACCAATTAAGGGCCTAATGTATATTAAATCAAGTGTTTGTTGCTTAAATTTAGTGGTAAAAAGACACCATTTATGCCAGTCTATTGATGAAAATTATGAAAACAGACTTACAAACTTAAGAAACACTTTCCCAAAACTTTCTGTTAAAATAAGGTTTATTGCACCCAGGTTTTTTTTAATGATAGAGGAAGAGAAAAGAATTTGGGCTATTTTTTTTTAAGTGAAGACACATTCAAGAGTAACTGCTTATATTGGGCAGCAAAGAAATTTGATAAAGAAAGTTGATGAAATAAATAGGCAGCAACAAGAACAATGCTCAGACTGTGCAGATTGAAGACCATACTTCCAGCAAGCCAATATCAACCAATGCATACAAAATCTCAAGGCTCCTAAGAGAGCTTGCGGGGAAAGCCAAAATTGTCAACAGATCATGTGAAAAAAGAGGGACTTGTTGATGAAGTATCAAACCAAAATAATCCATATCCATCTTGGACTCTTGGGTATTCACTTAATATGAGCCAAATCTGTGTGGCAGCAGCCAAAAAGCCAATGCAATCCTAGGCTGCATTAATGGATAGAATTAATATCACATGAAGTTTAAATACTGCTTTGCAAAGCCATAGTAAGACCACACTTGGAATACTGCATCCTGTTTGGGTCACCACAGTAAAAAAAAAAGATGTGGAGATCTGGAAAGAGTCCAGAGAAGAGCAACAAGAACAAAACTAAAACATACGAAGAATGGAATTGAGTATGAAAAGAAGGACTAGGGGAGACATGATCACAGTTTTCCAATAGTTGAAGGGACTGCCACAAAGAAGAGTGGGTCAAACTATTTTCCAAAGCACCAGAAGGCAAGATGAGAAACAATGGAAACTAACCAAGGAGAGAAGCAACCTAAAACTAAGGAGAAATTTCCTAATGGTGAGAGCAATTAACCAATTAACAGCTTGCCTTCAGAAATTGCGGGTGCTCTATCACTAGAGGTTTTCAAAGAGAGAGTGGACAATCATTTATCTAAAATGGTATAGGGTCTCCTGCTCAGCAGGGGGTTGGATTAGAAGACTTCCAAGGATCCTTCCAACTCTATTATTCTGTGTTCTATATTCATACACAAAGCATCTTCATGTCTGTCAAACACTCTAGTGCTGGCAATCTTCCTTGACCAATTAGCATAGTTTGGTCCCAGCATTAAAAACATTAGATGGCTGATGAGTCTGCACCTAATTATTTCTGCTCATTGCTTTGGCAAAGCAATTCGAAGTGTTGAGGAGGATAAATAGAGATTATATCGTATTTGGGCACTTCCAACAAGGAAAGTTCCTGGTTTCACATTAAATCTTCATTTAGAATATGTTTCTGGGGCATGGTGTGTGGGTATGTATGTTTCCTCATCACCAGTAGGAAAATGAAAACTATACAGAAGGTTGCATTTCTAGAAATCATACAAATGTTTTATTTAGGATTATACTTAGGGCATTACCGGATTACTCAGCCTAAGGAATTTAATCTTACCAGGTTTCTCTTCTGAACACAGTATCTTAGACTCAGTGGTGCGAAGGCAGTTAAGGCAATAATTTTGACATCTGCGGGCATAGAAACCCACTACTTATTTTCTTAACACTTATTTGTTGTTAAAAAGTGTTTTTCTTTGTTACCTTGGAAGAATGAAGGCATAAGGAATAGACATACCGCAAAGAGAGCAACTATTTTACCAGTCAGCATCCAGCCTTTTATAACCAGATATATAGCTAAGAAAGAACTTTCAGGCTGTGTAGGAATCTTCTGAGGGAAAGCGGGATGGACACAGGAGGCCAAACTGAACACATAAAATACTATTTTGGGTGGCTGACGAGGTGATGGGACATATTAAGCTTTTCTTAGATTTAACAGCTGCACCTTAGAATATTGTGCAACAGAACAAACCCTTCTGTTTGGTTTTAAGGTTTATGTTCACCTTTCTGATATGTGCATTTCCTCCATGTAATTAATTGTTCAGATAGATGAAACAACATGAGGTAAATTCAACTTCTATTCTTTCTGGTGAATGCTACAAAATGTACCCCAAGTTATTTCTTCTTATCTACCCTTTCATAAAAAAATCAGCTTGCAAATTAATTTGTTTTGGGCCATTAGATTGTGTTCTTTCCAAATACGAAGGAAAACCAAGAACATACATGCTTTCTCTAAGCAATATATGCTTTCTGTAGGTCACATTAGAATAAAGTGGAAGTAAAGCTGAGTGATCTTGAATGGTTTTACCCTATCAGATTATTCTCTTGAGACTCACATCTTCCATACCTCTAATTAGGAATCCTGCTTTAACAGAGCTCAGAATTCTACAGGACCTTAGGGAAAATTTTATTGAACGTTATTGTGCAAGGCTACGTTTTCTAGCTGCTGTTTCCTATCTGCAAAATGGGAATAATAATGAGATCTATTGCTAACTATTGGGAAGAATGAAACAAAGCAGTGATCAGAACGATACTAATAATGTCATGGACCAAAGGCCACAACTGTAATAAATAAATTGTCATTTTTAGTCATTTTTTTCACTTAAATGGTCAGTTTCTTTTCACTGCTATCCCAGGCAGAATGTAAGAGAATTTTGGCTAGTGCCAGTACCAAGGAAGTTTTAAAATGGCATAGAAGATAATGACCTAACAGGGGGAAAAATAATTTGGCAAATTCAAGGTCATGCTGAGTAACAATATAGCAATGTGACAATAAACAATGCAAGCCAAATCACATGAAACAGACTCTTGTAGATACAAATAAGCAAAGAGAATGGAAAAGCCAAAGCAACTTCATCCAAATATACAATATGTACTGTAATTAAGAGCAGATCAAGATAGTCCCAGACTTGCAGAATTAATGGGAAAACTTTAGAAAGTAAACCTCATGTTGAGGGAATCCAAAGGAAAAAAGATAATAAGAATAAGCAGATTGGCTTAGCATGGCTGGAATGTGATGGGAAATATAAATGGAACAGAGTATGTTTGGAAAAGATGTATATCCCATAAGAAAGACACTGAAAATGAGCAAATAACTGTTCAACGTTGCTAAAAAAAAAATCCAGTTAAGAACATAATGGTAAACAATGCAACCCAGAAGAGAGTATAAGGAGAATAAAATACCTATCAACCCATCCAGAAGGGGAAAAAAAGATATGGTATAGGTATTATCTGATTTAATCACCACTAGGATGGAGCCATAGCAGAATTGTCCATACTTTTTCCCATTAGTTCTAGGCTCACTTGCTATCTAAGAGCTGAAACCGAACGGAAATCCTGGATGTACGTGTGGCTATAATTTCCTCCCAAGAACAAGAAGCAGGACATTTGGCCCCTGTCCTAATTAAGCTCTAATCACAGATTATAGTTTGGTTCTGACTTCAGTAATTTGCCTTAGACAGCTAGTTTCCACCTGGCTGAAGGTCACACTTCAGGAATGTTAGTGAGAAGACGATTAATGGATTAAACAAAGCCAGAGGAGAGAGATGAAGACTAAAGAAACCAAACCCTATCAGAAGGTGCCACTGGGAAGAAATGATGGTGAGGGGAAAGCAAAAGAGACAAGAGAGCTTTCTCCCTGTTAGAAGGTGGGTAGCTGAGCACATGGCTCTTACTGGCAAATGAGGCTAACAAAACGGGTTAAACATTACCTCAAGTGAAACGTTGGGGGAGGAGAGCAAACCGTGATAAATGGGAAGAAACTATCCAATTTAACTTGCTTACCTTCCCTGGCAGTTTCACTAGGATCCCAGATCCGCCCTGGACTGCTTCTTGCCTGTCCATCCCCCTCTGGTTTTCCCTCTTCATCATCTTCCACTTTGGTTACCGTGAACTGAGGCATGTTCAAAGCAAAACTTTCTTCCAGACCAGGACACAAAGAACTGAAAGTGTCAGTGGGTCAGGTGACAGGCAGCCCCAGGGAATGGGAGGGAAAGGGTGTGGGCATGTAATGTGAGGGAGACACACCTCTTTGGGGATATGTGTGTGTTCAAGTGTATGCATGCCACGAAGAGTTATTTACAACCCTGCTACTAAGAAGATTACTCTCAGTGCATACTGCTATGCTGCACTAGTCTGCACATTCTTTACATCACAGCAGCCGTATGGAGTCTTTTGCTTTCTGCCAAGAATTAAACGCAGCCCTGCTAACAGGTACAAATGCTAGTTAATAATTGTTTGGCCTTACACAAAGAGTGCTTGAGAAGTTATATTTGGGAGAAGCTGTACAGTTTGTCCATCTCAAAGGGAAAAAAGAATCATAAACTTGAAATTACAAAGAACTAATTACAATTGTAATGCAAAGAGCAAGAGTCAACAAAATGTAGTCCTACTAGCAGTGCCTGTAGGACGAGTAGTGTATTCTGCAAAAGCAAAGCAACTCCCATCAGAAGACAATTCAATCTTGACAAACTGCCCTTCCCTAAAGCCAGAATATGATTGTATATTGGTGCAGAATATGTATCCACATACATATGAGTGTATATGGCTGCATAGTGGAAGCTGTTCCTGGAGAAATGAATCCCTATTTTTCAGTTTTCTCTGGGAAGATTTTTTTTTTAAATGCATAAACTTGAAACTTAGGCATAAGCATTTTCCAGCCAAGATTGAATCCTACTTTGGGTTGCAAAAAGAAGGCTAGTAGGAGAGTGCATGTCTGTATTGTCATGTTCAGAAAAGAAGAAGGCTCAACCTAACTGGGAGTTGCTGGGGAAAAAAAGAGAACTGGGAGTTGGAACTCAAAATATATCTCACTAGATATTACACATTACAGATAAAGATAGTATATAGAACTGAGAAAAATGGTGGCTGTGTCCACACTGTTAGGTTAATTCAACTATTCTCAATAGTCTGTTAAACCCATAGTTAAACCCCATTTTACAATTATCTTCACTCCATAACTAGTTCTATCATAGATCTCAAATCCCTTTGAGAAAAGACTCCATGTCTTCTCTATTTACACTTAGTACACTCATTTACTTAAACTTCAATGGGTGAAAACAACATGTGTATGGGAGGGGGAGACGGGAGACACGGGGGGGGGGGCAGATTAAAACAGAAAGCTCCAATGTTCCAGTTGTATTTTCTACAATCTTACACATGCCATTTATATCATCAACATGACAAGATTGCAGACAAGGGCATAACCAATTTAAAAAGCACATCAACTTAATCTGAGATTACAATGTAACTGGTTTTTGGGAGGTTTGCAGAGCGCAAAACCTTTTTTTTAAAAAAAATTTGCCTCTTCAAAACCTTGGTGCGTCTTATACTCCGGTGCGCCTTATACTCCGAAAAATACAGTAATCAGTCTGGGAATAATATTCCTTTTGAGATAATTCATGTTTCTCCAAAGAGTAAGGTTTAATTAATTACACTCATCTATCAATATCAATTCTGATTTGGGCCCGTTAACAGAGTATCCTGCTACATTATTAAAGCTATTTAATAAATCTATTTCCCCCCATCAACAGTGATAGTATAAACCAAAAAAAGTTACCTGCAAATAAAAAAAATAGTGTTATAATGACTTATATACTACACCTTAAATCTCTCTCTGCTGTCTAAAAGCACAAGCCAAGGGTTCCCTGAGGATATTAAAAAGCAAGAACATCTAGTTCCTTTAAAGTGGAAATATAGGACAAAATATGCCATTAATTTTTATTTTAAATTCAAGTAACACATATCTTAATTAATTTTATGAATTCCAAAAGAAATCCAAATATATTTAGGACAGCTATCACATATTGTTTATGTACCTTGTCAAACGCATTTTCATCAATAAAATTACAAATTAGTATCTTTTTATTCAAGTGTATTAGATACATGACCAACTTAACATTGTTTGCTACTTGCCTAATATTTATAAACTCAGCTTGATCATTCTTAATAACGAACAATATCATTTGCTGTACTCTGTTTGCTAAGTCTGCTGTTAAAATCTTGGTATCAACATTAATCAATGAGATAGACCATAATTAGGACACTGAGTATGATCTTTATCTGCTCTTGATCAAATCAGACAGGTTAAATGCCAGTGATAAAATTCCCTTATCAAATATCTCTTCATTTACCTGACAAGGTTTTGGCAAAAAACAATCTATAAATGTTTTATACCCCTTGACAGGAAACCCATCTAGTCCACTTGCTGTTTTGAAAATTATCTCTTCAATCTCTACATCAAATAGTACAGCAAAGGTAAGTTGTGTTTGTGTACCATCTAAATGTGGTAAATTGATTTTATTTTTAAAAAGCCTCTATATCTTAAATACATTCTTTGGACTATGACATAATTCTGAATAAAAAATTAAAATTTGAAATTAAAAGCTAATATTAGTTTCTATATTTGTTACCAATAACAGGTTGGGTCACTTTGAGCCAGTCACTTTCTCTCAGCCAAATTCACTTCATAAGGTTGTTATTGTGTGAAAAATAGGAGAAGGAATATTATATTTAGCACCTTGAGTTATTTATAAAAGTAATACACTGGGATCATTTTTAAAAAATTAAGGAATGAATGGAATAAAGAATTAGAGGTTCTTCTAGTGCCTAAACCAGGGGTCAGCAACCCATAGCTCTGGAGCTGCATGTGGTTCTTTCATCCATCTGCTGGAGCTCCCTATTGCCAGTCAGCTCCACAATTGATAGGGTTAGGGTTAGGGCTTTTGGTTAGGACAGGTAGAAGGACATCATGTTAGGAGGAGACTCTATGGTGGGGAAACCAGACCTCCTGTCAGCAGAGGAAAAAGGATGCTGAACTAGGAGGAAACTATCATGGGGGAACTGGACTTCTAGTTGGCTTCAGAATTGAAAGGGGGGCTTTCGGTTAGGACCTTTGTGGCTCTTTGAGTGTTTAAGGTTGAAATTCTTTAGCAAGAATATCAGTGGACCTCAAAATACCACTTATACAGCGTAAATAATAAGTATGTGTGTGAGAGAGAGAAAGATGAGGGGTTGGGGTAACTGCAGCTAAAATTGTGTACCTTTTTATTTTGTCGTATTTTTCACTTTTAAAAAAGACATTCTTTGGGGGTTTTTTTCTCTGTCATTATTTTAACAGCAATAAAATAATGGTTTTTTTTTTTTTTTTTAAAAAGCATGCCTCCAAATACCAATTGCAGGGAAAGAACAGCTGGAAAGAAATACACCTCCATCTCTTGTCTGGGAGCACAGCAGAGACATCTGTCTGGCCACTATTAGAGCAAAATTCTGGCTTAAGATGAGCTTTGTGTCAATACAACCAGGCTATTCTCTTAAAAGAGTATAAGAAAGAATGGAAATGGAGTCATTAATAATATTGACAAATATATCATCAAAGTAAATCAATCCTTCGGGTTATGGTTGGTATTTGTATTTATATTAGAGAGAATATCTATCTATCTGGTTGGTTTATTCTGATTCCAGAATTGTGAACAAAGAGCTTCAGAATTTTATTCAGCACCTAGAGTTTATTATATAACCTGAAAGTCCTGTTATTGTATCATATCACATTAGGACCTGTTACATGCAAAGCAGCGGGTAATTTAGGGTGCCGCCAAATATAAAGGCTTTCGTTATTGTGCCTGCTAACCAGTCATGTGACCCGGAGCAGAACACTTCATTATTATGAAAGAGATCACATCTCCCGTTCTTGAATAACAAAAATATGATTAAAAATCTCATCTGAACAGAAAGGGGAAAAACCATCATGAAAAAGCAGAAAACGGCCCTTAATTACCATATTTTTCAGAGTATAAGATGCACCAGAGACACACCGTTTTTTGTCAAAAAAAGGGCATGCATAGCCTTTATGAGGCTTATAGAGTGCTCCTGGAGACGGGGCAAAATTAAGAAAAAAGTGGCTAATTTTTCACTCATTTCTGCCTTCACCAGCCCCCAGGAGCATTCTGAAAGCCTCCTAAAGACTATGAACAGCCATTTTGGTGATGGGGGGCAGGGTTTCAGGAGGCAAAAATGCTGTATTGATGCATGCCGATTTTCAGCCTCTTTTTTGAGGGAAAAAGGTGTATCTTATACTCTGAAAAATACGGTAACCTGAGAGCTTGCTTGGAAGGCCATGGTTCAATCAGACTTCTAGAAAAATATGAGTGTGTGTGTATGTGTGTGTATGACCTGTCTTTTTAAAGTCCTGGCTGTTCCAGGTTTTTTTCCAATGTTCTCTGCCAGCTCTATGAGCGCAGGTCTAAGTTAATGCCCTGGACTGGAAGAAAAGGAAATTGAGATTAGTATATTGTATACTAAATAAGAATTTACAACTTAGAGCTAAACTCTATGCTTCTTAACTCCAAGAAGTCTAAATATAAATTTATCTACATATTGCAATCACAGAAAAGGCCAACTAAAACTAAAATGATGCATTTCAAAAGCACCAAAATGGCCTAACTTGCGCCTTTGATTTAAGTCTTCCAGTTGAGCTTATCATTTCTCTGATTTGTAAACATTTTCCTTGATTGCCACATTTGTTTAAACTGACAGCACTATAGCACAAAAAACACTTGGTTATGCTGCAACAATCTTGGTAGGCAAGTTTCTCTCCTATTCCGTTCTACATTTAGCATTATAAATACTGTACAGATAAACTGACAACAGCAAAGATCTGATTCTAGAAGAAAAAAAAATCCTTGTAATTTGATGTTTATATTTGCTATACCTTTCAGCCCAAAAGAATGCTGGAAAAACTTGTGTAAAATAGTTCCAGACTCTTCATCAGTAAGTTACTGTTAAGTTAAGCGAATACGATCAAATTTGCTATGATGGGAGAAATCAGTAAAAGAAAAATTGAATCGAACAATGGACAGGATTAGACGTGGGGGCGGGGGTTTATAGGGGGGAAGTCTACAGAAAAACACACCCCAGAAAAAACAATGCTCCCAATGTGCTTCTATTTATTGTATTTATTCATTGAATATATATATCCACTGTTCTAAATCTCACTCAGAGTCTGGGTGACTAATAATACCAAAAAACAGAACAAAAACAACATAACATTTGTTTGTTTGTTGAGATGGGTGGCTATAGAAATCAAATAAATAACAAAAAAGGCTTATGGGAAAGGCATTTTGGCAACACCTCAGTTTCTTGGCAAATGCTCCCTTCCTTCCTTCTGCCCAGTCATATGACTCAAAGCAGAGCATTTTCTGGCCACTCCTTTTTCCCCAGTGCACATATACACACAAAAACAAACAGAAGCAACATTAGTTGAAAGCAGATATACACACACATAGAGAACTCATATGTCTATTACAATGTTGGCGAACCTTTTCGGCACCAAGTGTCAAAACAGGAGCACGCAGGGGTAGCACCGGAAACCAAAAGAGCAGTTCCTTGGCATGCATGCGCAGGAGTGCTGGGAACCAGAAGAGCAGTTCCCTGGTGCGCATGCATGGACCGAGAAGGTGACCTTCCAGTTTCCGGCATCTGCACTGGTCATTTGGTCTTCCGGTTTCTGGCACGCATGCATGAGTGAAAAGCAGAGGGCTGGCAGACATGTGCACGCCAGAACCTGGAAGAGTAATGGGCGACAGTTGGTGTGCCTGGAGAGATGGCTCTGCATGCCACCTCCAGCACGCGTGCCATAGATTCACCATCACTGGCCTATTACATCCTCCCACGTATATGCCCACAAAGAAGCAACATATAGATGTGCAGTCACCTTGATCAAACTCTTAACAATATAGAAATACTTACACCATAAGAGAGGATACAGGTGCACATAAGGAGAAAGCGTATGTTGTGCACACAAACGTAGCATGTTACTTTGCTACACAGAAGAAAATATGGACACCTCCTATGATCACGGCTTCGAAAAGGGTACCAAACAGCCATCTTCTTCATACTTTTTCTCCCTTGTTTCCCAAACTGTCTACCAAGGTATTATTAAGTATATTTAAATACCTTAGAAGGTGGTAGCAGCTGTCTACCAAGGTACGTTTATCTACATTTAGATACCCTAAAAGGTGGTAGCACTTAACTGATCTTGGAAACTAAGCAGATTCAGACTTGGTTAGCATTTGGATCCAGGAAATCATCAGGATCATTGACTAGGCTGATTAAAAAAAAAAAAAAAAAACAGAAGTAATGCTGTCCAAAAAATTAAATGGGAACAATCACCAGAAGTTGAGCTCAAGCTCAAGGTGGGTGGGAGGTTTTTATCTTATTTATCTATCACATTTCTATAGCTACCTATTTTATGAATATAACTCTGAGTAGTGTATAATAAAACAATAAAAAAACTTCTTAAAATAACTATGAAAACACAATAAATAAGCATATTAAGACAATGGGAGAGTGTTTAAAATTCATATATAATAATGCCATTTTTAATGTTTATATCTCATCTTTATTCACTGCAACTCAAGTTACTATATATAATGCTCCTACCTCCTAATTTTCCCATTAACACCTCTGTGAAGTGGATTGAGCAGAAAAAGGATGAAGGGACCAAAGTCATCCAGCTAGCATTCATGACTAAAAGAAGACTAGAAGTCAGTTCCTTGATTTCTAGGCTGGTGCCTTGTATACCACATTGAAGTTGCTATCACTAATCAGTTACTTTTCCTTTTCTCTCCAGCCACAAAAATATGATCCTATTGTTTTTTGTTTAATAGGAACTGTATGTGTAGAAGTATTGAAATACAAGCAGTTTTAAAGCAAACATCTCATAATAAAATAAGGGAAGCAGCAAGGGCCTCAGAACAACTGAAACACTGGTTAGCTGGTTGCATAATTTATCTTCTTTCATGTTTATCCATATGTAGAGTTGCTATAAGAAAAGACAAGCTCGCTTATGTATGGCAGATATAGCTTCTTCATAAAGCAAACAACCAAACAAGTGTGGCAAAAACCACAGGTGGCTCTGTAGATCTAAGTGTTTTTACCAAATTTTGCAAATCTCAGGTGTGTGGACTTCAACTCCCAGAATTTCCCAGCCATTGCCAATTTTGAAAAGCACTGTTCTAATGAGGTAAAACATGAATGCATTTTACAACTGTTAAAGAGGGTCAGAAGCCACTTTCTTACTTTTTTTCTTTTGCTCTTTTCTTTCTTTTTCCTGTTTTCTTTCTTCACCTTTTCACTATTTTCTTACTTTTCTATAATCTGTATTGTTTTTATCTTGTAAAAATCTCTTTAATAAAGGTTATGTAAAAAGAAATACTCTGTCTATAGGTAACTACTAGAGCAGTAACAAGAAGAAAAAAAGGAAAGGCCAATAGCAAAATAGGCGCAATGGCTTACATAAAAGTCTGCATGTAACATCTGTGTGGACTATGAAAAAAATAGTAAGTATAAATGAGAGAATAGTGTGATATAAACATAGCACTTGGAAGAAAAGTGCTATTGAGGAGTAGGAGCTACAAACAAAACATTATTCTGGTTACTGTTTTTATTTGTGTACTCCAAAAATTGTTCTTGTGAAGAAAAAGGTATAAAATATAATTAAATAAATATACAAAATTATCCTGCTTCCTGAAGGATAGACATTAGCTGCAGGATAACATGTACACATCAGTGCTCAGCAAAACTGGGCAAGAACTCAGCATACCAACAACAAGGGAAAGGCAGCCTGCCAACTTTCACAATTAAACATGCCTCAGAATTGTCTCTTACCTAAATGTGATACAGTATTTGGAGAAAAACATCCCACAGGCATTGCAAAAAAAAATCTAAGGGGACAAACGCAACAGAAAACGCCAGTTTTTGGATGCACATACACGCAACCTTGATTCCTTGAAGTAGGCAAGACTATTTATAGGTCATAACAAAGTGATGATGCGTGTGCAACTGATGACATGACTGTTGCAAAAGGAAAAGGGGAAAATGGTGCACTGCAGTAACTCCTTCGTGTCAAACTTGACTCCAGGCAGCTACACAAATCACTGCAGTTATCTGAGACTGCTGCCGGCTGCAGGGAGGAAAGGCCAATTGGATTGCTTCAGGCCAGGCAATTGATGGACCCAGTAGGGTTTCAGGGAAATATTCCTGAAACTCTGAGGCATGCTCTAGCCAAGGCCTTATGTTGCTGCCTAGAATAGCCATTGCAGTGAGCCTGAAAAAGCTTCAGCAACCCCTCCTTATCAAGGAAGGATATGGTCACCCAAAAGAAAGCTGCTGGTTGGTTATTTCCAGACACAATAAAAGCCCACTTTATCATTTGTTCTGTCACCAAATGAGTCGACATAAGTCCTCTTACTCATGCTCAGTTGGATTTGCTATTTAGTCTTTCTCCAGATGTATTCACAAGAGTGTTTTCATTTCCCCAAGCTCCTCTGAAAACAAGAAGCTGTATGGGATCTCCAATTATGAAGAGTGTACACTGGTCCGAGATCCAGTTTAAGGCTCTTGTTGCCCGCTCATTCTACACATCTGTTGGACAAAGTCACTGCAATCTACTTGAGTTGGACATGAACTAGCAATAATTAAGACTTATATACCACTTCACAAAGTTTTACAGCCCTCTCTAAGCAGTTTTACAGTCAGCATATTGCCCCAAACAACAATCTGTGTCCTCATTTTACCGACCTCAGAAGGATGGAAGGCTGAGTCAACCCTGAGCCAGTGATAATCGAACTGCCGAACTGCTAGCTTGAGCAGAAGTAGCCAGCAGTACTGCATTCTAACCACTGCGCCATCACGGCTCTTACCACTAAGCAGGTTTTATGTAAGTGATTGATATACAGTCTTTCTAACTGAAATAAATTTAGCCTGGTTAAGCCTGAGGAAGTAGATAGGGTCTTTGGAGCTGTAAACTCTTCTACATTTTAGATCCATGTTGCTCCTAGTTGGTCAAGGCCAGCCAGGAGGAACATGTAGCTGTGTCCAAGCGGTAACAAATACTTTTTTGCAGAAGATCTCGAGAGCACATGTAGTGATGGTGGTGTATCTGTCTTTCTTCTTCTAGATCTCTCATCAGTTTTTCATAGCACTGATCATGTTACCTTTCTGGATTAAGTCCATAGGTTAGAATGGAGACCACTCTTTTGTGGTAATTCTCCTGTTTCCTTCAATCCTGTTGATGGGAAGGGGGAGAGGTGTAATACTAAACCTCTCTTATGTGCAGTTCCTCAAGGCTCAACTCTCTCCCCACTCATATTTAACATCTAAATGAAATCACTGATTGAAGCTATTTACCAGCACAATCAATACCAAAATATTACTCAACTGTACAATTTGTTCAAGGTTCTTATCCAGTGACTGGAAGCTGTGGGGGCTTGGTTGTGGGAGTATAGGATCCATCTCAACCTCGGCAAATCCAAGTGGTTCTAGACCTCTGAACCTTCCAGATCTGCTTTTACGTCTCTTACTGCTATTGGAGTAGCATTTCACCAGAGTTAATATGCCATCTGGAGGTCATTCTCAACAGCTCCAGGTCTAAAGGTTTTGCACAGATTTGTCCCATGCACCAGTTCTGCTCATTTCTGGACTATACAGTGTTTGTCATTCATACTTTTGTCACCTCCTAATTGGATAACTGCATTGTGCTCTAGATGGAGCTTTCCTAGAAGAACACTCAGAACTTAAAATGTTTCAGAATGTAGTGGTGCCTGGTTTGGGGTACTCTAAAGTTCCCTTGTGCAATACCACTGCTGTACAAGAGACTTTGCTTTCCAGTATACTTCCAGAGGCAATTCAAGGTCATCACCATTAAAAGCAGTCAGACTACTTGCTGAATTGACTATCTGAGCATTTCTGCCCAGTTTCAGAATCCTTCAGGAACATTATTACACTGCAGATATCACCCTTATATACCAGGGCATCTGAAGGACCTCAAATTTTAATTTTAAAATATGTTTGATGTTTAATAAATTTATAGGCCGCCCAATCCCGAAGGACTCCCGAATAACAGGATTAAAAACTTGTGAGACCATGTACTCTTATAAGGTTTTGATATTACACCTGAAATATCATTATTTGAGCAGGAGTGCTGAAATCTTATGAAATCCTAGGTGATTTTTATATTAATGGATAAAATTCACTTAGGATTTCATGAGATTTCAGTACTGTAGGGGCCACCTACAATACTCTTACAAACCACCAGTTATCCACAGACTGTAGGATGGGAATGATTGCTAAAGAAGGATTCAGCTGTATCATACAATGTTTCATCTACTTACCCTTTCTTGAAATGCACCTGAGGTTTTATGTTAATATATATCTTGTAAAATAATATAAATTGAGGATTAAAGTTATTCACATGTATACATACTCAATGAACAAAAAAAGATCAAAGGAATTATTTCCTTACTACAATTACTTCTTTCTAGCAACATCTCAAAAAGGTGTTATCTGCAAAACAAAGCTGGAAGCCAAACATAGCTATAATTAAATAATTACTTCAAAAACATAAACATAGATTGGTGAAGGGAAAGTCTCAGTTACCAAAAGCATAACTGCCAGATTTTCCAGAAGTGATTCTTATTAACAGTCTTCACAGAACAGAAAAAAGGGCTTTACAGTAAAAGCCTTCACCTGTGGTATTTCACTGTCATAGATGATGCTCGGAAAAACTGCTTTTCTTCTTCTCTTTTGTTTCACTACCGTTTTTCAAATTTTTCAACTTGTTCCAATTGAGAGCAATTTAGGACAGATGCCTTTTAGAACAAAGTAAGATTCAGAAAACAGACAATGAACTACAGACTGGCTGGATCTAAAGACTGTTGACAGATCAGTGTTGCTATTCAAAAACTCCACAATGAAAATGTGACTTTGACTCAGTGATGACTGAGCAAAACCTGGTCTAACCTTAGACATTTAAAAAAAAAATCAGACAGGACAAATCAACAAAATTAAGGGAACTGAAATTCTCCCAAGTCATTTCCCATGAGTCTTGCTCAGCATTTCCTGGCACAAGGGGGAAAAAAATAAAGAGAAGGAATCTGAAAAACTGAGATCAGCAAACTTAGTAGTTCAAAGGGAAAGCACAATTTAAAGACTAAATTGGCTGGTTTTAACATAATAACAGAATTGGAAGGGATCTTGGGAGGTCATTAGTCCAACCTCCTCTCCCAAACAGCAAACTATATTCGATTTCAGACAAATAATTGTCCAAATTCTTCTTTAAAACCTCCTGTTTGTTGGAGCACCCAAAACTTCTGGACGCAAGTTGTTCCACTGATTAATTGTTCTGTCAGGAAATTTCTCCTTAATTCTAGGTTGCTTCTCTCTTTGATTAGTTTCCTTCCATTTTAGAAGCAGAGAAATTCAGAGCTGCTTCCAATGAAATTGATCAGGAAACTTATTTCTTCTCTTGTAAACCTAAAATATGCCAGTCAAACCTTGGCATAAAAACAACAAATGTATTCTGAGGTGCCTAATCTGGAAAATCCAGTCATGTGAAAATAACATCTGTCAAACAGTGGACAGGCCCATTCACACTCCTCCTATATCATCAACATAATCCTTGTACCTCCCAAAACACAAAAATATACTTCTTTGCATGAGCAACACAACCAGGAATGAACTGTGCTTCCCACAACTTCTGAACAAGAATCTTTCAAGAACAGTTCATCTCTCAATGTTCTTCTACCAACAAGACACTTGAAAACAAGCACCGCCTGGTTCTTTTACCAAACAAGGCACTTGCGACCACTAACTTTGCTCCACTAGCAAAATTACCAGTAGACTTTAACTATCTGTTCTCCTTCCCACCAAAGGTTGCCTACCTTCAACCACACCTGTCCGAGGGTTGGTTATCTTGTCAGAAGTAGGCTCGGCTGCTTCAGTGGCCAAGGAAGTGGTTACTCGGGAAAAATCACTGGCACCCTCACTGCGGCTTGTTTCAGGCACACTTTCTCTGGAACTGAAGCGGACGCAGGAGCTCGAGCGGGAGCTGAGGTCTGGGCTAGTGTCAGACAGGCCTGGGATATCATCTATTTTAGTGGGGGTAACCATAAACCGGACAGAAGCCATCTTGGCAAAAAAGATGGCACAGAGAACCGGGGGGGAAAAAACTCTCTTCCTTGATTAGTTTAACCTAAAGTCACCTCAAGTCGTAAGAGGAAGACCATTCAGAAAAATAGAGATGCCAACAGTGTTACCCAATACTCTCTCACGAGGAAGATGCATGTCTTCTATGGATTCACAAACTGCTTCACACTCAAACAGTGCAGTATTTTGACATCAATGCTTATTGGATATATTTTTAGAAGTACAGTCTAAGATTGAATGAAGGCAATATTCCATGATTTTGTAGGTTAATGTTTCACAGATAATTACGTTGAAGATTCCCATGCATCAGGCAAATATGTCACAGTTTTCTGTTCTTAAGGATATCCTAAAGGTCAGAAAAGAAAAACGTTTGCAATTTTTAACTGTCAAAAGAGCCACACTGCTAAAATTCCAGCTTTACCCTATATCTGGGAAAGCAGCAATACAGAACCCGTTAAGCAAATGCCTTTTATTTCAGCAAAATGCAACAGGAAAAATATATCCAAAAGCAAAGATCTGCAAGGTATGCCAAAATGCTAGAAAGTCTATAATGAATGTAAGATTATAATCCACTTGTTTTCCATGGTGAATGCCAGGAAAAAAAATATTTTTCTTTGCAAATGTCCCTTAGGATTCTGGTGCAGAAAAAGACAAGAGAACACGTGTGGCAGAGGTCTCTTTTTTCCAACTGAAGAGGAGAAATGTCAGATTCCAGTGCAAGAACTTAAAGAAGCGGAGGCAAAGTTATCTCTTAAGGTGCAACATCAAGAATTCCTCAAACTTCCAGTTGTTTTTGAAGATTTTGCTAGAAGGAGATCACCGTTAGATTGGACTAGTGCAAGGAAATTATCAGTCCTCCTCAAACTGTAGGATTCTGGAAAAAAACAAAGTAAATATGTATATATCAAAAAATCGATTATACAAAACTGTACGGAGACATTGAATCCTCTGTAAAATCTCACTAACCCAAAGTTCTCCTAGAGATAGTCCTTGACTTACAACAGTTCATTTAATGACCATTCAGAGCTACATCAACACTGAAAAAATGACTTATGACCATTTTTCACACTTACAACCATTGCAGCATCCTCATGGTCACATGATCAAGATTCAGACGGCAAATTGACTGATATTTACGATGGTTGCAGTGTCCAAGCTGTCACGTGGTCAACTTTTGCAACCTGACGAGAAAAGTCCACAAGGAAGCCAGATTCACTTAACAACCATGTTACTTGCTTCATAACTGCAGCGATTCACTTAACAACCACAGCAAGCAAGGTCACAAAGTTCACTTAACAAAATGTTTCACTGTGCGATAGAAATTTAGGGCTCAGTTGTGGTCTTGTGGTTCGTTAAGTTGAGGACTACCTGTACTTGGTGCTGTGATATGGCAAGAGGGAGAAAGGAGTGTTTCATAACTATTATTGTAGGAGAGTTCACCAAAAGGCAGGAAACACACATTTTCAGGTCTCCGACCCACAGAATGACAGCAACGCTCTTAGGAGCACTCCGATTCTTGCTGAAAAAGAATAGAATTCTTTATTGGCCAAGTGTGATTGGACACACAAGGAATTTGTCTTTGATGCATATGCTCTCAGTACACATATAAAAAGACAATATACTTTTGTCAAGAATCATAAGGTACAACACTTAATGATAGTCATAGGGTAGAAATACACAATCAGGAAACAATATCAATATAAATCATAAGGATACAAGCAACAAAGTTACAGTCAGGCAGTCATAAGGGAGAGGGGATGGGTGATAGGAACGATGAGAAGACTAATAGTAATGCAGCCTTAGTGAATAGTTTGACCGTGGTGAGGAAATTATTTGTTTAGCAGAGTGATGGTGTTCAGGTGGGGGAGGGATTGCCCTTGTGTCTAGCTGTCTTGGTGTGCAGTGCTCTATAGCATCATTTTGAGGGTAGGAGTTGAAACAATTTATGTCCAGGATGTGAGGGGTCTGTAAATATCTGCCCTCTTTTTGACTCCTGCAGTGTACAGGTCCTCAATGGAAGGCAGGCTGGTGGCAATTGTTTTTTCTGCAGTTCTGATTATCTAATTAAAAGATGCTGAGGCGCCCAAGGAGCATTGAGCGTGAGAAAGACCACCACAAGGCACCCCAGACTCTCCCCTCCCCCCGCAGATGAGATGAGGCAAAGCAGACAACACCTCCCCCAAAATGACCCTAAAGACTGAGGACCCACAGACCCACACAGACCAATACAAAGGGAGCAGATTGAAACTCTCTGGAGGTGGGAGTGTATGGAAGGGGACGAACGTGGAAAGAGATACAGGTGGGAAGGCGACGCTGCGCGTGCGTCACCCTCGCGCTCTTTTCCTCCACCACTACCACCCCCTCCCTTTCCTACCGCTCGAGCTCCCCACGTCCTTTGATGCGGAGCCCCCCCCCCTTCTCTCTCTCTCTCTCTCACACACACACACACACACACACACACGCCGCGGGAGAGAGCGGCCGCTGCTTGTTTACCTGCGGCGCGCGCGACAGAGCGGCTGCCTCCCCAACGTTCCAAAATTAGGGTCTCGCCCGCGCGCACGCGTCCTCAGACCTTCGCCGGCTTGTTTTGGCCGGCTTGGCTTGACCGGCAGGCGCGCGCAGCCCACAGCGGCAAGCCTCTGCCTCCCGCCCGCCCGCGCGCACGCCAGTCGTTGCCGCTATCTCAGCTGCTGGGAAAGGAGGGGGAGGAGGGAGAGCGGGCTCTCTTTAAGTGTCCTCATCCTCTCCTGTTTCCATCGCTATCAACCCCCCACCCTCCGCCGCCGCTTTTTTTTTCTTTTGGCCGCGCAAGCGCAGAAAGAAATAGCGGTTATTGTTACTGGGCTTTCTTTTAATCTTCAGAGAAGCGCGCGAAGACGAGGGGGATGGTTGGGGACCCTTTGGAGAACGGGGAGCAATTGGAGTGGGGGGAGAAGGGGAGACTACAAACGCGCGAGGGTTGCTGGGGGATGTAGTTTCATTAGTATGAGGGTGAGGGGCTCCTCACCGCCAAGATTATGCCTCTGAAAGAAAATTATAGCGAGAGGAGGGGAATAAGTGAGACTTGGGGAAAATTGGAAGAGGAATTTATGACTGAGGCTGCAATTAACTTGAGAGCAACCTCTTTTGATGAGCCCAGCCGCCTCCCCCCCCCCCACATCCCACCCCTCAAATAGCCATATACATGATTCACAACTTCATTGTATGGCTTCTAATGCAGCCTAAGCAAAGTCTTGGCCAATATTGACTTTTGGGGGGATGCTAAGCTTCCTCAGACCTGATTCCTCCTTGGATGGAGAATATTGCAAAATCTCAGAGCTAGAGACTTAAATTGGGAATGGATTTGGGGAGGAATCCTCAGAATGCAGCAATGGCACCTGCATTATTACCTATAAATCACTAGGAACAGAGCTCACTTCAAGATTAGTCTATGGCAGTGTTTCTCAATCTTGTCAACTTTAAGATGGGCGGGAGGGGGGGCTTCAACAAATAGAAGTCGTTCCCCCCCCCCCAATCTTAAAAGTGCTAAAACATTATTCAAAGGCTACAGGCACATAACAGTGTGCAAAGAAGCAATTCAGTATATGCAATGATGTTGCAGAAAAATGCAGTGCAGTCATTGGAGCAATGCATTATTAAGATGCATTTAACTCCGGGGCAGTCGTGCCCTTCAAGCAGATATAATATCACAGCCCTTAGGCCTTTAGAAGAGTTTGCCAGATTTTGCCACAAGGTGACTTTAGGGACACGTGTCCCATAGGGGCCGATTAATCTGGGAAGCCTGCAAGCAATACTAAGAGACCAACAGCTCTTTTCCATGCTTGATTCTGAATCACTGGTGATTATTTAGGGCACATGAGCTATTCTAAATATATACCTCCCAAAATTAGTGGTCATGGAAGGATTAATGTTAGCCTAATTCCTTTCTAAAGCCATCAAAATTGTTGGCATCACAATGTAAGCCTCTGCTGTATCATTTTTCAGTCTATCAAAGAAGCCCTTCCTTTTCACCCATCCCAAATAATCCCACCATTAACTTCGGTTTTGTCTACTTTCCCCTTCTCCTGGAGAGGAAAACCATATTTAACTTCATTAAATTAAATTAATAAATCAGAGTTGGATTTGCTTCCCAACACTGTAGGGGGGGGGGGAGCAACTGATCAACTTGTCTCCCCTCAGCTTTTTCTAGTTCTTGACTAAAATTATTGGATCCTCTTGGTGGTAAGACTGCTAGAATGACACAAACGCAATGCTGAATACATTTGGAAAGGATTCAATGTAGAGTTTCTGAATCATCTCAGCATAGGCCAGCCTGAGTCATAGTCCATCTTATATGATAAATGGGCAGGCCAAGTTGAATAAATGGTTTTCTCCATGAAGCTTAAGGGAGTTTGCTATTCTGCTCTTTCCCCCTGTATTATACTGAGATACTAGTTTGAAACAGTCTTAAGACTAGTTCTGCATGCTAACCAGTTGCATCACATTATTCCCCCTGCAAGTCCTAAGCAGCCAAAGGGTGTTGGAATGATAAAGTGATATGACTTTTTTTCACATCTGTAGAAAACCTCCTGTTTAAGGTTTCACACCCCAAAGCTATCCAACCACACTTTGGTTCTGCGTTGTAGGAAATTAAAACCTACCCTTTGCTAGAAAACTGAAATATCCCGGGAAATATTAAGAAGACAGAATATTATATTTCCCTGGATGTGAAAAGGAAGAAACATGATTTTAAAGACAGAGTAGCTCCCTGCTGCTTCTGGCACCTTCCCCCTCCCCTTTTGCCAATGAGCCCTTAAAGCCTGAGCTAGTCTACTTTACATAATAAAGGTAGGATTAGCCTTCTACAGAAATTCACCACATGGCATCTGGAAACTCAATCAAACTTGGACTCAAAGCACAGCCTAGAGAGTTGCCCCTACATGGCCGCATGGGAGTCTGACAACCAATCAGAATACATTTCTTACACAGGAACAGGAAACGGAGAGGTGGGGCCGAACAGAGTATAAAAACCCAGCAAGCCCTTTCTTCTTTACCCAACATTTGAAGCATGTGACACCCCCCCCCCTTTTCTGTTCAGGACCTTAATCCTGTCCAATGATCCTGTCCATCATTAAACCATCTTTCCAAGCAGCCTCTGTTTCCAGTTTCTTTTTCCCTACTTGGAACTGAACCCAGAAGAACATTTCTTCCAACAGTGTAACATCCAATTCTAGCCCGCCGCCCCAAATATACTTGCATGGATTCTCATTGCTTGGAAGACAGAAATTGTTCCCCATTTTTTACATACCCTTGGTCAGCAAAAAAAAGCCACATCAGACTGAGTAGCATGGAAGAAAGTCAGCTGGGCGCTGTTTCAGCCTTGCTTAACTCACACGAGCTTCTCTGCTCAAAATCTAGCGGCAGCAGCCCTTCTGTTTATTGTCTGGCTTCCCACCACTCCTAGTGCGGTTTCAGCAGCAGGATGTGTACACCCCAAGATATTTCAAATAGCGGCCTTTGGCTCAGATCAGCCCTTCCCCATCCCCAGTTTGAGGCAGGAAGTGAAAACCCAAGCAACACAAAAGAACAAGACAGAATTCATAATAAGCAACCCCCTTCAGTATTCTGTATCCATGTTACACCAGATAACCGGCAGTAGAAAACAACCATCTGCTGGAGTGTCTTGCATGATTGATCACCCTTTCTCCAAAAGCATTAAGATTTTCATGAATTGTGCTTCAAAGGATAGATATGTTCCAAGATGCACAATAAATGAAAGGTGAGGAGAGTAGCAATCTCTTAATAAGAATCAGATGAGGCAAAGATTCTTTGTTGGGTTCTCAGCTATGAAATGCCCCAATGTCTTGAGTGTGAGCAACCAGCAAAATTCAAACTGCTAAATTAAAAAAAAAGCATCCTATATTAATGTGGTTGCTTTTGGCACTGGTAGGCCTGATTGAGAATGGAGACAATTTAGGCACTTTTCTGCTCGCTTGCAAGAATATCTTCAAGGCATCCCAATTCCAGGGAAGCCATCTGCTCATCAAATTTATTCTATTTGGATTCATCTGGAAATTGCCATACTTTATCTTAATCCTGTGGGACACAGTGGCTCAGTGGCTAAGATGCTGAGCTTGTCGATCAGAGAGGTCGGCAATTCAGCTGTTCGAATCCCTAGTGCTGCTTAATGGAGTGAGCTCCCATTACTTGTCCTAGCTTTTGCTAACTTAGCAGTTCTAAAGGATGTAAAAAATGCAAGTAGAAAAATAGGAACCACCTTTGGTGGGAAGGTAACAGAGTTCCGGGCACTTTCAGCGTTTAGTCATGCTGGCCACATGACCACGGAGACGTCTTTGGACAATGCTGGCTCTTTGCCTTTGAAATGGAGATGAGCACCACCCCCTAGAGTCGGGAACGACTAGCACATATGTGCGATGGGAACCTTTACCTTTATCTTAATTCTATACTTTGATTTTAATAAAGCACTGGTTTTTAGCCCTCTTTGTTGGCAACTTTTCAGAGAGTTGAAAAGCAACCCTTTAGCTTTCTCAATACGTTCATCAAATTTAGTTTCTCGTCCCCCAGATCACCTTTGTAGCTTTTGTGAAACTTGCTTCAATTCTTCTGAATCTTACAAAGTAGTACCTAGTATTGAATTCAAGGTGTGGTTCCAACTAATGTAGAATGAATAGAAATTATTACTTATGATTTGGAAATTATATTTCCCTTAAAAGAGCCTAAAATATTTGCCTTCTTTGCATCACCACCCTGCTGACTCAGATTGTTTATGAACTGCTATTCTAAAGCCTTTTTCCTAAATGTTATTGCCAAGCCCCATCCTATATTTATGCATTTGTTGTCTGTTTCCCCAGAAGGATGACTTTGCATTTGTCTGTTCAATTTCACTGTTATTTTCAAGCCATTCTTTTAAAAAAATTACAAGAACATTTTGGATTTTTTTTTCCAGAGCATTAGTTATCCCATCAAATTTTGTAGTATCAGTATATTTGATAAGCTTTTTCTGCACCCAAATTAGTTGCAAAAAATGTTGACAAAAACTGAGCTAAGGAAGGCGGAACATTATGGTACCCAAATCAATATTTCCCTACAACTTGATGAGGAACTGTCAATGTGGCCATTTGTTGTGCTACATTGCCCAAAGGTAGCTGGCTAACTTAAGAACTAAAACAAATTGTCCACTCAAAATACAAACCACTATTTCCAGCATTACTGATATTGATATTCCCTACCATGCTGCGGGGAGAGGTGGGGGAAGCTATCCTTCTCTGGAAAATACTACATAGACCCATCATGCTAACGAAATAGAACCATGGAAAAAAAATCTCACTTTATTTCCAGAATTACATAACCAGAAAAAAAAAAGTGAATAATTTTCTCTTGCTTGCAGGGTATCATTAATTCCTCATCCACAGAATTAAGTCAAGTTTGAAAAAAACATCAGCAAAGTGAGACCACCATGTGGATGGCAGAATGCAGATTGTCAGGTATTCTTCGTCTTCCTCTGCTTCTTCAAAGCTGCTCTCAAAGCTTATCTCGCCACCTTTGTAACTTAAACCACAGGCCGAGGCTGCTGGGTCATCAGGACACCAAAGCGTTTCTTGATGGTGATCCTGTGTCGAGAATATTTGTCATCAGGAGAGAAGCGGGCAGGGTGGGCCGAACATGTTGGCTGGCCGGACGGATCCATTTTCTACAAAGCCGGAGAATCAAGACAGAACCGTGTGTCAATTTAAGGAAGATCACGTAATGACTTTAAATCAACGTATCCCATCTAAAAAGCCATGCAGGCCCCCTACCTTTCAGATAAAATAGCCGTATGAGCATAACTTATTAAAACCTTATCCAGAATGTGTGCAAAGTATGAAAGACCATGAAAAAAATCAATCTTGTGATGTTCAGTACTCTACACAGGGATTGTGCTACAATGCTTCTCTTTAATACAGAGAAGTATATGAGTATAAGAAGTATAAGAGCCGAGGTGGCGCAGTGGTTAGGGTGCAGTACTGCAGGCCACTTTAGCTGACTGTGATCTGTAGTTCAGCGGTTCAAATCTCACTGGCTCAAGGTCGACTCAGCCTTCCATCCTTCCGAGGTGGGTGAAATGAGGACCCTGACTGGGGGGGCAAGTTGCTGACTCAATTTGCTAAAAAAATAAATAAATTGTAAACCGCTTAGAGAGGGCTGAAAGCCCTATGAAGCGGTATATAAGTCTAATTAATAAATAATAATTAATAAATAAATATTCAACTGACCTCCTAAGCAAACTGAAAAATGCCAACAGATGTTAATGCCTTCCTGCAGTTCTTGCTGGAGTTTTTATTTTCTCTCTCTCTCTCTCTCTCTCTCTCTCTCTCTCTCTCTCTCTCTCTCTCTCTCTCTCTCTCCCTCCCTCCCTCCCTCCCTCCCTCCCTTACACACACACACACCACACACCTGGGAAAAGTTCAGCATATGTCTGTTGGCATTTGACTGAAGCGAATGTGCTTTCTTATCAAAAACAGACCTAACATTAGACAACCAATGACCCCATGGAGTCATCATTTCAGAGTTATTTCCTTACCAGCTTCCTCAGCATCTTCAACAATGACAGAGCTTCTAATGAACTGTCTTCACTGAAAAAGTTGGGGTGCATCTAGAGATGTATCTGCTTTGAAAATAGCCCATGTTGAACAGATGGTGCTCTTTGTGCTGGGTTATTTTCTTGCCGACGTTTCATTACCCAAACTGAGTAACATCATCAGTGCTATAGATGTCCAGTGATGATGTTACCTAGTTGGATAATAAAACATCTGCAAGAAAGCAATCAAGCTCAGAGACAGCACCAAGGACCCCTCAATCCAACCCTAAGCTACAAATATTCTCTAATGGTACTATGCTGAAATGTATAGCATAGGGGTCCCTAACCCCTGGTCCACTGTCTGTTATCGACCCTCAGCTGATAGGAACTGGGCCATACAAGGAGCAAGTGAGTGCAGGTTCATTTTCGTATGCACAGGATCGCTAGGCTGTGTGTGCGCAACCATCTCCCCCCCCCCGCCCCACTGTCGCTCCATGGAGCCAGTAAGGTTGGGGACCACTGGGATAGCACAACCAAACATCAACACAGGACATGGTTTTTTTGACATTTTGTACTCTTGTCATAAACTGTTTTATGATCATCTTTGCATCATAAAAAGCTTTATAACATTTGCCACATTTCAACTTCACAGATGTCATGAGTCCTGGATGATGGATGCCTTATATAAATTAACCCCCTTTGAAGTACTTTGTTTCAAAAAGTGTTGTCCTATGGTTTCCTAACGTTTTGCACAATTAAAAATTATGGAAATTTTTTAGTAGTATTGAGAACCAGTCCAACATGATTAAAATACACTGTATACTGCCAAGAGTCATTTTTAGTGAGATGAGAGGCTGTGTGTGTGTGTGTTTGTGTGTGTGTGTGTGTGTGTGTGTGTGTGTGTGCGTGCAGTTTACATATCACATTAAACCCAAAACCCTGATTTACAAGCTACAGCAGCTGGATTCATTGTTTCTTTGGTTTTGGTTTAGCATGATATGAAATTGGCCACAAGTTTTCAAAACATCTTATTTCAAACACTTTTGGAACAATGCCAAGCTCAGCTTCTTGTACATTTAAAGTGTAGTCATGAATAATATAATAAGTATATGTTAAATTAATTGCCATGATTATCACAGTAAATAATAATCCCAAAGCTAGGCAGTGACATTAGATTAAGAAGTATTTTCATCACCCTATAACCATGATGGCGAACCTGTGGCACGCAGAGCCCTCTCTCCTGGCACACATGGAGGTCATATCTCCGTGGCCTTTCTTTCATGCGCTTCTGTTTCCCTACAAACGACGAAACCGAAGCTCGTGAAAGAAAAATATCTTACTTCGCTGCTGGTGTTGGGATGCCCTGCCTCCCGCCGGCCAGCCGGTCTTCAGGTCTCTATGGCGCATGGATGCATGCATTTGCACATGTCAACGCCCATGTCTGTGAATATGTGCATGTCCATGCATATGCATGATCATGCGTGCACACCATTCAGTTTGGGCATACGCACACAGTTTGGGCACTCGGTGTCTAAAAGTTTCACCATCACTATTCTATAACTTTATACAAGGTCCACACCAAAATTTGAATGGCTTCCATGTTGCTGGCATTTCAAATGACCTTAAAGACCCAGGGGCTATTTGCCCAGACAAGTGGAGAAGACCATTGATGTCCTTCTCTTCCTCTCTGGGTTTGCTTTCATTGCCATCATTCTTCTTTTGGCTTGTATTGTTTTTGTGGGGTAAATTTGTGCTTCTCTTTGTTTTAAATATTTTAAAATATTTATACACACACACACAAATACACACACATGCACGCACATATACATACATATATACACATACATACATATACACACACACACACGAACACACACACACACACACACACACATACGTGTATACACACACACACATATACAAATACACACACACAATATACCCCAAAATATGAAATCACAGCTGCAAGTGTTTAGTTGATATTGGCCTTCTCACACATCAAGTTCTTTCCCCAAATGTCATAATATATGAATGTAATGTTTGTGTGGATCCAAGCAATGTGGCCTTTTGCAATTGACAAATTGAAAGTTGGTCAGTGTGGACATTTTCTAAGGGTCATCCAAGATCTTTTTGGGTGTGGCACCAAGTTGTGGCAATAGCCATTGGGACCACCATGGCGAGCTTATGCTATAATCTTTCAATTTTGATTTTCAAATCTTGATATATTGTGATCTTCTCCAATTCTCGGTCTTCTATTTTACTATCCCCCGGTATTGCCACATCAATTATCCCTCATTTACTTCTTTTCAACCACAGTTAAACAGTTAGGCGTGTGATGGAGTAAGATTTTATCAGTTTGTATTCAGCTTTATTAATATTGTAAATTATTATTATGGGTGCATCCTTTGCAACCAAATCCCTAATGTCATAAAACAAAAATAAATATTAGGCCTCTAGGCAATGAATTGCATATTTCACAAATTTTATCAGTTTTTATCTTTAGGAAATCTTTAGGAATATGCAAGGTTCTAACAGGCACAGTAAATGAATACTCCATTCCCTAACAAACCCATTCTAACTTTTTTTTCACATCAGTTTCTACATTTCCCACTTTTTCCAGCCCATGCTAAAGACCTAGAAGAGCCTGAAAAATAATTATCCTACTTTTAAATTGAACAAAAAAAAATATTGCCATGTTACATTCTGGAAATGAATCCAGTTGCATATGGAGATCATTCTCCATCTCCCTTTACTTCCCAAAAGATAATTAAGAGAAATAGTACGGAAATTTTTTTTTTCAGCTTTATCAGGTGTATCAAGATTAGCTGAATGGTTGCAAAAAACCAAAACACAATAGGACAACCATTTGGATGAATCGCTAAAGTGCCAAGGGCAGTGGTGGGATTCATCCAGTTCGCACCACTTGGGAGAAACGATTGTTAACTTTCTGAGCAGTTTGGTGAACTGGTTGTTGGAAGAAATCTTTAGGGCAGAGAACTGGTTGTTAAATTATTTGACTCCCACCACTGGCCAAGGGAATCATATACCTTGCCATATTATATAACCATATTGGTCACCATATTATAGAAAAGAGATAAGAGATTCTGGCAAGAGTGCAGAGAAGAGCAACCAAGATGATTAAGGGACAGGAGGCTAAAACACATGAAGAATGGTTGCAGGGACTGGGTATGTTTAGTTTAATGAAAAGAAGGACTAGGGGAGACATGATAGCAAGGTTCCAATATTTGAGGGGCTGCCACAGAGAAGAGGGGGGGGGGGTCAACCTATTTTCCAAAGCACCCAAATGGATGGAAACTGATCAAGGAAAGATTCAACCTAGAAATAAGTAAGAACTTATTTATGAATGTGAGAACAATCAACCAACGGAATAGCTCATTTTTAGAAGTTGTGGGAGCTTCATCATTGGAAGCTTTCAAGAAGAGGCTGGACTGCCATTTGTCAGAAATAGTGAAGAATCTCTTGCTTGCGGGGAGGGGGTGTTGGACTAGATGACCTACAAGATCCCTTCCTTAACTCTGTTAATCTGTTAAACATAAGAAGAACGGTTGTAGAAACTGGACTGATCTAGTGGTTTAATGAAAAGGAGGACTAGAGGTGACGTTCTAGCACTGTTCCATTTGAGGGTGTGCCACAACGAAGAGGGGGAGGGGGGTCAACCTATTTCCCAAAACATCACAAGGCTGGACAATAAACGATAGATGGAAGCAAATCTAGAACTAAGGAGAGAGTGAAAAAACAAACAAACATCAGTGGAACGTCTTGCCTTCAGACGTTATGGATGCTCCATCACCGGAGGCTTTTAAGAAGAGATTGGACCACCATTTATCTGGAATGGTATATAGGATCTCCTGCTTGAGCAGAGAGGGTTGGACTAGAGGACCTCCAAGGTCCCTTCCAACTCTCCTATTCTTTTCTGTTGTGATCTAGCCTTACCTTCAGAGTATAGACTCTCTCCCCTTGTTCATTGATGTAGTATTGCAGAAACATTGTGGCCAAACTGCAACCGCAACGCCGCTGACTTCAGTTTTATGATGAAACAAAAAAAACGCGCTTCTCCTACTCCTCACACACACGTGGATAACGCCGCTTCCGGGATACCCCTTACACTTTAAGGACCGCCCCAAAAGCGGAGCATTCTGGGAGTTGTCGTTTTATTAAGCTTCAAGCTCTACGATTCACGTTGCTGTCTGGCTCGCAGTGTTTTCCTGGAAGTTGTAGTCTCTTTCCCTCAATGAATTCTGGGAACGGTAGTCGTTCTCCACGTCAAACCTCGTTATTCTGCATCTGGAGCTGCAGAAAGCAGCTTCTTTGAGAATGTGTTTTTCGGAGGTTTTTCGCTTGATTGGATCTCGTGCTAAGAAAATATAGTTGTTGCATTTAAAAAATGCAGAGTAGTTGCGTAACAAGCAGCACTTAGCACTAGAAAAGTATCGAAAGGGATAATTTTCCTGAGATCCTTAGATCAACGGAGGTTGCCTAAGGGCAGTGGATAAAACAAGGACTGAGGAACAATAATGACCGCAGCACAAAACAACCAAAATGGGCGCACGTGTTGTCCTGATTTGCAACTGGGCTAACACATAGAGTAATTTAGCCTTATTTGTTGAATAAACTAATGGATTGAGTTCACACGCGTACTAAGCCCTCACCAAATTACCGTGTCTGTGTTTGCACATCACGGTAACTCACTAGCTAGCTAAACCAATGTTTTATGTTTTCTGCATTTTGTATATGCCTCACCCATGGATATTCTTTTACGGTTCACTAAATTATGGAAATCAGAAAATTAGATTTGTTGACAAAACTACCCTAGTTTAAAGTGCTGTGTAAACCCACCACTCCAGCACAGTGATTCTCAAACCTGGCCACTTCTAAGGTGTGTGGGCTTCAACTCCCAGAATTGCCCAGCCAGCAATTGGGAGTCCAGACATTTTAATAGAATAGAATAGAATAGAATAGAATAGAATAGAATAGAATTCTGTATTGGCAAGTGTGATTGGACACACAAGGAATTTGTCTTTGGTGCATATGCTCTCAGTGTATATAAAGAAAAAATAAAATAGAATACATTCATCAAGAATCATAAGATACAACACTTAGTGATAGTCATAGCTTACTAATAAGCAATCACATTATACTAGGAAACAAAATAATATAAAATTTAAAGATAAAATCAACAAAAGTCATAAGTGGAAAGAGATAGGTACAAGGAAGAAAGAGAATAATAATAATAACAACAACAACAATAGTAGTAGTAGTAATACATTCTTAGTATGTAATATGGCAGTGTTGTGGGAATTAGTTGTTTAGCAGAGTGATGGCATTCGGGGAAAAACTGTCCTTGTATCTAGTTCTGGTGTGCAGTGCTCTGTAGCATCATTTTGAGGGTAGGAGTTGAAACAATTTATATCCAGGGTATGAAGGCTCTGTAAATATTTTCATGGCCATCTTTTTCACGCATGTAGTCTACAGGTCCTCAGTGGAAGGAAGGTTGAAGGTAATTGGTTTTTTTCTGCAGTTCTGATTATCAGTTGAAGTCTGTGTCTGTCTTGTTGGGTTGCAGAGCCAAACCAGACAGTTATGGAGGTGCAGATGACAGACTCAATAATTCCTCTGTAGAACAGAATCAGCAGCTCTTTGGGCAGTCTGAGCTTCCTGAGTTGGTGCACAAAGAACATTCTTTGTTGTACTTTTTTAATGACATTTTTGATGTTAGGTGTCCATTTTAGGTCCTGAGATATAATAGAACCAAAAAATGTTAAGGCCTCTACTATTGATACTGTGTTGTCTAGTATTTTATAGCATTATAGTATGTTGATACTATGCTGTCTAGTATCTAAAGTGTATAAAGTTGTATCTATAGTATATAAACTTGCCACATTTGACAAACATTGCCATAAATAAATGGTGAATTTTAGTAGATAAAAAGGAGAGAAAGAAGTAACAGCTATATTTTAACACTGACCACTTTTTACAGAAGATAGCTTTGTCCAAATATTTTCATTTTCACTGAAAATAGCATTTGGAAGAAAGCATATAATTTGTGACAGCCCATTGTTTGAACAAGTAGAGGAGAAGAGTATCCCATTTCAGATGAAATAAACGTAGATCACTCTCCAACTCAAATCCCTGCCTTGAACACAACCTGGTTGTAGAATAAAGCTGGAAGACATCCATGAAATATAGAAGTCAGTTTTCTCTGAGGTGTCACTCAAAGCCAGCACCCCAGTTCCACTCTCTGACCTGGGAGCAAACCCTCTGGGAGGAAGGTTTTGTTGGTACTTTCTCCAAACTACATTTTTCAAAGTTCTGTTAATAGAGGCTGTGTGACAGTTAAACAGTTTCAAACTGGTTTACATTGTAAGTGTCAGTCTAGGCTGCCCTCAAGCCAGGAGATAACGTGCTTACAATTCACTGCCCGATGTCAGAAAAGACATCATGTATTAAACTGCGCCTCACAAACAAAAACTACACTCACCCCTTTTTCCTGTTTCAGTTTTGCTAAGCTGGACTTGGGTCACATTTGGGGAAAGGTATGTAACTTTATAGGGCTCCTGTATTATTATTATTATTATTATTATTATTATTATTATTATTATTATTATTTTAAAGGTCTCAGCTACAGAAAGGATTATCAACTGAACCAAAAGTAATTTCTAAAACTTGCTTCTTTACCTTGCTAAGAGTTGTGTTGTCCACAGGGCAACATTGGGCATGGATTTTAATCATGGAACCCAATCCTTTATTGTAAACTATTCCTGTTTACAGACGAAGAGGTACAAGTTCCGAGAGCAAAGGCTCTCAGGAAGTACAGTTGAGCAGGAGTAGAACATTCCTTCTGGCTGAAGGAACCATGTCGTCTCAACGTATTTTCCATTACGGTCGCATAATGGGAATGATAAATGCAGACGTGCTGTATGAAAATTCAGGTCAGATCTGCAGGTAGAACTTTAAACTTCCTCCCCCTTATTAGAACCACCAAGACATCCAAGTTCTGGAACCGTTATTCAACCTTTGCACTTAGAGTCAAGTCAACAATGAACGATCTTCTTGGAAACCAGATGTGGCCTCATGAATTTCCCAGAAGACCCAGCATCCAATCCACTTCCACTAATGTTATTACAGCAGGACCTCACCGAGAGCAAAGGGCTGCCAGTTTCCTTGGCCAGCTCAATTTGTTTTTAAAATTCTTTCTCCTATAGGATCATGACTTCCCAGAATCATACTCAGGGCCCTGGCCTCTCGTCCTGCCCTCCAAATGTTCCTTCACTGCTCCTACCAGCTTTTCCTGGGGCTGCTTTACTGGTGACCTCAGCCGACACCCCAGGAAGCAAGCTGATCATCAAACTGAAACGTGAAGGACCTCTTATGGGAGGTAGTGAGGAACTGCCCCGAACTCAGACGTTCTTCCTGACAGGGATGCCATTGGGTTGGGCCACCCAGCGCCGGGATGGACCTGGTGGTGCAGGCATCCGCACTGTGTTGTTGACGAAAGCCGGTGAGGAGCCAGGTGGTCGGAAAAACAGAGCACCTGAGGCTGTCCCATCTGCTCAAGGGTCGCCTTCCAGCGACACCTCTTTTGCTTGTACCTCCAAGGGAGTTTATGAGAATTACCGGCGTTGGCAACGCTACAAGGCTTTGGCAAGACGCCATTTCCCAGCCACACCTGATGCAGAAGCTCTTGCTTGTTTTTTCATGTGAGGATCCTGGTGGGCCAGATCCATAGGTTGGAAATCAGATGTTGACTTGGGATGATAGGGAGATACAGACAGGGGTCAGCCAATATACCAAACCCTAAGATGGTGGTGGCAAACCTATGGCATGCGTGTCACAGGTGGCACACAGAGTCCTCTCTGCGGGCACGCCAGTTTCCCCCCACCCAGCCCAGGTCCACTGTGCATGCGTACATGCCACCTGCTGGCCAGCTGATCCCCAGGTCTCTGCCGCACTTGTGCGGGTGTGTGTGTGCATGCATGGGGGCATGGTATATGCATGGGGAGGCACTCATATTGTATTTTGGGAGCTCACACAGTGCCCCTGTGCCTTGATTTGGCTTCCATGTTGGTGCAGTAGGACTTCCAGGTGCAAAATGGGGTGAAGAGGGAGGATGCATGCACACAAACACACACACATACACACCACTCCATTTTGTGCCTGGAAAATCCCCTGCACCAACCTGGAAGCCAAACATGGGCAAGAGAATGTGGGGTCCATGTGCAGGGGGTGGGGGAGGGTGGGGGGTTACGTGCGCAGGTGCGAGGGTCGGGAGTCCATATGTGAGGTGGGGCACAGGGGGTCGCAAGCACATTGCTTTACAGGTATGGGCATGCGTTTTTGGCATGCAACGACAAAAGGTTTAGCCAATACTTCTTTATAGTTGTGGGCACACGCGGGCTATGTTGTGTGCGCTTTTGGCACTGACATCACTACCCTAAGGGAATGTATTAGATTTTGGTTAGGTTTGTCGGGTAAACCCAGCTACATATTAGATTTCATGGTTTATTGAATTGAATTGAATTGAATTTATTGAATTTATATACCGCCCAATCCCGAAGGACTCCGGGCAGCTTACAAAAAAGGAAAAAGAAAGGAAAGGAAAGCAAGAGAAGGATAGTTTAAAATTCACAACATGCATTCGTTCTAATCGGGACTGGACCTTGACAATAAGGTCAACAGCCCCAGGCCTGCCGGAATAGCCAGGTTTTAACAGCTTTCCTGAAGGCCATGAGAGTGGGTAAGGTCCGGACCTCTGGGGGTAGTTGATTCCAAAGGGTTGGAGCACCACAGAGAAGGCTCTCCTCCGGGGGCCCGCCAGCCGACACTGACTGGCTGACGGCGTCCGAAGGAGGCCCAATCTGTGGGATCTTACTGGCCGTTGGGAAGTATGTGGCAGTAGGCGGTCTCACAGATACGCTGGCCCTTAAAGGTAAGAACCAACACCTTGAATTGCGACCGGAGACCAATTGGTAGCCAGTGCAGCTCGCGGAGGACAGGTGTAACGTGCGTGTACACCCAATATCGCTTGCGCGGCTGCATTCTGGACTAGCTGTAGTCTCCAAAGGCTTTTCAAGGGTAGCCCCATGTAGAGCGCATTGCAATAATCCAGCCGATGGATAAACCACAGTATCGAGCAATATATGAACCTAGACTATGACAATTAAATTATCCTTCACTGGGACAAACTGCCAGTGAGAATCCTATTTTAGAGAGAGTGAAAGAATCCTATTTTTCAAAAGGTGCTCAGTTCAACCTGTTAGAATAATAGACTTGAGGGAGGGAAATGACTTGGCCCAAAGCAATGGGGCTTTGGTAGCCAACGAAAAACTGATTTGCTCCACACCTCAAATTTCTCTTTGTGAAACCTGCAATCCAGGAGTTAAGGTAAGCCCAGTTAGACAGTCAGTTTTTACAGAGATTCCAACTTTACCTCCATCTAAAATTTCAGATCTATGCATCTAAGGATGGGCAACCCGAAGCTGTTGGTTTCTTTGATTAATTTATATTCTACCTTTCTTCTTCAGCATCCAAGTGGCATCAGTAGTAATCTTCCCTTCAGATTTATCTTCCCAACAATTCTGTAAGGTATCTTGGTCTCAGATGTTGCTTTCTTCATCCCAGGATGAAGAAATTTACTTACAGTTAATTGGATAATCATAGGTGATTGTTCCATGAATACAAGTTTCAGGATTCATCCAGTATTTGCACCATAAACCAATCCTATAGCCCGGAGAAGCAAATACGTGGTTGTATAGTTTGTGGTTTAACACAGCCAACACCTAAGCCAGAGTCAATATGTTTTTGTGGCAGAGTGGATATTTAAACCTGAATTTCTAGTCTCATCACTATTGTAAACTAGGCTGATTAAATTCAGTCTGCAGCTACATTTCTAAGTGTGCTTGTGTCAAATGTTTGATTCTGCTTTGTCAAGAAACAAAGCAGAATCAAAATTAAAATCAGCACCCACCCCCATCCCCAAAGCAAGTTTCTAAAAATTCTGGCCCAAAGGAAACCCACTCTTATAAGCTGCAATAATGCTTTCTTCTGCTTTTCCTCGGTCTTCATACAATCTATTGCTAACTTCCCCCTCATCTTTTTGTTATCATTTTTTTTAAGTGCGCCTCGAAATGTTGGTTCCTTCACCCCTCGCTACTCTCTTCTTGTTTTGTACACTTATATCAATTACACTTCTATCACAGCGCTGTAGCCACTGGGAGACACTGTTGGAGAGGCCAAGAAGCTGAGAAGGTACTTTGAGGGGGCTCTGGAAGATGAGGGCTTGGGGAAGGACAGATGGGTGGGAGGGGAACTCATGCGTCTTGTGGTGGGAGATGCTACAATGGGCGATGGTACCTCATTACATTGAAGAGGACTGTTTGGAACTGGGAAATCTTGTTGATACACAATATTGCCATCCTGCCCTACAGCCCCGTCCTCCGTTCACTGGCCCGCCTTCGTCCCAACATGACCTTAGAGGATGGGGTCCCTCGTGCTGTGCAGGAATGGGAGCACAGCAGCAATTTTGAACGCATGATCTTCTATGAAATGGCAGAAAAGTGAGAATTGGCTCCAAGTCTCCCTTTTAGTATTCTCCCCCGGGGGCCCTTCAGTTTACGCTATGTGTATCTGGTGTGGGTTTAAGACGGTTGACCCCTTACTCAATCTTTTCCATCTCCATCCTTCCCTAGGTTCATGGAGTTTGAAGCCGAAGAAGAACAGCAAATCCAAAAGATGAAACTCTTGGCCACCTGTTCCCAGTTCCAAAACCCAGTCCCCAAACCCACCAAGCCGCCATTATCCCCCATCCCCGAATCTGGACAACAGCAAGGTACTGCCTACCCCTCCCCAATCCCCTGATCTTTGAGAAAATGGTTTGTTCACCCCAGGAAAGCCACTCGTAGAATTATCCGAAGTAAGTCAACAACAGGAATGATGAGAAAATTAGGGCCCTGTTTGCGATGTTGTTGTTAGTTGCGAAGTCGTGTCCAACCCATCACAACCCCATGGACAATGTTCCTCCAGGCCTTCCTGCCCTGTACCATGCTCTGGAGTCCATTTAAGCTCACCCCAAATGCTTCAGTGATTCCACCTCATTCTCCGTCATCCCCTTCTTCTTTTGCCCTCAATCATTCCCAGCATTAGGCTCTTCTCCAGTGAGTCCTTCCTTCTCATTCAGTGGCCAAAGTATTTGAGTTTCCTCTTCAGGATCTGGCCTTGTAAAGAGCAGTCAGAGTTGATCTCCTATAGGACGGACTGGTTTGATCGCCTTGCAGTCCAAGGGACTAACAGGAGTCTTCTCCAGGACCATAGTTCAAAGGCCCCCATTCTTTGGCACTTAGCCTTCCTTATGGTCCAACTTTCACAGCCATCCATTGCAACTGAGAAAACCATCGCCTTGACTATATGCACTTTTGTTGGCAGGGTGATGTCTCTGCTTTTTAGTCTGCTTCCTAGATTTGTCATAGTTTCATGCTTGTTTTCAGATCATATTTTTGACTGTTTGTCACATCCTGCGGTTATGTTAAAAATTTACAACATTTTATGCCGAAAACCTGTGTTGACTTCCAACTTTGGGCAAAAACACCCCATAACAAACAATGGGTTCGCTTTACAACCATTGTACTTACATAACAACTGCCACAAAAAAGGTAGTAAAAACAGATCTGGTCACATTAAGGTAAAGGTTCCCCTCACACATACGTGCTAGTCATTCCCAACTCTAGGGGGCGGTGCTCATCTCCGTTTCAAAGCCGAAGTGCCAGCGCTGTCTGAAGATGTCTCTGTGGTCATGTTGCTGACATGAATAAACGCCGAAAGTACATAGAATGTTGTTACCTTCCCACCAAAAGTGGTCCCTATTTTTCTACTTGCATTTTTATATGCTTTTGAACTGCTAGGTTGTCAGAAGCTGGGACAAGTAATGGGAGCTCACTCCATTACATGGCGCTAGGGATTCGAACCACCGAACTGCCGACCTTTCTGATCGACAAGCTCAGTGTCTTAGCCACCACGTCCCTTTCCGGTCACATAGTGACCTGCTTTACAAACATCCTGACTCACAACCCAAATGGGCAGGCTCCAAAACGGTTGTAAATGGAGGACTACCTGTTGCATGTGTGAACCAAGCAATGTCATTGGCAAAACACAATTTTATGGGCAAACTACAGATAGTCCTTGACTTACAGCCATTCATTTAGGGACCCTTTTGAAGTTACCACAGCACCGGAAGAAACTGGCATACATTTTTCACACTTATGATTGTTGCAGCATCCTCATGATCACGTGATCAAAATTCAGATGATCAGCAAATGGCATCTATTTATGATGGTTGCAATATCCCGAGGTCACGTGATCACCTTTTGCAGCCTTCTGACAAGCAAAGTCAATGGGGAAACCGGGTTCACTTAACAACCATGTTACTAACAACTGCAAGAGGCTATGGCAAGAAAGCAATAGCACTTAGACTTATATACCACTTCACAGTGCTTTTATAGTCCCCTCTAAGCAGTTTATAACAGGGATTAAGACACTGAGCTTGTTGATCAGAGAGGTCGGCAGTTCAGTGGTTCGAATCCTTAGCACCGTGTAATGGAGTGAGCTCCTGTCACAGCTTCAGCCAACATAGCAGTTCCAAAGCATATAAAAAATGCAAGTAGAAAAATAGGAACCGCCTTTGGTGGGAAGGTAACAGCCTTCCATGCACCTTCAGCATTTAGTCATGTTGGCCACATGACCACGGAGACGTCTTCGGACAGCACTGGCTTTTCAGCTTTGAAGCAAAGATGAGCACCGCCCCCCAGAGTCAGGAATGACTAGCACATATGTGCGAGGGGAATCTTTACCTTCACCTTAAGCAGTTTACAGAGTCAGCCTATTGCCCCCAACAATCTGGGTCCTCATTTTACCCACCTCGGAAGGAATGGAAGGCTGAGTCAACATTGAGCCTGGTGAAGTTTGAACTGCCAAATTTCAGGCAGCCGACAGTCAGCAGAAGTAGCCTGCAGTACTGCACTCTAACCACTGGGCCACTGTGGCTCATAGAAAGGTTGTAAATAGGAGCAAAACTCACTTAACAAGTGTCTTGCTTAGGAATGGAAAATTTGGCTTAATTGTGGACGTAAGTTGAGTAGTACCTGTGGATTATAAACCTGCCGGTTATAACAAAAGAATGTAATGATAAAATATTATTATTGCATGAGCCGAGGTGGCGCAGTGGTTAAATGCAGCACTGCAGGCTACTTCAGCTAACTGCAGTTCTGCAGTTCAGCTGTTCAAATCTCACTGGCTCAGGGTTCACTCAGGCTTCCATCCTTCCAAGGTGGGTAAAATGAGGACCCAGATTGTTGTTGGGGGCAATATTCTGACTCTGTAAACTGCTTAGAGAGGGCTGAAAGTCCTATGAAGCGGTACATAAGTCTAACTGCTGTTGCTATTGCTGTTAATAAAAGCTAACGTAAACTATGGCTTAGGACCAAGCAGTAGCTGTCCAAATAACCACTAGGTGGTGGCATTTTCCATATTGTTATTGCTAGTGCCTGGTAAATACCCAGATCTTTGCAGCTGTGAGATAGTAGCTTTATTGGACCCACCCATCAATTATCCCCTCCCCTCCCCCGGCAGGGAATGTTTAAGTCATGTTGTATCTGAGTTGCAAAGCAGGATAAGAGTCCGGTGGATATACAGAAGCCTTGAGGACTTGCAGCATTGTTTCAGTGCTGCTGACTACATAAATTACGGCTAAGTAGACATAACCATCATTATAGATTAAGAGTTGGAAGGGACGTGAAGTAGGTCATCTAGTCCAACCCTCCGCCCAAGCAGGAGACTCTACACCAATGATGGTGAACCTTTTTGGCACCGAGTGCCCAAATCAGAATGTGTGTACCTGTGCAGACATGCCTGTTCTTTGGCTGTTTTCCAATGCTCTGCTGCACGTGAAGAGCAGTTGGTGACAGCACATGTTCCCACAGAGAAGGCTCTGCTTGCACCTCTTGCACACATGGTATATGTTTGCCAACATGGCCCTACACCATTTCCAGCCAATGGCAGTCCAATCTCTTCCTGAAAGCTTCCAGTGATGAAGCTAGCCACAACTTTTATTTTATTTTTTATTAGCAGATTTATTTTAAATTTTTTTTTTTTTGCTAACCACAACTTTTAAAGGCAACTTCTGTTCCATTGGTTGATTGTTGTCACTGCCAGAAAATTTCCCCTTATTTCCAGGTTGAATTTCTCCTTGTTCAGTTTCCATCCACTATTCTCTGTCTGGCCTTCAGATGCTTTGGAAAATAGCTTGATTCCCTTCTCTCTGTGGCAGACCTACAAATATTGGAGCATTGCTATCATGTCTCCCCTGGTCCTTCTCTTCACTAGGCTTGCCCTGTCTAATTTTTGAAACCGTTCTTCGTATGTTTTAGCCTTCAGTCCCCTAATCATCCTGGTTGCTCTTCTCTGCACTTTTTTTTTAGAGTCTTTTCTTTGGTGTGACCAAAACTGGATGCAGTACTCTAGGTGTGGCCTTATTTATTTATTTATTTATTTATTTATTTATTTATTTATTTATTTATTATTAATTAGACTTATATACCGCTTCATAGGGCTTTCAGCCCTCTCTAAGGGGTTTACAAATTTTTTTTTAGCAAATTGAGTCAGCAACTTGCCCCCACAGTCCGGGTCCTCATTTCACCCACCTCAGAAGGATGGAAGGCTGAGTCGACCTTGAGCCGGTGAGATTTGAACCGCTGAGCTGCAGATCACAGCCAGCTAAAGTGGCCTGCAGTACTGCATCCTAACCACTGCACCACCTCGGCTCTTCCAAATGTGAACCAGGCCTTAGTCTCTATGCTTTCTTGGATATGTGTTTATACTGCTCCGCTTAGCAATCCTGGCAGGAAAATTGTTTCTCTTAAGTGATATGTTTGGGATATAAAGTGTGCTCAACATACCTCCTTTCCAACTCACGTCTCTTTTCATACCATACAAGGAAGGTAAAATGACCTCTGAGCTGCAGCACTGCATATATCACAGGAATTCCAGAGATTTAACAAATGCTATTGCTGAAGTATAGCAGCAACTAGCACGTATTACACCAAAAGTCATTTATTGTGTGTGCATGTGGGAATTTTGTATAGTTGCCTCTATCGACCTGAGTTATGGCAAAGCACTAGGTAGGGACTCGAGTTGTTAGAATCCTTGCTACTGTGTGTCTCGGCTTCCCAAACCTGCTTATGATTGCTCAGATATGAGTTTAAGCTACAAGCCTACAATCATTAATACAAACTCAGGCCTCTCTTTGCCTAGTGTTCTCCAACCCGATGTTTTCTGCATATACTGGGACTGCAACTCAGCGAGGATTGGGGATTCCCGCCATATTTAGGTGCTACAGACAAGTTAAAAACTGATTTAGGATTTACCTGGGCAGAAACCAATTGGATAAGTTCCTGGCCTTATCCAATTGGAGAAGCCTCAGTGATTCTTTCCATTGGCCGATCCAAATAAAAGAAAATAACATTTCAAACAGTAGCCTTGAAAACTGAGGAAAAGTCTTCTATATTTTCCTCAGCTAACATTTAGTTGCTCCCTGAGCCATCCGCCAGAAATCATAGGTCCAGAATGGGACAACTTGCCACAGCGAACTTGCCATGACCAATTCACAGATACAAAAGTTAAATTAATTTTGACTAAGCATTGGCCAATAATGATAAAACAAAGTCAATCCAGAAATAGCAATAGCACTTAGGCTTATATACAGCTTCACAGTGCTTTATAGCCCTCTCTAGGCGGTTTACAGAGTCAGCATCTTGCCCCCAACAATCTGGTTTTTCATTTTACCCACCTTGGAAGGATGGAAAGCGGCATCAACCTTGAGCTGGTGAGACTCAAACTGATAAACTGCAGGCAGGCAGCAGAAGTAGCCTGCAATACCGCATTCTAACCACTGCGCCACCTCGACTCTGTTGTAACAAGAGCTATAATAATTGCAATGAAAATGTGGTCACCAATAATAAAAGTAACTGAATGAAATGATTAATGCAGGATTAAATTGTCCCATCCAAGTTATCCGATGAGTTGGCCATGGCAACTTGGCCATGGCGAGTTGTCCTACCTAGACCCTTGGTTGGTCAACTGTAGGACTGAGTAGACCATATCATTCTACTCCAGGGGACTGGCAAAAGTATGCATGTGGGATGTTCTCCAGCACTGACTCCCCAATCCCTCTTTTTCCAAAAAAAGTGTACATCCCAAAGAAGTCAGCTTCCAAGAGCCGCCAGCCTCGACGACGCCAGAGGCGCCCGCCCAGTACTTCCAACCCGGGAGCACCCAGGGAGATTCCTGCTGAGGCCGTGCACCAGTACGCAGAGATCATGGAAGGCCTAAACCCCAGCTGGGAGGAAGAAGAAGCCGAGAAGAAAGAACAAGGGATGGGCCGAGACACCCAGGATCAGGAGGAAGGAGTGTTCCCAGACCCTGGCCTGCTTCAGTATATTGATCAGTTGTGTGATGATGAAGAATTTGTTTGTAAGGTAACAGAGAATGTCCAATGGCAGGAGGATTTGTTCTTATGTAGTACATTATTCTTCTGTAGTATATCAGTGGCTGAGTGGCTAAGATGCTGAGCTTGTCGATCAGAAAGGTCAGCAGTTTGGCGGTTCGAATCCCTCGCACCACGTAACGGAGTGAGCTCCCCTTATTTGGCCTAGCTTCTGCCAACCCAGCAGTTCGAAAGCACGTAAAAATGCAAGTAGAAAAATAGGAACCCCCTTTAGTGGGAAGATAACAGTGTTCTGTGCAGCTTGGCTGTTTAGTCACGGAGACATCTTTGGACAGTGCTGGCTCTTTGGCTTAGAATTGGGAATGACCAGCGCATATGTACAAAGGGAACCTGTACCTTTACCTAGTACATTATTCTGCAACATTTTGCAGCTTCGTTTCCCTTGAGAATTCCCCGCAATCTTTTAAAATGGGGATTTAGCAGGATACATAGGTTGTATTCTTTCCTTCCTCCAAGAATGGTTAGCATGTAAGAGGCAGAAGATAAAAAGTGGAAAAGAATAGACCAGGGGTGCCAAAATTGATTTGATGGGGGGCTGCATCAGGGTTGTGTTTGACCTCAGGGGGCTGGGGGGGGGCGTGGCCAGCTTGATGTCACTTGTGTCAGAGGTACTTCTGATGGCCCAAGCTGGGCTAGGAGGGACTCTCCTCCAGCCCTCTTCCAGGGAAAATGGAGCTTGGAAGGGCCGCATGCAGCCCGCCCAGGCTCCGTTTTTGCTGGCAGACGCACCACGGACCAGTCCTCCACTGTTCCTAGAGTGGCCCCACGGACCAGATCTAAGCACTCTGCAGGCTGGATCCAGCCCGCAGGCCTTGAGTTTGACACCCCTGGAATAGACCATTGGGCCCACCTCAGCAGACCAGTTCTCTTGCTTAACCAAACTGTTTTTGCTATCTTTTTGCTATCTGTATCTTATTGCAAGCAGCTATCCATCTCTCTCTAAGAGTTTTATTATTTTTCAGTTACAAAAATAAACATTCCATCCTTCCTTATGCAGTGTATTGTCCGGGTACAAACATCTCTGTGCAACATTGGTCCTCTTTTGCCACATCTTTCACATTTATATTAACATTATTTCCCTAAGTTTAGAATTATAATATATTAGGCATTTAAACATTATAGAACTCTCCATTGTTTTTCTTACTATCTTCTAGTAATAATATATCAACATTAAATATCATTATCATACACAAACTAACCATTTTATATCTTTATCTAAGTGTATTGTCTACTTATTTTTACTTTTCTTCATTTCCAAACTCCTTTTTTTTCTCCAACCATTGATAAAATATTTCTCAAATCATATAATATTCAGTGTGCTCTTTCTCTTTAATTGATGTTAATCTGTTTGTTTCTGCACATTCTAATATTTTCCTTATCACCTTCTCATCAATAGAGATCTCTACATTTTTCCAATGTTGAGCAAATACAATTCTAGCTGCAGTTAGTACATGAATGATTAAATATACATTTTCTTTATTATAAATTTTAGGTAGAATTCCTAGCAGAAATGTTTCTGGCTTCAGCTCAATATGTTGTTGTATCATCTCTCCCAAACATGTCTTAATTTTTGTCCAGTTTTTGCAGCTATCCATCTCTTGAGTGATGCCATTCCAAATGTGATCTTCCCTTTATCAATCGATTTTGCTTTTCCATGCGAGTCTGCATGAAATGAAAGGGTAATGAAAAGTCTGCAAGAAAAAAACCAAGCTCAGAGAGCACCAAGGAGCTGCTTTCAACCCAATGCTACAAGTATTCTCATTTAATTGGAAATATGCATGTGAAGCCTAGCCAAGGAGCTTCACATACCGATTTGATCTCAAAATCCCCCCCAAATTCAGTGACTTGTTGAATTTTCCAGTATCATGAACTTGATGAATTAAAGGTAAAGGTTTCCTTGGCACATATGTGCTAGTTGTTCCTGACTCTAGGGGGCAGTGCTCATCTCTGTTTCAAAGCCGAAGAGCCAGCGCTGTCCGAAGACGTCTCCGTGGTCATGTGGGTGGCATGACTAAATGCCAAGGCTCACGGAACGCTGTTACCTTCCCACCAAAGGTGGCTCCTATTTTTCTACTTGCATTTTTATGTGCTTTGGAACTGCTAGGTTGGCAGAAACTGGGACAAGTAATGGGAGCTCACTCCATTACATGGTGTTAGGGATTCAAACTACCGACCTTTCTGATTGACAAGCTCAGCATCTTAGTCACTAAGCCACCGTATCCCTCTCTTGAGGAATTACAGGGACCAAAAAATGTGATTTGAAGACCCACATCTGTCTGCAGGCTACGTACTGGTCACTTCTTATTTTACTTCTATATCTTCTTAGCCATTATGCTCCTCTCACTCCTGATTGTCTATAGCAGTTTCAATTACAGGTAGTCCTCGACTTAACAAGAGTTTGCTTAGGGAGCGTTCAAAGCGACAACAGCACTGTTTACAACCATTTTTCCTAGAGTTATGACCTTTGCAGGATCCCCATGGTCCTGTGATCGAAATTCAGATGCTTGGCAAGTGCCTCATATTTATGACCATCGCTGTGGTCTGATATCACGAGATCCCCTTTTGCAACCTTCTAACAAGCAAAGTCTTAGACGTAGACTCTTGGGGCCTGGAGATGGAGCTCTCGCCTCACAATGAGGAGGTTGTGAGTTCAATCCTATGTAGAGGCAGATGTAGGGTCTCCTGCTTGGGGTAGGGGGCTGGACTCAATGGCCTGCAAGGTCCTTTCCAGCTCTGTTAATCTTTCAAAACTATCTGTTAAAGTCAGTGTGGAAACCATATCCACTTAATAGCCTGTTTATTAACTTACTGTATCAACTGCAGCGATTAACTTAAAAACCGTGGCAAGAGTTTTTGGGGTAAAACCCACTTAACAAAAATCTCACTTAACAACAGAAATTTTCAGCTCAGTCGTGGTCATAAGTCAAGGACGACCACCTGTATTATTCTGGATTTATTAAATTATAGACCTTGCAATCTCTTCTGATTTCTCACTTTTTGTGGCTGCTTGTTATTGTGGATGCAAATTGTGCTCATACCAGAGAATTTGATGCCTTTTGTGATTATCCTCCAGCTGGCCTATTCATACCATTCTCTTTGCTTCTCTCTGGCAGGTGGAAGCTGTTATCCATCCACAATTTATGGTGGACTTACTGTCTCCAGAGAAAACCCAGGATCCCTTGGAGCTGGTAGAAGAGTTAGCAGAGGAGTTAAGCTTGACACCCAGCCAGGTAATACAAGGGAATGAAATTTGAAGTGGTTAAATTAGAATCCTGCAGTGAAGAGGCCATACAGAATAGGATTGGAAGCAAGAGTGCCATTCTACAATTTTAGATCTTGGGCTGAAGCTAGCAAGGACCTTTTTGTGTGTTCCTGGAGCTTAAGTGCCATTTTCAATTCAAAGAGTGACTTGTTCATTTTTAAAGTGATAATAATAAAACGACTGTCGGTAATTAGGTACATCTAGGTACATCCTCTCCAGCTACAAAAATTAAAGGGGAAAATAATAAAATGGTAAGGAATTTGTGAAACCCAGCTGCAGCATGCCTGCCACTCAGATATCGACAATAGACACTTGTGACTCTCTAAGTGTTAATTTGGGGAGGAGATTCTCAGTGGTGGATACCCAGATTTTTTTTCCAGTAAGATCACTGCATGGGAATCACTTCCATATCAGAGTTTGAGCATATTTATAGATCAGTTCAGGTGGAATTGGGTACAGAAGTTATATTAACTATTGAGGCTCCCTCGTCTTCTTCAAACTGATACCATTCAGACAAGAGCTGGAAGGGACCTTGGAGGTCTTCTAGTCCAGCCCCCTCCTGCTCAAGCAGGAGACCCAATGCAATTTGAGACAAGTGGTTGTCCAGCCTCTTCTTTAAAACCTCCAGTGATAAAATACCCATAACTTCTGAAGGCCAGCTGTTCTATGGATTAATTGTTCTCACTGTTAGGGAGTTTCTCCTTAATAAGAGATTGCTTCTCTCCTTCATTAATTTCCATCTGTTGTTTCTTTTCTTGCCTTCCGGTGCTTTGGAAAACAAGTTGACCCCTCTTTCTTAGTGGCAGACCCTTAAATACTGGAATAGTGCTATCGTGTCACCTCTCCTCCTCCTTTTCTCTAGATTTGCCATACCACATTGCTGCAATACTGGGGGGAGATTAGTCTGAATTGGGTTATGAAGCTGGCGGTGCTTCACCTCTTCCCATTGTACTCAAAGCTGCCGGCCGTGAGTCATTCCCAAATCCCGAACAAGCCACTTGGTCCTTCCCTCAGACCTCCCCAGAGGCAGGAGAAGAGTGATGGACACCCAGCACATAGCCTCAATGGAGGGGGGGGGGGCAGAAGCAAAGGCAGAGAGACAGCGGATCAAAAGTAACACATACCGTATTTTTCAGACTATAAGATGCACTGGTGTATAAAACACACCATGATTTCAAAGAGATAAGTAAGAAAAAAAAGTTTTTTTCCTTCCCAGCACCCAGGAGTACTCTGCAGGCTTCAACAGGGCTGGGGGAAGGTAAAAACGCCCCATTTTTTGCAGAAAACAGGGCATTTTTCACAAAAACTGAGGCATTTTTGCCTTCCCCCAGCCCCACTGAAACCTGCAGTGTGCTGCTGGGGGGCTGAAGGAAGGCAAAAACGCCTGAGTTTTTGCGAAAAATGCCCTGTTTTTCACAAAAATGGGAGGTGGAGGTGGGGCTTCGGGAGGCCAGAAATGGCTGCATTTGGTGTATAAGACGCACCAATGTTTCCATGCTTTTTTTAGGGGGGGGGAGGTGCATCTTATACTCTGAAAAATACAGTAAGTCTTGTTTTCCTGCTTCCAGTTGAAGCCTCTATTCAGTTGGCAAGATCTTGAGGAAGCCAGAAGCACCTGCTGGAACTCACTAGTTCATTAGAATTATATGTAGATGCCTCTTATTGGTCACCATCTAAATGGTCATGTCCAACTGGGAACAAGAAGTGATAATCTAATGACAAAGGGACATAGTGCATTTCCCACCATGCAGAAGATTTCACAATCGCCATGAAACCCCATCAAATTGGCAAGGCTTAGTCCTCAAAAGACCGAGCCCTCCACCTATTGATAGGCCTAAAGTACAGTTGATACACATGAAGGCCAATGTTGGCAAGGATTTCCCCATACCCAGACTATACTGTGAAGCTTCCGTTTATATAGGCCCCTTTCCTTGTCTATAGTACAACAGAATTGGAAGAGACCTTGTAGAACTTCTAGTCCAACTGCCTGCACATGCAGGAGACCTTGTACCATTTCTGACAAGTGGCTGTCCAGTCTCTTTTTCAAAGCCCCTCCAGTGATGAAGCAACCATAACTTCTGAAGGCACACTGCTGATTGTTTTCACTGTCAGATAATTTCTCCTCATTTCTCAATTAAATCTCTCCTTGATCAGTTTCCATCCATTGTTCCTTGTCTGGCCTTCGGGTGCTTTGGAAAATAGGTTGACCCGATCCTCTCTGTGGCAGCCCCTCAAATATTGGAAGACTGCTATCATGTTGCCCTTGGTCCTTCTCTTCACTAGACTTGCCATATCTAATTCTTGAAACCGTTCTTCATATGTTTCAGCCTCCAGGCCTCTAATCTTTCATGCTGCTCTTCTCTGCACTCTTTCCAGAGTCTCAACATCATTTTTATAGTGTGGTGACCAAAACTAGGTGCAATATTCTAGGTGTACTAGTGTATTCTAGCGATACTAGTACTGTATTTTTCAGAGTATAAGATGCACCTTTTTCCCTCAAAAAGAGAGGCTGAAAATGTGGGTGTGCCTTATACCCTAAATACAGCATTTTCGGCCTCCTGAAACCCTGCCCCCTTTGCAAAAATGGCCGTGCATAGCCTTTAGTAGGCTTCCAGAGTGCTCTTGGGGGCTGGGGAGGGCAAAAATGAGTGAAAACAGGCCATTTTTTGCCCCCACCAGCCCCCAGGAGCACTCTATAAGCCTCCTAAAAGCTATGCATGCCCTTTTTTTTGAACAAAATGTGGGCCTGTTTTCACGAAAAACAGGCCACTTTTGCTCATTTTTGGCTCTCCCCTAGCCCCCTCAGCCCACAGAAGCACTCTACAAGTCTCCTAGAGGCTATCCACACTTTTTTTTGTTTGTTTGTTTTACAAAACAGGCCGTGTTCATGAAAAACGAGCCATTTTTTGGAGGGCTGCGGAGTGCAAAAAAAAATTTTTTTTTAAATTTGCCTCTTCAAAATCTTGGTGCATCTTATACTCAGGTATATCTTTTACTCCAAAAAAATATGGTACTTCACGTGATCTTGATTCAATCCCTCTGTCTCTGTCTATCTTCAGTTAACTGAGAAGAGACTCCTGGCACTATCTGAAGAGGAAAGAGATCCTTCGGTCTATCCTACTTCCCATTCTGATTCCACTCCATCCCAATCTGAGGAAGAAGATGAGGTCAGTAGTAACGGCAAGGGAGAAGACATGTTGCGGCAGGCTTTAAAAAGGTCTTCCGCCAACAAGGGCACCCGAGCCAGTCAGTTAGAGTTGGCCAACTCCATTGTCAGTTCTCCACCGGCTTCTAATGGACAACAGAAACTGGGAGACAGGGAGTTTCTCCCAAAGACTCTCAGAGCAAGCTTATCTCTTCGTGAATATTGCAGTCATGACTCTCAGGAGGGGAATTTGCTAGCCACCTTGAAGAATCCCGAGGAAAGAGGCATGCAGGAATCCCAGGAAAAAGATCTAATTATGAATGATGGTAATGAAACCCCAACCCAGACCCAATGGACTTTTCCAAGCGTGAAAGGAAACAGCACCCTTAGTAGTCATTTAGCCTCACCAAGGGAGAGCAGAGCAAGGCCAGACATGGTAAGACTCGTCCCTTCAAAGCAAGATATCATCCAGGAACAAAAGAAGAAGGATCAAGCAGCGTCCCCTAAGGCTACAGAGAAGGGCAGCCATGGAATCGCAGCACCTGTGAAGAATGGAATTCAGATAATTTGGAATAAGGTAAAACCCACCCAGGATGGTAACCAAAAAGGAGAAGTGAAAACTCCATGGGCAGCACAAGCGTCTCCTTCGAATCAGGATGAACCTAATAAACAAGACAACATGATGTTGGTAGGGAACCGCAAGTGGGAAAAGCATCTAACGTTACGTTTTGATGGACCCAGAGAATTGAATGAACAGGTGATAAACCCACCTCAGAGTCAGGATGACATGGGGGTTGAAAGTCCCCTAAGTAAAGCGGAGCTCGACTTTCAGGAAAGGAAAATGAGATCTTATCAGGACACTCCAAGAAAAATCGCCGGTCAGGAAGTCATTCAGTTTGAACATGGCAAACAAGAGAGTCGCCAAGGACTGGTGGGCCAAGATCAATACCAGATCCAAGGCCTTCAGAAATGCAATGTTCCTGCAGTTCAGTTTGAAAATGTAAACCCTTGTGGTCGAAGTATAGTAAGTCAAGACAGACTTACACCAGCTCTTTCAGGAATTGGTCACAAACTTATCAGCCAAGGGGCCAAGACTGTATCTCAGAGAAAGGCCCACACAAATGTAAAGCAAATGAAGACTGTGTCTATAAAAAACAAAGGCCAAGCCAGAAGCCCAAGATTTCCTGTCGACAACTTGGCCCTGCACAAACAGTTGAGCTGTGTTAGACAAGAGGGCCAACCATCAACCGAACCAGGTGTGTTAGAAACTCATCCAGAGACTAGTTTAAGGGCAAGTGTTGAGCTGGGCAGAAAAAATACTCAGCCGTTTTGTTTAGGTGGTTCTAGCGAGGGAGGGAAGTTTGAGGACCAGCTACCAGATGGAGATTCTGAACACCCACCATATTTCACCTTTTCCAGGCACGAGAAACCATCATTGATTGTCCACAGTGGCACTGAGAAACTACAGGAGTCTCGGGGACCATTCTCTGATCAGGATAATTTCCCTCTGCAGATGGAAAACGATGAACGCCTAAAACCTACTTTAGATCCTTCCAGCTGTGTCTCTCTGAGCGAGGCTGATGGAGAGAACAGTGGTCCCCATGGAGATCATCCCCCTGTACCCACTCGTGCGCTTCCACCACCCCTTACCCTCCAAGGCAACAGCAGTCATGGAAACATTGAAATCAACCCTACAGTTCTAAGAAGTGAATCCAACATCATCTGGGAGCAAGTAACTCCAGAGAAACAAATGAGTAACTGGAATCAGGTAGGAGGTGATCCGGTCAAGAGAGTCCCTGTGATGAATGTGGTGCTTTCAGACCTCCCTGGAGGAACCATGGAAGGTGTTCTCAAAGACGAAGAGGAGGAAGAGGATGAGGAAGAGGATGAAGAGCTGTCCAGTTTCTCTTCATTACTTGCCTCCAAGCTCAACTTCTCTCCTCACAGCGACCAGTTGCTTCTCACCATGGAACAAGGGGACACACTGAGCTTTTCACCCATGGATCTTGCAAAGCAAGTTAAACCAAGGCATTGCGCCAAGGGTCAATTATCCCAGAATGCCAACCCTCTCACGAACACCAACTTGGATGCTAGCGCATCGGTCCATCGTCATCACAAGAGGAAGAGCAACATCACAGGGACTCGAAGGAGCAAGCGTCTTCGCAACCAGTAACTCGTCCTTTTTCCCTAAGTGTGTTGTCATCAGCCATCCCAGAAAAGTCCCTGTTTATTTTTTTAAAACCCTGCACTGATAGGTGTCACCTTCATTCAACCCAAGATTCCAGAATCCCATCATTGTTCAAAATAGGGCCAGGAAGATTGGTTGGTTTTTGCATTTTTCTAAAAAGTGCTTCTTTTGAAGAAGGATATCTCTCCCTCCCACCCATCCACCCCAGTTGTTCCTGCTTCTTAGCCAATTAAAAACAATTTTAAATCCTTCGGCTGTCTCTGCAGGAAGGAGTCAGAAGCCGTCTAATTTCTGCTAATTTCAGAGAGTAAAAAAAAATAAAAATGGTTTGGTCTTCCTACATCCATCTCGTACTGAACATGGGTGAACGGTGGATGGAAGAAAGGCTCAAACAAAAAGGAGAGAATGATTCCTGGCAAGTTGGAGAATGCAACAATGCTGATTTCATAAACTATTAGAAACACAAAGAGGGTAAAAAAGGGAGAAATAACAACTGTTAAAGAGAAAACCACGTTTTGTTGCTTTCAAATTTATGGGGCAGGAAAGGGGATTTTATAATTTGAGAAAGAATGAGGGTCTGCTTAGTATTTTTAGCACAGCAGCCTTTCCGAAACTCAGCGTTTCTAAGTGCAGTGGCTGGGGGTAAGGGGAGGAGTGGCCGGGGACAATGGATAAGGTGGTTATACCCACATGGAGGACAGCTAGATGAATGAGAGCAGCTTTATGGCTTCCAGGAATGGAACATTTGTGTTGGTTTGGGCAATTTAAAAAAAAGAAAAAAATAGTCCTTGAATAATATGGGAACATTTCAAGAAAAAGTAAATAAGGTATTTTCCAATAATCCCAAACTCTTGTCTTCTTGTTTTCCACCACAGCTATATTTCAATCTTTTCTGACCTAGGCCTCCTAAGAGCATGAACAAACTCCTTGTCCCAACAAAAAACCCTTTTATTAATTTACTGTGAATTCTGCTCATTCTCATTCAGCAAAGTTTTTAAAGGGAGTATTTAGAGTCACAGACCTTATCTGGCTTAGAGAACTGACAGGCCGATATCTGCAAAACCTGGCAAGGAGCCTCGGAGAGTCCCAAACCAATTAAGCGAACTAATTGTCTCCTGTAAACTCCACTCCCCTTTTGCTCTTCTTTTATTTCCTCTGGGAGGAGGCATTCATCATCCAACTGAGGCCTTACTCCTAAGTTGACCCCTGTTCTTTAGCTGTTCCCTTCATCTGGCAACTGCGCATGTGCACACAGGGAACAGGCTCCAGCTGTTCATCTGCCTCACTGATGTCTGGCTCTGAAGGCAGCTGATAACTGGCATATGGCTCTGGCCCCATCTCTGCCTGTGACACAGAGCCCTCATCAGAGCCTTCCCCAGACTCCAGGACTGGCCTGTGTCCCTTCCCAACCTCCTCACTGTCTGAATCTGCTGCCTATTCTGCTGGCGGACCACCATTAAGCAGGTCTGGACAGGAGGGGGGGGGGAGGAAGAGAGGTTTCTCCCTTCCCAATAAGTGAATTTTGAACAATGCCCCAGGATGTTATACAACTAGTCCTCGACTTACAACAGTTCATTTAGTGACTGTTTGAAGTTACAATGTCACAGAAAAAAATGTTTTTTGCAGTTACGACCTTGGCAGCACCCCCCCCCCCATGCCCACGTGATCAAAATTCAGATGCTTAACTGACTTGTATTTATGACAGTTGCAGTGTCCTGGGGTCACATGATCCCATTTTGCGACCTTCTGACAAGCAAAGTCAATGAGGAATCCAGATTCACTTAACAATCATGTTACAAACTTAAAAACTGCACCGATTCACTTATCAAAGGTGGCAGTAAAATGAGGCAAAATTAACTAAGCAACTGTCTTATTTAACAACCTGTGTGACTAATTTAACAACTGCAGTGATTCACTTCACAACTTTGGCATGAAAGGTCATAAAATGGGGCATAAAATTCACTTAACAAATGTCTCGCTTAGCAACAGAAGTTTTGGTCTCTCAATTGTGGTCATATTCCCATTGGTTAGGTAGTAGGGATGCTTTGCAATATTTAATCTCCTTTTGAAATCCTGAGTAGAATGAAAAATTCAGACTGCAAACAGTTGTCTCCGTATCAAACCCTTTTTTAAAAGAAAGAAAAGTCCAGGAACCATCTTTGTTTTAAAATGTAATACATATATATATATTTATTTATTTATATTTATTATAGAGATATAGATGTTTATCTTATATATAAAATAGCACTTTCTTATATTTTACAAAACAGAAAATGAAACCCCAAAAAACGATGCTTATCTCCTCCTTCGGTTCATCCTTCCTCTTGGTGAAAAGAAAACAAAACTCAACAACGTAAAGTAAAGGATAGGAGTAAATCCTAGCCCCTTGCCCTCCCCCAAACAAAACTCTAAAGTAAACCCAGAGAAGCCCCGATCTCCCCAAAAAACTGCGGCTGTGATTTCCCCATTTTCGTTTGCCCTGAGATGGGGAGGGGGGGGGAGAGGCCCCAATCCGCCTAACCACCCCGACAGCAGGGAGCAAGCAAGGAACGGGCTCTGTTGTGGCCAAAGGTGTGTGCGGCATGGCTGTGTGTCTGTGTGTATGTATGGAGGGTTGTTCTCATGGTTGTTGGATACACATGGCTTAAGAGGCAGGGGAGGGCTTCAGTCACCCTTGCTTTTGGGAGAAATGGCGGAGACACCATTAGCGTAAGTGGAGGCTTGGGCAGGCTTGGGGAGAGCGCAGGCTGGAGGGGGGTGCAGGTACGTGCTGAACAGACGGGCATAGTCAGGGTGATGGAGAGAGAAGTCCTGGAATTGACCTGGTTACAGAAAAGAAGAAAACAAATTGCATTGTTATAAAAAGGACCCATCACAGGTAGCATCGGCCACGGCCCATGATCGGACTGTGGCCCAGAGGTGGTAATCAGCAGGTTCTGACCAGTTCTGGCGAACCGGTAGCGGAAATTTCGAGTAGTTCAGAGAACCGGTAAATACCACCTCTGACTGGCCCCGCCTCCATCTATTCTCTGCCTCCCGAGTCCCAGCTGATTGGGAGGGAATGGAGATTTTGCAGTGTCCTTCCCCTGCGACGCCCACCAAGCCACGCCCACAGAACCATTGGAAAAAAACATTTGAACCCCACCACTGCTGTGGCCTATTGGCCACTGGGCCGCGTGAGTGCCTGGCCAGTGCACTGATGTATGTGTGCATGCGTGGCACGACAAAACCGCGGTCTACTAAAGCGCGCCCGATTAAAGCACGTACCTGACGTCATCAGCAGCGCGACAAATACGACCGCGGAGAAAAAAGGGCGCTTTAAAAAGCGCTTTTAAAGCAAGCCGATCACGTAAAGGTAAGGGTTAGGGTTAGGGTTAGGTTAAGGGTTAGGTTAAGGTTTAGCGTTAGGTTAAGGGTTAGGTTTAGGGTTAGGTTTAGGGTTAGGTTAAAGGTTAGGTTTAGGGTTAGGTTTAGGTTTGGGGGGGTTAGGTTTAGGTTTACGCGTTAATTTTAACTTTACCGCTCACAGCGTGCTGTTTTCGTCACGCTGTGATGATGTCAGGTACGCGGTTTCGTCGAGCGCGCTTTAGTCTACTGCGGTTTTGTGGTGGAACCGTGTGCATGCACACTCCCCACTTGCACTAGCATCACTGTGAGCACTATGGGCCCTAGTGTCAAAGCGATTTACAACACGGACACTGCTGTCGCCACAAGCATCACGTGGGTGCTCGCAGACCCTTTCACACATGCATGCATAAAGGCAACTGCCCACCCCCCTTTGAGCCACCAAACCAGAAAGATTGAGGAACTCGGCTTTAGATGACCAGAAGAAAGTCATAATTCCAAAAGGCAACCGGACATTCTTGGGTTTTTTTCCCCCCCCTTTCAAAGCGTTTTGCTCCTCATCCAAGAAGCTTCTTCAGTTCTAACTGACTGGTGGAGAATGGAAAGATTTACATTCTTTGCAGTCATCTGGCACTTAATTTTCATTGAGGACACTTGGGGGTTTATCTGTACCTTCAGGGTCACCTGAATCGGAGTTCAAATGGGTGTGGAAGACAGGAGATAGGTGTCCAGTTGTCTTTTGGGATAGCAACTTTGGGACAACCATGATCTACATCAGTGATCGCTAACCTTTTTGTCCTCACCTACCGAAAGCGCGCGCACACCCACACCCATAATGCAATGCATGCATGACACCCCCCCCCCCCCGCACATGTGTGCACGACACCACCACCACCCCGTGGCCCGTTTTGGGCCTAGCAAGCCTTGCTGAAGCCTCCTGGGACCAAACATGGGCAACGGGGAGGGCGCATCCCGTCAACTGTTTTGGGCCTAGCAGGCCTCACTGAAGCCTCCTGGGACCAAACAATGGGCCACAGGGGCAGGGTGTTGCACCCCCTGTCAACTGTTTTGGGCCTAGCAGGCCTCCCTGAGCCTCCTGGGACCAAACATGGGCCACGGGGCGGGCGTTGCACCCCCTGTCAACTGTTTTGGGCCTAGCAGGCCTCACTGAAGCCTCCTGGGACCAAACAATGGGCCACAGGGGCAGGGTGTTGCACCCCCTGTCAACTGTTTTGGGCCTAGCAGGCCTCCCTGAGCCTCCTGGGACCAAACATGGGCCACGGGGCGGGCGTTGCACCCCCTGTCAACTGTTTTGGGCCTAGCAGGCCTCACTGAAGCCTCCTGGGACCAAACAATGGGCCACAGGGGCAGGGTGTTGCACCCCCTGTCAACTGTTTTGGGCCTAGCAGGCCTTCCTGAAACCTCCTGGGACCAAACAATGGGCCAAAGGGGGGGGCACCCCCTGTCAACTGTTTTGGGCCTAGCAGGCCTCACTATAACCTCCTGGGACCAAACAATAGGCAACAGGGGGAGAGTGCTGAACGCCCTGTCAACTGTTTTGGGCCTAGCAGACCTCACTGAAGCCTCCTGGGAACATAAATGAGGGGGGGGCACTGCACCCCCCCACCACCCATTTTGGGCCTAGCAGGCCTTCCTGAACCAAAAATGGGGCACAGGGGAGTGACGCACCCCTCCCTGCTTACCCCCCACCCTCCACTCATGCATGCCTGACTCCCCCCCTCCCCCATACATGTGTGTGTTTTCCACATATGCGGCAGTGACTCGAAACAGCTGGCCAGCAGGAGGCACACAAACATGTGTGATGGAGCTAAGAAGTTTCCACGTGCCACAGGTTCGCCATCACGGACCTACATGATTGAGACTCTCCAAAGGCTTCTGAGCTCCAGAATGCTCTGCAGTTCCTATCGTAAGTGGCTTACCACTTGCACCGTTTTTCTAGGATGTGTTTTTGACTTCCTAGCCTAGAAATTATTATGTGGTTTTCCCCTCCAAGAAGGTCAAACACTTGCCCCCCACCACCACCACCGAGATCAGCCCAGATCACTAATGGGTTGGCCCAGGCAAAGATGCTACACATCCAGTTCAGCCCTTGCTGACTGCTTGGGTAGGTTTTATGACGACAATATGGAAGTGTGTTTTCCATCTGCTTTCTTCCAGGATGTTTTTCAGACTTCCCAGCCTAGCCTACGGCCCCGAGACATAGGAGCAGTCGTCTGTCCAACAACTTGGCCCTGCTGTTTATTGAGATCAGACCAACTCATTTAGATGTTGCTCCCTTAGGCTCACAGCCAGCTGACAACTGACTTTGGGCCAGTCCTCCTCTCTCAGTCCTTTGAAGAAGGCAAACAACTCCCAAAAATGTTGCCAAGAAAGCCACAGGGTTGTTCTGCAACCACCACTTTCTATGGGGCTTACATTTTAGAGCTCACATATGGATAGTTGTTTCTCTCCTTATGGGGTACCTTCCTTATTGCTTCCATGATTAGAGGCACAGGCAACCAGAGGCCATCTTTTTAATCTTAGATCTCCTACAGCCACAAGTAATGTGGCAATGATACTTCAGGGGTCATTAGTGTTCTCTGAACTTGATTGTTTTCTCGCAGACATTTTCTTACTCAAACTAGGTCACATCTGTTCTGACCCAGGCTTCCCCAAAAAGCACGAAGCAGATTCCTGGTCCCGAGAAAAGCCCTTTCATTAAACGAATGTGAATTCCTGTCATTTCACATTCAGCAAAGGCCTGGTGAACCGTCTTTCAAAGGTGAATTTATGACCACAGACCTTATCTAGCTTGGAAAGCTGCCATGGAAATATTTTCCAAATGCAGTGATGTGCAAGGAAAGACTTGGCACAGAGTCTCTGAGATTCATGGACAGATCTTCACACTCCTGAAACGAATGAATGAATGAATGGTTTCCTGCAAAAGCCTGCTCCCCTTTTGCTTCTCTTATTTCCTGTGGGAGGGACCATTGACCGACCACCTGTGCCTTTTCTCCCAAGTCAACCCTGATTTCTTAGCTGTTCTTTCTTTCTGGTAGCTCTGCGCATGTGCACACTGGGAACAGGCTCCAGCTGTTCCTCTGCCTCACTGATGTCTGACTCCGAAGGCAGCTAAGAACTGCCAGACGGCCTAGGCCCCATCTCTGCCTCCAACGCAGAGCCCACATCAGAGCCTTTCCCAGCCTCCAGGACTGGCCCATGTTCCTCCCCAACCTCCTCACCGTCCGACTTTGCTGCCAGCTCTGCTGGCTGCTCGTGGGCCACAACAACATCTAGTCTAGCTCTGATAATGTTACCTAGTTGGGTAAGGAACAGAAAACAATCAAGCTCAGAGAGCACCAAGGACCCCTCATTTTAACCCTGATATATGAATGTTTTCCTTTCATGATTCTTTCCTTTGGGTGATTGCTGAGGGTATTGAAAGACAAAATGAACATGCTAGGCTTAAAAGAGGCCAAGCAGGTGCATTTCTGCCCACATTTCCTTCTACACTGCAACCCAGATAACTGTAAATGAAAGAGTTGCCATTTCAACCTAGGAAGATGATCTTGGAGGTCTCCACGGCCTTCAGAAACAAGCTTTGGAGTGGGACATATGGCCTAGGAGCCCCCTGAAAATTTCTTATCCAAATCATGCTTCCCTCATGGTGCTTACATATTATATCAGTGGCCAGAAAACAAGAGTTTTCCTCTTTCTCAGCTTCCCATATCCCAGTGGTGGGTTCCTACCAGTTCGGCCAAACAGATAGTGGTTTGGTGGCCTCGGTTGCTGGAACCGGCAGCAACCCAGGCCTGTCACACCCCGAACTGGTTCTCCCAGCGGTGTCATAGGCACCGTCATCTTGTTTTTTGGTTCTGTGCATGTGCAGAAATTTTTTAATCATACTGTGCATGCACATACAGCGTGCATCAAGCTCACATGCACACACGGCGCGCACTTGAGCGAACCAGCAGTAATGCCTGCCGAAACCTTCTTCTCCCTGCCCCATCTCACCAAGGGTAAGCCCGTCCCGGCTGTGGTCCTCGGTGCAGAGTCGGCCATAGAGTTCAGTTCCGTCCACAACTGGAGTGCCCAGCAGGAGGCGTAAAATGGCACAGAATCCATCTTGGTGCAGACAAGAGTCTCCTGTCTTGGCCTCCACCTCTGAGAATAACTGGTTGACAGGAAAGATGCCAATAAATACACATATTAGCATTTCACTGTAATTTCTCTCTCTACACACACACACACACACACACACACACACACACACACACACACACACGTGTGTCTCTCTGTTATGTTCCAGAAAAACTCTGGAACGCCTTGAGCAATTTCAACTAAATTTGGTACAGATGACTTACACTCTGGAAAAAAAGTGTGAGGGTAAGACACCCCTAACACCCCTTGGGGGAGGGGGTGTTCTGTTACGATACAGCCTATTGTGCCTTAAAATGGCTTCTACTGTACTGCTTTAAAATGGCTTCTACTGTACTATCTTAAAATGACTTCTACTATACAGCGCTGTGGAGTTGCCATGGTAACGGCTTCACAATACTCCACAAGGGGGCTCCCTCTGGTAATGGGGGAAATCCATTAGAAATTAGGCTTGTGGTGGCACAGGGAAAACATTTTTGACGAAATCAACTGTCGCTCAAATCAGGGCTCAGAGAAGCTCTTTCCATTGTCTCTTCAGGAATTGTGGCGATGTTAATGGAGGGAGGGAGGACAGCCCATTCCGCACTTAGGTTGCCACTTGACATTGTCATTCCTGTCTAATTCAGGATTGGGATAAATAAATACCCAGGCAACACTGGGTTATCAGCTAGTTCCATATAAAGAAGAGTTTGACAAAGGAATGAAACTGAAACACATTTCACAAAAGGTATCTAGTTCTGATGTTCACCGCTCCATCTTCTTTAAATCTACAGTTCCTACTGATCTTTTCTTTTGATCTCTCTTCCATATCTTTGACCTTCTCACTGACAAAATACTCTGGCTGTCGGACTTCACTCGCCACCCAGAATTGGAACCACTCCAAGAAATTCACAAGAATCCAATACAAGTAGTCCTCAACTTACAACAGTTCAAAGTTACAACAGCATGGAAAAGAAGTGACATGACCATTTTTCACGCGACCGTTTTAGCATCCCTGTGGCCACACGATTTAAAATTCAGATGCTTGGCAGCTGACTCATATTTATGCCTGTTGCAGTGTCCTGGGGTCACGCAATCACCTTTCGCGACCTTCTGACAAGCAGGTTCAATGAGAAAGCCAGCCACTATAACCACAGTGTTACTAGCTTAACAACTGCAGCGATTCACTTAACAACTGTGGCCAGAAAGGTTGTAAAATGGGGCAAAACTCACTTAACAACTGTCTCATTTAGCCATAGAAATTTTGGGCTCAATTGAGGTCATAAGTTGAGGACTATCTGTAATTTCTGACGAGTGATGTTTACAAAATTAGCAAGCCGTAAGGAAAAATTTCTAGGAACTGCTGTGTTTGAAGAACAAGCTCTATTTAGAGAAACAGTATTCAGACCCTTCTGTATTTTTTTGTTCCTGCCCCTCCCTTTGCCACGAAAGAGCCAGAAGGGGCAGGGGAATTGCAATGGACAGGTTTGCTATCAATTATACTTCACTGACACTATGAGAACTCTCTCCTACACATGAGGGAAAGATCTTGAATTGAGCTTAACTCTTGAAAACTTTATGGACAGATCCCTGTAATTTTCTTAACAGCAACATGAAAGTGGCTTGATACCAGGGGTGAAATGCTACTGGTTCGAACCAGTTCAGCCGAACTGGTAGTAACAAATGCTACCGGTTCGGGCGAACTAGTATTTCCAACGGTCAGCTGTGAGGCGCAATTTATATTAGCTAGGATTGTCAGATTTCCTGCTTTCTAGCTAATCTATGTAAATCGTGTGGTACAGCTGATCATCAGAAATACTGCAGATCCCCCCTCCCTCGATAGCAGGCGCGTTTGGTAGCAGGCTCCGCCCACCCAGTCGGACATCGTCACGTTGTTTTTGATGATCTGTGCATGCACGGAAGGTCCTGCGCATGTATGGAAGTGGCGCATGCCCTCACATTTGCAAACCAGTAGCAAAGGTAAGTTGATTTCACCCCTGCTTAATAGCTATGGAGATTCTCAAGAATCTCCATAGTCATCCCTGCTGACTAGGAAATTCTGGGAGTTGAAGTCCTCACACCTTCAAGATGCCATGATTTTATTTATTTATTTTATTTATTTATTAAATCGATTTATAAGCCGCCCAATCCCAGAGGATTGAGAATCACAGAGTTAGTACTTAGATGGGGAGTACCTGGACATGCCAGGGTTACCCTAGAAAGTTAAAAAAAAGTGCCGAAAAAGTTTCCTCAGCCCCTCAAAGCTAATCAGAGCCATTACCTCAAAAGCCCGACGTGTCAATTGCTGTGGGTCATGTTCTCCCCGTAGAGCTTCTAGGGCTAAGGCCACTTCCCGGGCATCCATGTTTCCGTTGGAATCCTGGGAATCAAAGCAGGACGTATGAAAGAGTTGCTTAAGTGCATGTTCTGACCGAAACTTCCCAAGAGCATGAAGCAAGCTCCTGGTCCGGACAAAAACACTTTATTAATTTACCATGAATTCTGCTCATTCACATCCAGCAAAGACTTTCAAGGGAGGATTTACAGTCACAGACCTTATCTGGCTTGGAGAGCTGAGAGGCCGATATCTGCAAAACTGGGACAGGAGCCTCCGAAAGTCAGGAACCAATTAAGTGAACTAATTGTCTCCTGCAAATTCCCCCTTCTTTCTCTTTTATTTCCTCTGGGAGGGGATATTCATTGTCTGGCCTTCCTCCCAAGTCGACCCTTGTTCTTTAGCTGTTCCCTCCATCTGGCAACTCTGTGCATGTGCACACTGGGAACAGGCTCCAACTGTTTGTCTGCCTCACTGCTGTCTGACTCTGAAGGCAGCTAATAACTGGCACAGGGCTCTGCTCTCATCTCTGCCTCCGACACAGGTCCCTCATCAGAGTCTTCCCCAGACTCCAGGACTGGCCCATCTTCCTCTCCAATCTCCTCACTGTCCAAATCTGCTGCCAGCTCTGCTGGCCACTGGCAGGCCACAACAGTGCGAATAAAGAAAGCACTCTAGTCTATGCACGCAGTACAGATAGTCCTCAACTTAAAACAGTTCATTCAATGACTGTTTGAAGTTATAAAACAACTGAAAAAGTGAGTTATGACCTTTTTCACACTTATGACCATTTTTTCACACTTATGACTATCACAGTATCCCCATAGTTGCGTGATTTACATTCTGATGCTTGACCACTGCTTCCTAATTACGATGGTTGCAGTGTCCCCAGGTCATGGGGACTTCTTTTGCGACCTTCTGACAAGCAAGGTCAATGGGGAAGACAGTTTCACTTAACGACCGTGTTACTAACTGAATAATCGCAGCGATTCACTTAACCACGGTGGCAAGCCAGTTTGTAAAATGGAGCAAAACTCAACTTAATCCACAGAAATGTTAATCTCCCTTGTGGTCATAAGTCTACTTGTACCCCACTTCCTGTTCTAGCTTACCTGCTGGAAATAGACGCAGATCTCTTCCACAGCTTTAGGGCAGGCCAGTCCCAGCCAGTGGGCAAGCTCACTTGGTCCCACTTGCCCTGAAGTGCCGAAAGGAAACACATCCAAATTGTGTTTGATCCCCTCCGTTAGGCATCTGTTGATTGAGATATTTGCAAAGATGAAAAGGAGCGAGGGCAGGAAAGTTTGTCAGTCCTCTTAATAGTATCCGCCACAAGAGGCCTCTGTCAGGTGCAAGAAACCAGGAGGTGGGGTAGTGTTGGAAAATACTACGAGTTTATTTCATGTTACCTTACCTTAATTGGATCAACTAATAGTCAAAACATATTGGCACAAGGTAAAAGTCAATGGAATTCACCAGGCCTGGACTAAGGTTGCTTGTGGCTACATAAGGATTCTAAACTGATGACATGTTTGACACCTCCTCCCCTCCTCGGGCTCAGCCTGCTCATTTCCTACATCATCCACGCTTTCTTCTGTATAAACAATACGTTTATTGAATATTGTGACACACAGTGGTGGGATTCAGCCAGTTTGCAGCTATTCAGGAGAACCGGTTGATAACTTTGTAAGCAGTTCAGAGAACCAGTTGTTGGAAGAAATCTCACTTTGTTTTTTTCCCCCCCTTTACAGGGCTAATCCTGTAGGCAGGAAGGAAACATTCTGGTGTTGTTTCTAGCCTAATCTTTATTGCCCTGCTTATAGAAACTGCCTCCGTGGTTAACCCTTATTACATTCTAACAGCTAAGCTGAAGCGCCCATTGACCTGAGTGACGTTGAGATGGCCACACCCACCCAGTCACATGACCACTGAGCCTCGCCTACCCAGCTGGTCATCAGGGCAGAGAACCGATTGTTAAATTATTTGAATCCACCACTGGCGACACAAATATTTCTCTTTTTATATCTATTGTGAACAGAAAAGCATGGGGTGTGTTGCATGCACTCAATTCTGTGATGTGACCAGAACGTAGGGGAGATGTACTGGGGGAATTTGGTGGGGGCACTGTTTTCTCTCAATCCCTGAGCCATTTTTTGAACTCAGTCTTTCTTTGGGGGTGGGGGTTTCTCTCCCACAGAGAGCGTCTTCCTATTCTCTTTGGATTTTTTGAGAGTTACTATGGTAACAAACAATCAGAATTATAACTTAGTTAATTGATTTCTTTCCAAAATACCCTGTTTCCCTGAAAATAAGACCTCTCTGGATAATAAGTCCAATCGGGCTTTTGAGCACATGTGCTAAAATAAGCCCTCCCCCCAAAAATAAGCTCTCCCCAAAATATTGCAACAGATCAGCAGCCATGAGGTGACCAAGCTCACCGCCTCCTGCACCTCAAAAATAATAAGACCTCCCTGAAAATAAGGCCAAGTGTTTATTTCGGGGGTCAAAAGAAAATAATGTCTTATTTTTCAGGAACACAGTATTTTGAGGTAGGAAAGAATAAAAGGAAAAATAATAATACAATATAATACAATGTAATACAATATATAATGATAACAGATTTTCTGGAACTCTTAACAAACAAAAATGCAAATTAGCTTACTGGAATAGAATGAATTTACATATTACTGATGAGAAAGGAGCAGGGTAGAAAATAAATTTTACATTTATTTATTTTACATTTTTACACTGCCCTCTTGGGCAAGTTGGCAAGCATTCCTTCATTTTAGTGGAATTGTATTCGTTTTTTTCCACAGCCGTAAAGCTGAACCCCGATTTACTTAACCGTGTTTTCTTCAATTATCCCTATAAGCTACCTTGAGTGATAGACTACTCTATCTGTCTGTCTGTCTGTCTGTCTGTCTGTCTGTCTGTCTGTCTGTCTATCTATCTATCTATCTATCTATCTATCTATCTATCTATCTAGAATTTTCAATGTAGTAACAATATACAAAACAAAAGCGTAGAAGAAAGAAAGAAAGAAAGAAAGAAAGAAAGAAGAAGGGAGGGGTGGAGGAGGAAAGAATGAAGGAAGGAAGGAAGAAGAGAAGGAAGGAAAGACACAGACAGAAAGAAAAAGAGGATGGAAGGGGGGAAGGAAGAGAAAGAAGAAAGGAAGGAGGGAAAGAAAGAGGGAGGGAGGGAGGAAAGGAAAGAAGGAATGGAGAAGGGAAGGAAGACATACAGAAATAAAGAGAGGGAGGGAGGAAAGGAAGGAAGGGAGGAGGAAGGGAGGAGGAAAAGGGAGGGAAGGAAGAAAGGAAGGAAGGAGGAAAAGAAAGGAGGGGGGAGAAAGAAGGAAGAAAGGAGGGAGGGTGAAGGAAGGGAAGGTAGAAAGGAAGGGAGGAGGGAAAGAAAGAAGGGGAGGGGGAAGGAAGGAAAATAAAGGAGGGAGAGAGGGGGAAGGAAGAGAAGGAAATGAAGGAAGGAAGGAAGGAAGGAAGAGGGAGAAAGGAAGGAAAGACAGACAAAAAGGAAGGAAAGGAATGAACAAAAGAAAGAGGGAGGGACGGGGAAGGAAGGAAGGAAGGAAAGAAAGAAAAACATAAAATTGATTTTCCAGTGTGCTTCCTAATATTAAGTGGAATATAACTGGAAATTATAAACCCACCAACCTGGACAATTTTGGTTCTTTCCCAGGTGTCCTTCCACTCCTACCTAATCTTCTGCTCACAAGTGGACCTTGTGCCAATGATTATGCTATGCTGGTCAATTTCTGTTCCCCTAACATCATATCCTTCCTCCATCATTAGATTTCCAAGAACAAAAACAGTACCTCTTCTCCTTCCTAATAGCAGGACCCATTATAATCTATCAAAAGAGGCCTGCCTTGTCTTGTGGCATCCAAGTTGAATGAAGGATGAGATTCAACCATTGTTTTCATCCACCAAAGCTCTTTCCTTGTCCTGGTAAACCTCTCTCACCTGGCTTTCCGAATGGCCTTCCCCAGTTCCCAGATGCGTGGCTCCAAAGCTACCCTCAAGCGCCCTACAACAGTCACTGGAAGGTTGCCCACAAATTCACATTCTGTGGCAGGGATCCCCAGGGCTCTGTTTAAAAAAAGGAAACAACATAAGGACAAGGAGAGTTTTATGGGGAAACACAGATTGATCAAGCAAGGGAAGAAATGGCTTATCCGTGTGCACCAAGAATCAGGCTTCCAACTGCAGTATTCTCCCATTAAAGGTAAAGGTTCCCCTCGCACATATTCTTTTAAAAAGTTTTTTTTTAATCCCTTACATACAATTACAGGTATACATTCATATAGTTATTTTTCTGATTTATATCTATCACTTTTAAACATTTATTTTTCCATATAAAAAGTTAAAGTATACATTTGGAGTTGTATAAAGAGCCAAGGTGGCGCAGTGGTTAAATGCAGCACTGCAGGCTACTGCTAGATCAGCAGTTCAGCGGTTCAAATCTCACCGGCTAGGGGTTGACTCAGCCTTCCATCCTTCCGAGGTGGGTGAAATGAGGACCCGGATTGTTGTTGGGGGCAATATGCTGACTCTCTGTAAACCGCTTAGAGAGGGCTGAAAGCCCTATGAAGCGGTATATAAGTCTACTGCTATTGCTATTGCTATTTGGAGTTGCTTTGCTTACCATCCTCTACACCAGTGGTCTCCAACCTTGGCAACTTTAAGACTTGTGGACTTCAACTGAGGAACTCTGGGAGTTGAAGTCCGCAAGTCTTAAAGTTGCCAAGGTTGGAGACCACTGCCCTACACCTACAGTATTTTGTATTATCACCACCCTATTTTTCCTTTCTTTTCTCCCTTGCTCCATTCTCTACTTCCTCCCTTCTCTCCTTCCCTTTCCTTCTTCCCCGTCCTCTCCCCTACTTCTCTCTTCTCCTTCCTACCCTCTCTCCTATTTCTGTCTCTCCATGGCTTCCTCTCCTTTCCTCTTTTTCTTTCCCTCTCTTTTCTCTCTTCCTTTCCTTTTCTATTATTGTGGTTATCTCTTTTCAACTGGTGTATTCCCGGGATGGTATTCCTGCAAGCCCGCTTATAATTTTATACTTATCCTTTCTCCTGTTCCCCTCTCACATATGTGCTAGTCACTCCTGACTCTAGGGGGCGGTGCTCATCTCTGTTTCAAAGCCGAAGAGCCAGCGTTGTCCGAAGACGTCTCTGTGGTCATGTGGCTGGCATGACTAAATGCTGAAGGCTCACAGAGCGCTGTTACCTTCCCACCAAAGATGGTTCCTATTTTTCTACTTGCATTTTTTACATGCTTTCGAACTTCTAGGTTGGCAGACGCTGGGACAAGTAACAGGAGCTCACTCCATTACGCAGCGCGAGGGATTCGAACCACCAACCTTTCTGATCACAAGCTCAGCATCTTAGTCCCTGAGCCACATCTCATTCCAGAGAATGAATGTTGGCTTCTAGTCTCTTGCTGAGATCATCAAGGACCCCAAACTAGCATCCTACAGATCAGATTCAAAGCCTAGCAAGAAACCTCTGCATTGATGGATTTTGCCATAAATATTAATGAACTGGCCAATTCCTCTAGTCTGGTCAATTTATCAAGAGACTTAGGCCTTCTCTTCTATGAATTCAGTTTTTTCCGTGTGCCATCTCAAGTTTTCAGAGTTCAGTTTCAGCAACACACAGAACCTGGACCCCAAACCAGTCCCAACATCTTCTGACCATTTCTTATAAGGTTGAGCCTATCCTTCCTCCTGTTGCACCCCAAACTCCCAGTTTACAAAAAGCATTTCCCACTCACTTGGCCATCACTTTCTGGACATTGTTAGCATATAGTGTAGGGTTCACAGCCTCTTCCGGGCTGGGTTGGTAAACTGGGAGAAACTAGAAAGGAAGAGAAAAATCAGAATTAAAGTAAACTTTATACTATGCACAAGCTGGGATCGTCAAGACAATGGCATCAACTTTAAGATAAATTGTAGGCCAATATGAAGACTAGGACCTGAGTACCCAAATCTACATGAAATTGTAATTTTTTTATATGGCAGAAAGGAGAAATTTCCCATCGACTGTTTTTGAGAGTGGGTCCCCAACACACCATTCAAAGCCAAAGTGTGATCTGAGCTCCAGAAAAAAATTGTACCGTATTTTTCAGAGTATAAAATGCTCTGATGTATAAGATACATCTAGCTTTTGGGGAGGAAAACAAAAACAATTTTTTGCCTCTGCCTGTCAGCAACTTGCCTCCTTGTAGCAAAAAGCAAACAGCCTGTTTCAGTTTCAGCACAGCCTGATTAGTACAAGAAAAAAAATCTGCCTTTATTTCCCAGCAATTTGCTTCCTTGCAGCAAATGGCAAACAGCCTATTTCAGTTTCACACAGCCTGATTAGCACAAGCAGCTGATTGTCAGTTAAATTGGCATCCCAATGATCAGCTGTTTCAGGCTGCAGGGATTGCCACTGCCTATCGCTGCGTCCGTATGTCCCATTTTCAGCCTCCATGTGCCCCATTTTTCAGCTCCATGTGTCCCATTTTCCACCCGTTCCAGGCGGTGGGGATCAGAATGGATGGAAAATGGGGCACATGGAGGCCAAAAACAAGACACGCAGAGGCCAAAAATGGGATGCGAGGCCAAAAATGAGGAGTGCGGAGATAGCAATAGGCAATGGCAATCCCTGCAGCCTGAAACAGCTGATAGTCGGGAGGCTGATCCAACTGACAATCAGTTGCTTGTACTAATCAGGCTGTGCTGAAGCTGAAACAGGCTGCTTGCTGTTTGCGGCAAATTGCTGAGAGGCAGAGGCCAAAGGGTGGGGGCCAGTAGATGGGTGGGGCTACATTTGGTGTATAAGACTCACCCAAATTTTCACCCCTCTTTTAGGGGGGGAAAGTGCATCTTATACTCCGAAAAACACAGTACGTTCTGCAAATAAAACACAACTTTGAACCAAGTACAGTTCAGTGCTGTGAGGCTGAAAAGGCACCAACGGATCACCCCAGAAGTAATTATCACAATCTCCCCTCTTTTTCTTCTTACCTCTACTTCTACAGTCGTTGCAGGCTGAGATGCAGTCAACCAGATGACTTTTAACCTGGAACAAGAAATGGAAAATGAATCAGACTTGGTCTTGCTGGCAAGGCGAATACATATAACCAGCCACTATTATAAAAACCATTATTAGGAACTTACACTCCGGGTCCTCTCCATGCCCAGGTGGTTGAATCCTGTAAAAAAAAAGAGTGAAAAGATTTGGTTTTATCTAACAAAGTAGCATGGTCCATAAGGGGCCACCATAATATAATGAGTCCATAATGGTCCATAATAGCAATAGCACTTATATACCGCTTCATAGTGCTTTACAGCCCTCTCTAAGCAGTTTGCAGAGTCAGCCTATTGCCCCCCAACAACCTGGATCCTCATTTTACTGATCTTGGATGGATGGAAGGTTGAGTCAACCTTGAGCCTGGTGAGATTCGATCTGCCAAACTGCTGGCAGCTGGTGATCAGCAGAAGTAGCCTGCCATACAGCACTCTAACCACTGTACCGCCGCAGCTCATAAGAGAGGTCCATATAATCCCTAAGAAGGCTCCACACCCATTTGCACTACTCAGGTGACCCCGAGGGCGCAGAAAAACCTCCAAGGGCTCTTCAGCTGCTTTTCCATTGCCATTTTATAAGCCTTAATAATAAGTTAGACACTGTGTTCTCACCCGGCTCAACCAGACACAACAGACCCTCTGAATTTATCTCAAAGATTCCTTTAATTAGGAGTGCCAGCAACCTCAGCAAAACATTTCTCTCTCACTGCAGGCTAACAAGTCCAGATGGAATAGTTGTCTTCCATGTCAATTCATCTCTGCCCCCTGCCTTTTATCCCCAGAGGTATGGTGGGGCTTTGCTAGCAGCAGTGGCTCTTCCTTCCCCAGGACCGGCCCACGGATTTCCACTGTTCTCCTTCCCTCTGCCTTTTGCGCATCCGTGCGTCAGACACTGGATCCAGCTGTTTCTCTTCTTCCTCATCAGCCACCTCCAGACCTGGAGGCTATTAATTCTCCATCTGAGGGCTGATGGACAGCCCAGGCTCTGCTTCTGTCATCTCTATCTCTGCCAGCTCCATTCCTTCTTCTCCCTCTGAGTTCTCAGGTTGCCTCAAGACTGGCCCTGACTTCCATTAATGCTCCTGCTCTGATTGTAGCCAACAGGCCACAACACACTGATCTAACTTAGTATCTATGGAGATTCTGTCATCCAGGTCATGGTTGCCCCAAAGGTGCTTTTTCATGAGGCAACTGGACTTTCTGGTCTTCAAAAAAAAAAAAAAAAAAAAAACACCCAGAAAGTCTTGAAAAAACACCTTTGGGACAATCTAGCTTCACATTTACTTAGACAAGCCAGCTTCAAAAAAAGTAGACAAAAAATTACTCAGCCAGCTCTTTCTGACATCAGGTACATATAGTCCTCAACTTAAAACCATTCATCGAGCAACATTTCAAAAGTTACAACAGCATCAACGAGAGTAATTTGCAATTGATATTCGTACATATGACCGTTGCAGAGTCCCCATGGTTGTTATGCGATCGAAATTCAAGGGCTTGGCAACTGGCAGGTATTTATGATAGTTTCTGCAAGGTCATGTGGCCTTCGCTGATGGCTTCGAACAGGCAAAGCCCCTTTGGAGGTGAGGGCCAAATCGCTTAATTGATTGTGTGTTTTCCCAAAAATAAGAATGGAACATATTAATTTTTGCTCCAAAGGATGCCTTAAGGGCTTATTTGGGGGTTAGGTTTTATTTTCAGGGAAATACACCACTAAATGCGTCCATCTGGCTGACAATCTTAACTGGGTTTATTTTTGGGGTAGCGCTTATATTATGAGCATCCTAAAAATCATGTTAGGGCTTATTTTCCATTTGTGTCTTATTTGGGGGGGGGGGGGAACAGAGTACAATTGCAATGTCCCAAAGGTGCTTTTTTTTTTTTCAAGAGGCAACTGGACTTTCTTGTGTTGTTTTTTTAAAAAAAAGATGTTTTGCTTCTCATGCTTTTTCTCAAGAAGTTTCTTCAGCTCTGACTGGATGGTGGAGAATGGAAGGATTTATATTCCTTGCAGCCAGCTGGTTATTTGCATTATTTTAGAGGCTCTATCTCCAGTCGCTGTTCAAGGACAAAAACACTGTGATTGCAGCACAGGTGGCTAGATTCTGTGCAGAAGCATCAGGGATTCATCAGAAACATGTGATTAATCCAACATTAGCTATTTTACACGACTAATGTAGCAAAACCCTTTTGCAGTTTAGTATTTGATGACTACGGGCCTCAACGGTTTTAAGGATTGATATTATAGTATAGTTAGGCCATGTGTGCAACTGACAGATTGGATGCCAAATTGTGATTTTAATATAGATTTTATCTGTTATTTATTCCTTCATTCCAGAATTTTTAACTGGATGTTCCTTGAGTATTTTTATTTATTCTGGTCTCTGGTCTTTGACTGTAATAAACTTGGTTTGATTAGAGACTCACTGAGGCCGCTTGTAGGTTTGTCTGTGTCCACAGGGTCACCTGAATAGCACAAATGGGTGTGGAGCCTTCTTGGAGCTGCTGAAGGGACTGTGTTGTGTAGCTGTGCTTTCTGCAGGGTGTTTTATGCCCTGTGTTGAACACAGGAGCAGGCGGTTGGGGACAACCATGACCTGGATGGCGGAGAATCTCCACAGGCAACAACAGCAATGGTTCACTTAGTAACTGTGATTGTAAAATTGGGCACAACTCATTTAACAATAATCTTGCTTAGCAACAAAAATTCTGATCCTAACTGCAGCTGTAAGTTGAGAACTACCTGTAATTATTACATGGCTAAGACGCTTTCCTAAAGTTCGTGGAAACTCACCACAGAGTTGGGGTAGCGAATGAGAACTGGCTGAATGGGAACACCAGATATGAAGGCACCTGAGAATATAAAGCACAGACGTTCAAGATTTACTCATCTGTCCCGAGTGCTGAAAGGGGGACGCGGTGGCTCAGTGATTAAGAGGCTGCTGGGCTTATTGGCTGGAAAGCTGGCAACCCAGGTTTGAAACCCAAGCGCTATGTGACAGGTTAAGCGCCCATCCTCATTCCAGCTCCTGCCCACCCAGCAGTCCGAAAGCACGCAAATGCGAGTAGATAAATATACTTTGGCAGGAAGGTAACAGCGCTCCGTGATGTCATGATGGCCACATGACCGCAGAAATGTCATCAGACAGCGCTGGCTCAATGGTCTTGAAACAGAAATGAGCATCACCCCTTAGTTGGCAATGGTTCACTGACAAATACGCGCTCGACAAAAGCGCGCTGACGAAACTGCGAGAAAACTGCGAGGTTGAAATCACACCGACGAATGAGTGCAGAAGCGCACCGACAAAAGCTCGCCTTCAACAAACAAGTAATAATAACCTAATAACCCTAACCTTAGCCCTAAACCTAACCCTGAACCTAACCCTAACCCTAAACCTAACCCTGAACCTAACCCTAAACCTAACCCTGAACTTAACCCTAAACCTAACCCTTACCTTAACTTAAATTGCGCTTTTGTCGGTGCGTTGTTGTGGGCACTTTTATGATGTCACGGTTTTCTCGCCGCGCTTTTGTTGTGCGCGCATTTGTAGGGTCGCGGTTGGCAATGACTACCGTGTTTCTTTTGACATCCAAAATAAGCACTTGGCCTTATTTTCCAGGAAGTCTTATTATTTCTGAGGTGCAGGAGGCGGCAAGCGTGGTCACCTCATGGCTGCTGCTGCGTTGAAATATTTTCAGGGAGGGCTTATTTTCAGGAGGGGGCTTATTTTAGCACATGGGCTTAAAAGCCCAATTGGGCTTATTATCCTGGGAGGCCTTATTTTCAGGGAAATAGGGTAGTAGAGTAAAATAGGCAGGGATTTAACTTTTTTTCCTCCGAGTGCTGAAGATGAGTGTACGTATATTTTAAGGTTGAAGGGTGAGGATACTCACAAAAGTTTTCGCCCAAATCAAAACTTAGAGAGAAAGTCCTTTTTCTTTAGTTTTCAAAAGAGATTAGACTTAATCGGATTGGTGACCTTGTCGGCTTTTCAAAACAGGCAATGAAATTGAGGCCTAATTGATAGCCTCTTGTGTCAATCATAAAGAGTTGTCTTTTTTGATCAGTTAGTTTAAAGCAGGGCAATCTCCAATGCTAGTTCATTGGATTGGTAAACCAATCCATTGTTTTACCCCTGTTGAACAGGCTTACTCATGGTCTTACCTGGTTTAAACTTCAGTAAGGCTTTTTTGTTGGAGCAGGTCCCCTCCGGATAGAAAAGCACCTGGAAAAAGTGGTCACACAAATCAAGAGAGGATCTCCAAACCTTTAACCCTCCCAAATTATCAAGAGCAGCTAGCAAGACCAATAGCTCTTAGACTTACATACTGTTTCATAGTGCTTTTATAGCCCTCTCTAAGCGGTTTACAGAGTCAGCATACTGCCTCCAAATAATCTGGGTCCTCATTTTACTGACTTTGGAAGGATGGAAGGCTGAGTCAAACTTGAGCTGGTCAGGATGAAACTCCTGGCAGTGGGCAGAGTTAGCAATAGCAATGGCACTTACACTTTATAGTGCTTTTACAGCCCTCTCTTAGTATTTTACAGAGTCAGCCTCTTGCCCCCAAGAATCTGGGACCTCATTTTACCCATTATACTCGGAAGGATGGAAGGTTGAGTCAACCTTGAGTCGGTGAGGTTTCCATCTGCCAAACTGCAGCTAGCAGTCAGCTGAAGTAGCCTGCAGTACTGCACTCTAACCACTGCGCCGCCCTCAGTTCTTAACAAAGCTAACTAAATGGACCGGGTCCTCCATGTTTTTTACCTGTGGCCATTTCCCCTGGGATGTTGCTCGTTTCTTCACTTCTTCCACCACCTTCTTGCGAGAAGCTGGATCATGGCGAGAAACCAGGATGGCCTGATTGAATCTCAGCAGGGCTGGAGGGGATGAGCACAGGGGAAAAGAAGGGATAAGTAGTTGCAAAGCTTTTCTGAGTCACTGCCAGGCAGCTGGCCTGAGAAATATTTTCCCGAAGGATGCGAACTTATAGCAGATTGTTTAGTGATCATTCAAAGTTACAATGGCACTGAAAAAAGTGACTTATGACTGTTTTTCACACTTATGACCATTGCAGCATCCCCCATGGTCACAAGATCAAAATTCAGATGCTTGGCAAACTGGTAGACGTTGACTTACAACAATTCATTTAGTGACTCTCTGAAGTCATAACAGCACTGAGAAAAATGACTGATGACTGTTTTTCCATACTTACGACCACTTAGCATTCCCACAGTCATGTGATCACACTTGGCACCTGGCCTGGATTTATGATGGTTGTAGTATCCCAGGATCATGTGTATCACCTTTTGTGATTCAGTTATTCTTTTGTATTTTCTGTTATTTGACAGGTAGTCCTCGACTTACAACTGTTCGTTTAGTGACCACTTACAGTGGCACCGAAAAAGCGACATATGATCATTTTTCACACTTACGACCTTTGCAGCATCCCCATGGTCATGTGATCAAAATTCTGATGCTTAGCAACTGACTCATATTTATGACCATCGTAGTGTCCTGGGTCACGTGACCCCCTTTTGAGTCCTTCAGACAAGCCAAGTCAGCGGGAAAGCCGGATTCGCTTAGCAACCATGTTACTAACTTAACAACTGCACAGATTCACTTAACAGCTGTGGCGAGCAAGGTCGTAAAATGGGGCAAAATTCACAATGGTGAAAATTTTGGGCTCAAATGTGGACATAAGTCGAGGACTACTGTATGGCACTTGCTTCATGAAATCCATAGCTGTCAAGGGAATGAATCTATATATATATATATAAAAGCCAAGTACCACTCACTCATCATGAAATCTCCAGAACCGTAAAGCCTAAAAACTTGTAATTTGGCATATATGTTCTTCTTAGCTTGTAAGTGTTAGCTAACGGCTTTCCTTGAGGATCCAAGATGCCTTCCCACTCTGTTATTCTGTTAAGGTTGCAGTAACCACTGCAGATATCTTCACCATCATGAGGACTAGAATCCCGGAGGTTCCATTTCAGAATGGATTAAAATATCCGGAAAGTGACACGTAAAAGCCCAAATCACATAGTCTTGCAAGGTGCACCAGCTGCAGAGATGCAATGCATCGAAACCTTCCAAAGGTCAGATCTACCACTTACGTGGGGCTCCTTGTCCTACTCACCCTCATCCCCAGCGATATAATCAGCCTTACCCCCAATGACTGGCACATGGAGATTCTCCGTGCGCGACACCACCTTGGGAAGATCGCAGGGCAGCAAAATAATGGGGTCGAAGAAGGTGGAGTGAGGAGCAGCCACCAGGATGGGTGCTTCGAGTCGGGATGCCCTCTGACCTCGCACCCGGATGCGCATGAACCCAAGCAAGAAAAACATCAGGCGACTCAGCCAGTACACCGAACCATGAGAAACTGTGCTGAAAAGGGATGAGGAAGAAGAAGGGCAAAAAAGGAGGAGGCATTAAGAGGGCTGCAGGCAGAACGTCCAAAGGAGAGCTGAGACCAGGGGTGAAATGCTACCGGTTCGCATCGGCTTGCTCAAACCGGTAGCAAAAAATGCTACCAGTTCGCCCAAACTGGTAGTAAAAAAAAATGCTGGTGGTTCGGGCGAACCGGTATTTCCAACGAGCAGCTGTGACGTGCAATTTATATTAGCTAGAATGGTTGGATTTCCTGCTTTCTAGCTAATCTAATTCGTGTGGCACAGCAGCTTCCTCCCCTCTTGCTGTTCTACTTACCTTTGCAGCTCAGATGCAGGCTCCGCCTGCCCACCCACCCCCCCCCCGGATGTCAACACATTGTTTTTGACGCTCTGCCCATGCACGGAAGGCCCTGCGCCTGCGCAGAGTTGGCACGTGTGAGCAAAGCACGCACCTGCACTCACATTTGCGAACTGGCAGTGAAGGTAAGTTGATTTCACCCCTGGCTGTCCCATTACTTACTTTCTCCATCCGGAGCAAGGTTCTTGCAAGCTTTCCTCAGGCCGTCCCACCACTTGGAGCAAGGCGAAGGGCCAGATAAGGAAGAGGACCACAAAGGCCAATGCGACACGGATTGGGGCCAGAATAGCCCCCAGCACATAGAACTGCAAGGGAAACAAATTCATTGGGAGGCGTGTGGTAAGGCTGCACCCCAGATCCATCCCCTCATTTCCTTTTGCTTTCCTTTCTGTTTGTTACATTTTCTAATTTGATTTAGGGAAGACTCTAAATCAGGGGTCCGCTACCTATGGGCCCCAGCCTACTACCGGGCTGTGGCCTCTCTTTGCCACTGGGCCATGTGAATGGCTGGCCAGTGCATGCACGAATTCCCCCACTTGTGCTAGTGTCACAGTGAGCGGGGTGCATGCGCTCATGGCCCCAGTTGCGTTGCGCCCTCACTCGCGGCCCCGTTCTTATGTGTGCATGCGTGCATAAAGGCTTCTGTCCCATCCCATTGTTCCCCCCAACCCCCCTCAGGTTGGGGTACTCTGTTCTAAATTATGATTATATACTTGGGTGGTTTGCAAAAGATACAGAATACAGAATAACAGAGCTGGAAGGGACCTTATATCACAGGTGTCAAACTCAATCACGTGACATATTGCAATGTTTTTTGCCTTTGCAGAGCCAATGCGGGTGTGGCACATGACGCATCCAGCTCCGCAGGCTGCCAGTTTGACAGGCTCGCCCCACCCAATTTCAGATAAACGATTGTCCAATTTCTTCTTTAAAACTTCCAGTATTGGAGCATTAACAGCTTCTCGATGCAATTTGTTCCACTAATTAAATGTTCTAACTGTCAGGAAATTTCTCCTTAGTTCTAGGTTGCTTCTCTCCTTGATTAGTTTTCATCCATGGCTTCTTGTGGTGCCCTCTGGTGCTTTGGAAAATAGATTGACTCTCTCTTTTTTGTGGCAACCCTTGAGATATCGGAACACTGCTATCCTAGTCCTTCTTTTCATTAAACTAGACATACCCAGTTCCTGCAACTATTCTTCGTATGTCTTAACTAAGAGACAGTGAGTTGTGATTGTTATGAGGAAAATAAGGGGAGAGAGGAATATTACTTCGCTACCTTGAGTTACATATAAAGTAATAACAGTGAGCTAAAACTCTAATAAATAAATAAATCTTATTATCTCTTCTTAGCCCACTGCTTTAAGGGAACATCCGTTTGCACAATCATTTGCATAAGATGGGAAGACAGATTAACTCAGTTTCTCTGTGTTCCCCGCTGCTGCCTCTTCTTCCTTACCACCACTTGTGAAGGCAACAGTAACACGTTTTTCTGCATTGTAACTTTGGCAACTTTGGAAATGTCACTTTCTTCTGAAGACTGAGACATTCTCCTAGCCAAGAGTTTGTGGCTTCGAAGAACCGATAACCCCAGGGAGCAAACAGCGTCTTCATTTTCCCCCAGGGTGATCATAATAGCAATAGCACTTTTTACTTACTGTATTTTTCGGACTATAAGACACACCGGAGTACAAGACGCACCATGGTTTTGAAGAAATAATTTTTTAAAAAAAGTTTTTGCATTCTGCAGGCCTCCCAAATTTTCTGCATGCCTCATTTTTTGAAAAAAAAAGGGGGGGGGCATGCAGAGCTTAGGAAGGCTTGTAGAGTGCTCTTGGGACTGGGTGTATGTGAAAACGAGCAAAAACTGGCCTGTTTTTTCCAAAAAAGGAGGGGGCATGCAAATGCTTTGGGAGGCTTGTAGAGTGCTCCCGGGGGCTGGGGGGAAAACGAGCAAAAAGCGGTCCATTTTTTGCAAAAAAGGGAAGCATGCAGAGGCTTTGGGAAGTTTGTAGAGTGCTCCCGAGGGATGGGGAGGCAAAAGCAAGGAAACATGGCCTGATTTTTTGCTCATTTTTGCCCTCCCCAGCCCCCAGGAGCACTCTGCAGGTCACCGAAACCCTCATCAAAGGGGGCAGGATTTCAGTAGGCCAAAAATGCTGTATTCAGTGTATAAGATACACCCAGATTTTCACCCTCTTTTTTTGGCGGGGGGAAGGTGCACCTTATACTCCGAAAAATACAATATATACCACTTCACAGTGCTTTTACAGCCCTCTCTCTAAGCAGTTTACAGAGTCAGCCTATTGCCCCCAACAATCTGGGTCCTCATTTGACCCACCTCGGAAGGATGGAAGGTTGAGTCAACCTTGAGCCTGGTGAGATTCGAACTGCCAATCTACGGGCGGCTGGTGATCAGCAGAAGTAGTACTGCAGTCTAAACACTGTGCCACCACGGCTTGGGGAGCAAGTCCTGTCCTGTGCAGCCTGACGCCATCACACCGATGACACAAACTGTGTCATTATGCAATTTGCGTAAGTCACACTGTGACTTGTGATGGACACTTTGGGCGATAATCCCCTCTATGACCAGGACAATAGCTCGAGAATGGGAGTTCAGCAAGCTGAGTGAAGGTGGCACGAACTGGGAAGGTCTGGAATTCTTTTCATTTTTGTGGGTCAGACTGGGGGAATTCCCTCCTCTACACACTTGGCTGTGAAAACCAGTTTAAGCTGCTATCGTTTTCATGCCTTTAATGCTTCCAAATGATTTTTTAAAACACACCCCTGAGGTTTAGCCTTTGACGTTGATTCTTGTTGGTTAAAATGTTGGACAGGCACTGGAAAAAATCCATTATCTAGATCAAGTTCCTGGTGCCCAACCTACCTCAAAGGATTGTTATGGGAGGTGGGGACAGGAGAAGAGCGTGATGTGAAAGATCTCTTGAGCTGCTGTACAAAACCCGATATCCTCCAATAAACATATAAACTCTATTCAAGAAACTCCCGCATTTTTCGGACTATAAGACGCACAGGAGTATAAGACACACCAAAATTATGAAGAGGTAAATTAAAAAAAAAAAACATTTTTGCACTCTACATGCCTCCCAAACCCTCTGCACACCTCGGATCTCGCAAAAAAAGGGGAAGTATGCAGAGCTTTGGGAGGCTTGCAGAGTGGGGGGAGCGCAAAGCGAGCAAAAAACAGGCTGTTTTTCAGAAAAATGGGCCGTTGGTTTTTTTTTGCAAAAAAGGGAGGGGCATGCATAGGCTTTGGGAGCTTTGTAGAGTGCTCCTCTGGGCTGGTGGGGGGGGCAAAATGGCCCATTTTTTGCCCTCCCCAGCCCTTGGGAGCATTTTGCAAGCCTCCCAAACCCTCTGCACGTCCATTTTTGCAAAGGGGGCAGGGTTTCAATAGGCCAAAAATGCTATATCAGTGTATAAGACATACCCAGATTTTCACCCTCTTTTTTGAGGGAAAAAGGTACACCTTTTACTCCAAAAATATGGTAATCAAGGAGGGAAGCAATCTAGAACTAAGGTAAAAAGAAATCTCTTAATATTGAGAACAATTAATCAGTGGAATAACTTGCCTTTAGAAGTTGTAAATGGTCCAACACTGGAAGTTTTAAAGAAGAAATTAGACAACCATCTGTCTGAAATGGTATAGGGTTTCCTGCCTAAGCAGGGGGTTGGGCTAGAAGACCTCCCAGGACCCTTCCAATTCAACTCTATTCTATTCTAAAATGGTAGAGGTGGTCCTCAAATATACAACCACAATTGAGCCTTAAAATTTCTATTGCTAGGTGAGACATTTCTTAATTGAGTGTTGCCCCATTTTATGACCTTTCTTGCCGCAGTTGTTAAATGAATCGCTGCTCTTGTTAAATTAGTAACACGGTTGTTAAGTGAATCTGGATTCCCCATTGTTGCTCGTCAGAAGGTTACAACTGCAGTGATTCACTTAACGACCAAGGCAAGAAAGCTCATAAATGGGGCAAATTCCCTTAACAAAGGTCTCGCTTAACAACAGAAATGTTGGACTCAATTGTGGTCATACATTGAGGGCTACCTTTATCTGTTTCACTGCTTAAGTCCACATGACAACATGTCAGGCTAATTTGGGGTTGTAGCAAGGGCAAATCTTGGTGTGTGTGTTTTTTTTAACTTCCCTAGAAGGAGAGATGCCACGCCAATGTGAGATATGTCAGCAATTTTGTCCCTTGCTTTATTGCATTCCTGTCTGGCTGAGAAGTAAATCCCAGTTGTAACTCCTCTTCTGGGGCTACTTGGCATAAATACTATGTCGCAGAGCGCCTTCAGCATTGAGTCCAGTAATGGTTTCTTTGGGAAACAGCCAGACTGAATAAGTCAGCTGTGTGCTTTTTTGCAAGAGAACGTAGAACTCAGAATAACTTTATTGTCACTTTGATAGGTACACGGTCTGCATTAAAATGAAATTTTGTTTCATAAGCTCTCAAAGGGTCGTCACTTCCAACATATACTACACAAACATGAGAAAATGAATAAATAAATGCTGAATTTTGGGAGTATAAGATGCACTCCCCCCCACAAAAAAAAGAAAGTGAAAATTTGGGTGCGCCTTATACACCGAAGCACAAAATGCGAGGCACGAAGGAGAGGATGGTCTGTGGTAATCCCTACAGCCTGGAACAGCTGATTGGGGTTATTCCTGGAGGCTGATCCACCTGCCAATCAGCTGCTCATGCTGAATCAGGCTGCAATAATGTGCTGAAGCTGACTTGGCTGTTCTCTGTTGCAAGGAGGTGTCCGAATTTGCAGCAGCAATCACATTCAGAAAGCACACACAAGTCACTGATCCAGCAGGATTCAATAACTTTTCTTTATATATAATATAACACATTAAGTAAATATACAATACCAAAAGTAGGTTTTCCAATGCGGTACTTCAGCAGAGGAGAGAAGTTTCACTTTCAGTTTTAGTTTCAGATATCAGCACAGCATGCAGCTTTAGTACAGAACAAGCCACGCCCAGGCTCCTTGCTGTCTCCTTCCTTTTTGCTCACAAAGCAAATGCTGTTTGTTTCCAAACAGCCCTCAACTCTCTCACACACTGACAGGACACAGATGAATACCATGGATGCTGGTAGGCAGAGGCAGACTTTTTTATTTCTTATTTTCCTCCCCAAAAACTAAGGTGCATCTTATACTCCGGAGCATCTTATACTCCGAAAAATATGGTAAATACAAAATTATGCATATACCCACAGGTATTCTATGGCCCAGAAAAACAACACAGTCTAGTTCAGATGTATACATATCCATGGCGAGAAAAACAAATCTTGCAAATTTACCAGAGAGATGACAAAGTGAACAAAGCTGTTACAGAATCTGGAAGTCCCTTTTTATTTGGATATCACTTCCGGATTGTGTGCTTGCAATGGGTTGACTGGTTTCATGCATCAGAAAGATTTGCTGTTACAGGAAGGGTTAGTTATATATTAATGTGTAAAAGCAAAATGTTGAGGTTGAAGTGTTTTTATCTTGTACTGTGCTAAAAAGAGATGGCGGTCAGTGCCCTTTTTCTTTCTTTTTCTCTTCCACCGGGCGCAGGAGGTGATTCTTCCGGACTTCTGCCCAGACCCGACCAAGGAGCGGGAGCACAGTTGACACTGTTTAGATGTAAGAAACGCCTTAAGGATTTACCTAAGGTGGACGGCGGAGTTTTGTAGGTGTGAGGCTCTGTTTGTGTCATACCAACCCTTGTCGCTAGGGAAGAGGGTCTCCCGGTCCACCATTAGCCGGTGGATCCATCTGGCCATTGCCCTCACCTACGAGGCACAGAACTTGCCGGTTCCAGCCGGCATCATGGCCCACTCCACTAGGAGTGGGGCCACCTCAGCGGCCTGTGCCTCCCAGGCCCCTATAGAAGACATCTACAGGGCAGCGACATGGACATCCCCGTCGCCCTTCATCCGGCACTAAAGGCTGGATGCCTTTGCATCTTCGCACAGCGTGCCAGGAGTCCAGACCGGCTCCCCCAGAGGCAACCGCTAAGGAGTGGGAGCAACCTCAAACATCATGGTCTAGGGTGTACATTGACTTTGCTGGCCCCGTTTACAGCCAGATATTTCTCGTAGTTGTGGACACCTACTCAAAATGGTTAGAGGTAGTCCCGATGACCTCCACTACAGCAGAAGGGGTCATCAAGGTGCTATGGAGACATTTTTTCACGCACGTCCTGCCCGACGTCCTGGTCTCTGACAATGGGCCCCAATTCACGGCCATGCAATTCGAGACGTTCCTAGCAGCTTAGGGAATCAGGCATGCCCTGGTTGCGCCATTCCATTTGGCCTCCAATGGTCAGGTGGAGAGAATGGTGAGATCTGCAAAAGAGGCCCTCGCTAGGATGGGCCCAGGAGATTGGCAAACATGGGTTGATCACTATTTGCTAATCCAGCACATTACACCCAGTGCCACTACAGGCAGAAGCCCCTCCAAGCTTCTCATGGGTCACCGGCTAAGATCCCACTTAAACCGGCTACACCCCAATTATTCTGCCTCATCACCCCCAGACTCCACAAGCAAGATTCGGACATTTAGCATAGGGGACTCTGTATACACTCACAACTATGCCGGGGGAACTCTGTGGATTCCTGCCACAGTGATAGGCATCACCGGCCCTTGCTCTTACCTCTTAGAGCTCGAGGACGGTAGGAATTGGATATTGACTAACTCCGTGGCCGCCTCTCCAACTCCACTCTTAGACAACCAGAGGTAATTCCTGCATGAGTTAGCCAAAGCCCTACCCAAACGGAGCAAACTCTCACTCCTTCCATGGCCAGCTCAAGCCCGAGGGTACCGGGAAACTTATCTCATTTTGTTGCAGGCCCGCAGCGAGCTCCAAGTGAGCCGGCTCTAGAAGATCCAGCCGCGGCCTCTGAAAGGTTCCAGGAGTTTCCACCAAGCGGAGCTGCAGAGCAAACAGGTCCGTCCAACCTGTCCAAGGAAACCCCTCCTACTGAACTGTGCAGGTCAGGCAGAGCTACCCAAAAGCCCGCCTACCTCCGTGACTACATTACAAGTAGGATTGTTCCATCCAAGAGGGAAGGGGTGTTAAATATTCACCCTATCTACAGTGGTTTCCACCAAGGTCCTCTGTTCCAGCGGGAACAGAGGTTTAACCCTTTTGGTTTAAAGATCTGACAGCTCCCTATAAAAGGGCTGCTGTCAGACTCAACCTTCGCTGGATTGTTCTCACTTGTTATACTTAATAAAGAGCTGTTGTTACCGTTAAGCCTGTGTGTGCCTATCCATTACCCAATCGAACAAGAAGATTTCTTAAAGTGGATATGAAGAGCAAACCAAAGACTTCTTTTAGGTCTAATGGACAAAGAACTTGGAAAAAAAAACTGGAACTTTTGACGTTATGTACGTTGATGTAGAAAGATTTCTTTATGCCCCAAAATGGGAGGACAATGTGTTGGATGAATGGCTGCAAAAGCTGAAGGAGTTAGCCGAGAGGGCTAAACGGATTGCTTTGATTAAAGAGAAGAACACAATTAATTTTGTTTCTACTTGGAAACCACTTTTGGGCTTTGTGCTTGAGATGGAAAAAATATGAAACTTTGCTCTTGGGTTTGGCTGATTAGATAGGTTTGTTGTTATAGAAATGGCTGATATAGTGATGGCAAACTTTGTGGCACCAAGTGCCCAAACTGGAACGCACATGCCAGAGCGCATGAAACCCAAAGACCAGTTGGCCGGTGCGCATGCATGCACTGGCCAGCTGGTCTTTGCGTGCGCCAGAGCACTGGAAATCAGCCAGCTAGTCTTCGGGTTTTCCGTGCACGCAAAGACTAGCTGGCCAGTGTGAATGCATGCACCAGAAACCAGAATAGTAGCTGGTGCTGGTGCACATGCCCACAGAGAGGGCGCTGAGTGCCACCTCTGGCACGTGTGCCATAGGTTCTCCATCATGGGGCTGGTACAGAGGTGGGTTCCTACCAATTCGCACCAGTTCGGTAGAACCAGTTCGTCAAATCTACCAAACCGGTTAGAAGAGGTTCCACCAGAAAGCAGGCCACACCTACAGAAGTGGTTCCAAAAATTTTTGAAACCCACCACTGACACACACACACACACACACACAGACACAGACTCACACAGAGAGAAAGAAAGGAAGAAAGAAAAAAAGAAAAAAGAAAGAAAAAGTGAAAGATGAAAGAAAAAAAGGAAAAAGGGACAGAGAGACAAAAGGAAGGAAAGAGATAGATAGATAGATAGATAGATAGAAAGAAAGAAAGAAAGAAAGAAAGAAAGAAAGAAAGAAAGAAAGAAAGAAAACACATGGCCAGCAAGCCACACGCACAAAGGAGGCCACACCCACAGAGTAGGTTCAAAAATTTTTTGAAACCTACCACTGGGCTGGTTTATATTATTATATAAAAATAAAAAATTGAGGTTTTATGTAAATACCTTATTCTACTGCACCAAAAGAAGTCGGAAGTCAATGCCTTTTCTACCCTACACGTTTCTCTCTTCCCCTTTCCTCCCTTATTCTACCCTTATTTTTCTTTATCTTTGTACTTCTGTACTTTGATAAAACTAATTTTAAAAATAGTAACAGTAATAGTAAAACTAGAACACAAAGAGGCAGGAGTGTTTGCAAAACTGTGAATAGGGGAGCTGGATTTCTAACACCTTTCCTCCTTTCGCCAAAACTGATAACTTTAGTTCAAACAAAACAACAATCACTTTCATTTATTTGGCATTTTATTAGTTTTTCACATCTCCTTCAAAGAGAGATTCTGCCTTATTTGGAGTGGGTTTTCTACAAATTCTTTGCCGAATCTAAGAAGAAGACACTAAGAGAAGAGTAAAGTATCTTGAAAGAGATTATAATAGGAAGGCCCACCAGGATTCCCTCATGCTTCCAGGGTTGTCTGTGGGAAGAGTATCAGAAGGGGACTGGAAGCTAAAACAGGAAGAAAGGATGCAGGAATTGGACATGTCTAGTTTAATGAACTACAGCCTCTTGATGGGGGTGAAGAAGGAGAGTGCAAAAGTTGACTTGAAAATCAGCATAAAGAAAACTAAGATCATGGCATCCGGTCCTCTCAATTCCTGGCAAATAGATGGGGAAGAAATGGAGATAGTGATTTTCCTGGGCTCCAAGATCATCGCAAATGGGAACTGCAGCCAAGAAATTAAAAAATGCTTGTTCCTGGGGAGGAAAGCTATGGCAAATCTAGACAGCAGACTAAAAAGCAGAGACATCACCCTGCCAACAGAAGTGCATATAGTCACGACTATGGTTTTCCCAGTTGCAATGTATGGCTGTGAAGGATGGGCCATAAGAAAGGCTGAGTGCCAAAGAATTGAGGCCTTTGAACTATTGTGCTGGAGAAGACTCCTGCGAATCCCTTGGACTGCAAGGCGCTCAAACCAGTCAGTCCTATAGGAGATCAACCCTGACTGCTCTTTAGACTGCGCTCAGCTGCCCAGCTCGACCCCCTCACCTCACCTGCCTGGCCGCTGGTGTGCCGGGAATGTGGGCGGGCTCCCCAACTGCCACGGCGCTGGAACGATCTTAACCAATACATTTTTATGTTTGTTTATTAGTCATATGCGTAGAATTTCTCCTTATTTTCGGTTCAGTGTTTTAGTGTTCACTGTTTTTAGAATAGTGTAATTTTAATTTTGCTAACAATTTTAATGTAGGCCCCTCTTGATCTTGAGGCCCTAGGCTGAAACCTAGTTAGCCTATAGGAAAATCCGGCCCTGGGCACCACACATGTAACCTTGGCACACAAAGAGACACCATGGACACTTCTGTTTGCAGCTAATAACCTCTGGGCAATTCTCAAACCTCAGACGCAAAAGGACAGGTCAATCCAAGAACATGGGCTGATGAGACAGCAAGAAGTTATATTTACCGTATTTAGTTAGCCTAGAACTGCCTAGAAAGAGACAAATCTCTCTGTGTGTATTTGTGTATATATCACCAGCAGTGCTGTCTGCAATCTTAATTAAAAAGATGATGTTACTTAGTCAGGTAATGAAATGTCTGCAAGCAAACCACAAAGCTCAGAGAGCATCAAATATCCCTTTTAATTAAAAAGAGAAAGCTGACTCACTTATATAGAACAAGAGTTTAGTTTCATACCTGCTAAGTTATTGTTAACGTTCTGGAATATCCAAAAAGACTTTGGACGTTAAGGCAAATAAACTGAAACCATAGTGTAAAGCAAGAATGTCAAACACAAGGCCTGAAGATCAGATCTGACTCATGGGGTGCTTAGATCCAGCCTGTGAGGCTGCCCTAAAGACTGTAAAGGACCATCCCATAGTGCCTCTGCCAGCAAAAATGATGCTCGGAAGGACTGTATGCAGTCCTCTCGACTCCATTTCCACTGGCAGAGGGCTGCAGGAGGACATTGCAACCAAAACAGAGCCTGCAAGAGCCACGGGCGGCACTCTCAAGTTCTGTTTTTGCTGACAGAGCGTTGCAGGACATCGCAGCCGAAAACGGAGCTCAGGACCCAATTTTTTTCTGGCAGAGCGTTCAGGGCATCATAGATGCTCCCCAAATGAATGACGTTGAGCTGGCCACACCCACCTCAACTCCCCCATGGTCAAACACAACCACAATGAAATTGACCATTGTCTTATCTGAAGGGTCGTTCTCAGGGCGCTGCGAAGGATAGTCCAAGCAAAGATTAAATACAGCCAATCTGTCCAGAACTGAATTGAAACTTTAAGCCACGCCTCTGGTGCTGACTATCTCCAGATTTTTTCAATGAAGGCGTGGAACTGTTGCGCGCTGAGAAGTTCAACAATAAGTCCAAAAAAACCATATCCAATGTAAGCACAAATCCAAGAGGAACTGCCGAAGTCTGCACTGAAAACAGCGGAACCAGACCCCAGGGTAGGGTTGAACTCTCCTTCGCAGCACCCTGAAAATGACCCTTCAGGTAAGACAATGGTCATTTTCCAGGGCGCTGCTCTGGAGAGTCCAAGCAAGGGACATACACAAGCTAAATGTCACTAGGGTGGGAAGCAGTCGTGTTAAGGGTCTCTCCGCTGGTATGAATGCCCTGAAGAACTCATCTCCCAAAAGCCCCTTCTGCCGAGGCAAACTTGTAATTCCGAACAAATGGAGATAACAAACTCCAAGTGGCCGCCCTGCAAATCTCCTCGATTGGCGCCTGCATCACTCAGGTTGCTGTGGTGGCGGCACTCCTAGTAGAATATGCCGTGATGTGGCTAGACACGGGTTTGGACTGCAGAACGTGAGCGAGGGTAATGCAGGCCCTCAACCACCATCCAATAGTAGAGGAGGAAACCTTTCGGCCCTGGGAGGCTGGTTGGAAAGAAACGAAGAGCGATTCGGAATGACGAAACACAGCCATGTGCTTGACATATCTGCGGAGCATTCTGCAGACATCGAGCATGTACCAATGGTTCTCCCTTGGATGCCTGGGATGCAGGCAAAAATCCAGGAAAATGTCCTCCTGGGTCCAATGAAACCAGGAGTTGATCTTGGGGATGAACGTTGGGTCCAGCCGAAGGACCACCCTGTCCTGTTTTATCTGTGAGATATGCTATGCAGAAGTGATGGCGATCAAAAAAGCGGTCTTAAAGGTCAAATGCTTAAGGCTGGCCGACTGAAGTGGTTCAAACGAAGGACCAATCAGGGTGCGGAGAACAACGTTGAGGTCCCATGAGGAATTTCTGTGGACCCCTGGGGGCTTCAGATTGGTTGCGACCCTCAGAAAGCTACAGATAGTAGGCTGACGCCCAAGGGAGGAGTGTTCATCAGGAGCAAGTATCATGGAAATTGCGGCCAATTGACATTGTAGAGTGTTGGGTGCTAGGCCCTTGTCAAGTCCATCTTGCAAGAAGTCCAAGATGATGGGAATCATGGCCGAAGTCACTGATACCCCACGAGAGGTGCACCAGGTGGCAAACGACCTCCAGGTGGCATCGTAGATCCGTGTCGTGGAGGGACGCCTGGATGGTGTAGATGACCTTGGTCGAGAGGCTGCCCCCACTCAGGAGATCCCTCTCAAGTGCCAGACGGCCAGTTGCAGCCACTGGGGCTCTGGGTGTTGAAGGGCCCCCTGGCTGAGGGAAATCTCGTCTGGCAGGATCTGCCAAGGAGGGTCAATGGAGAGACTCATCAGATTGGCAAACCAGGTTCTTCTGGGCCAGAATGGTGCCACAAGCAAGACCTCCACTGCCTCCGATAGGATCTTCCGGATGACTGTGAGAAGGAGAGGTAATGGCGGGAACGCATACAACAGTCCCCGCGGCCATGGGCAGTGCAAGGCATTGACTCCATTGGCCTGCAGATTGTAAAACCCCGTGAAGAACCTGGGAAGGTGTGTGTTGGCCAGGGTGGTGAACAGATCAACCAGAGGACAGCCGAACCTCTGGGACCAGTGTTGGAATAGAAGCGGATGTAGTCGCCACTCCAAGTGGTCGAACATGGCCCTGCTCAGCCAGTCTGCCTGGATGTTGCTTGCTCCACAAATGTGCTCCCCCTGTATTGACAGGAGATGCTTCTCTGCCCACCGACCTAGGGCATCGGCTTCTGTCATTAGGGATCTGGAGCGAGTGCCCCCCTGGCGGTTGATGTGCGCCTTTGTCACTACATTGTCTATTAGCACTCTCACATTATGCCCCTGTATGTTGAGGCGTAAATGGAGGAGGGCCAATCTGACTGCTCTTAGCTCCAGCCAATTGATGCTGTGAGAGGCCTTGGCTGAAGACCACCTGCCCTGTGTGAGTTGATTGTGGAGGTGAGCTCCCCAGCCGTAAAGGCTGGTGTCCATCGTGATGATGAGATGTGCCGGTTCCCTAAACGGGGTGCCTTTTGCCATGGCTGGAGACAGCCACCACCTGAGGGAGTGATGTTACCTTTGGGGAGACCTGTACCAACCTCATCGAACTTCTTTTGTTAGCCCTCTGGTAGGGCAGCAGAAGCCGCTACAAGGGACAAGAATGGTGTCTTGCCCACGGAACAATGGACAGGCACGATATCATCTTGCCTAGGAATTGCGACAACTGCACGACCTTGGCGTGAGGGACCACTGCACCTGTAGGACCATTTCTTTGAGGCTCGCTACCCACTCTAGGGACAGGAAGACCTGGCAGGTGACAGTGTTGATGATGGCATCCAGATGTTGCAACCTGGTCGTTGGTTGAAGATGATTTTCTCCAAATTTATGGAGAAGCCGTGGTCCTGAAGGACCTCCATGGTGTACCTCAGGTCTTGGATCGCCTGCTGTGATGATGACAACTGGATGAGGACGATGTCTAGGTAGCAATGGAGCCGCACAGGACAAGATCTGAGAAAGGTTGCCATTGCTGCAAGGATCTTTGTAAACGTCTTGGCGGCCGATGACAGGCCGAACAGCAAGAGACACCGAGTAGTGATATTGGACGGCAAGGCGCGGGAGGCAAATTTGGCTGTGCTCAGGGTAGCCTTGGCAGTGTACTCAGTAGCCGCCATGATATTATTGACATCCTGCCTTAATTTTGTATCTCCAGCTGGAGGTTTGGTGAGCAACTGTCTCATCCAGAGAAGGGCGGCCCTAGAAAGGAAGGATGCAGAGGCGGACATTTTAATTGCCCAAGCCACTGCCTGGTGTGTTTTATGGCAGGCGTTCTCTGTTTTCTTGTCCTCTGCCTTGCGTCCCTCCAGTAAATTAGGGGGGAGTACAGAGGATGAGGCAAAGGCTGCCACAGAAGGATCAATGGGAGGCAATTTAAGCAAGTCTTCAAGACTGGCATCTACCGTGTACAACCTCTTATCATTGCTACTGGGAGTAGCAAGGGTGGCTGGTTGTGCCCATTGCTTTTGAACCACATTCAGAAAGAGCTTGGGAACTGGCACTATCTCTTGGGCTGACACAGGCTCTTCAAAGAGGTCCCCAGATAGGTCATCAGGATTGTTAGTCGCCTGATCTGGTGGGGTAGACCCCAAGCGGGTTGAGACCTTTGTCTTATTCAGGATGGTTTTGAAGTTGGCAAGCTTAAATAAACCCCAAAAGATAGGCTTTTCGGACGCAACCCCTTCATCCCCAGAAAACTCAGGTTCCTGCCTAGGTAGGATGTTCTCTTCCTCCCAGTCAGAATTCTCGCTGTCCAGAGAGGAATGTGGAGACTGAGTAGGCTGGGTGAAGGATGCTTCTCTAGGAGCATCCTGGGGCTGGAGATGTTGGATCTTGCGCGGGCGCTTGCCCCACTGCAGCATGCCCGCCTCTATCCCCTGGGATATAGCCCTGTTAATGACCTCCTGCATCTCTGCTGAAAGGTTAGGGCCTTGGTCCTCAATGGGTCGAAACCCTGGGATGGGACGGGGAGGAGGGCTGTGGGGCACCAAGTGGCCCACGGGAACAGGCTCTTCCCCCAGGTCTGAAGGACAGGCAAAGAGATCGGCCTGGTCAACCATTGATAGATCTGGAGAAGCTGCCATGGCAAGGGAAACAGTGGGAGAAAGCTCCTGGCCCTCCTCATCACTATCGGAGACGGGCTGCCTCTGGTCTGGTTGAACCCCCATGGAGGGCTCCACTGGAGACACTGATTGGAAGGTTTGGGCCTGTTGCTGAGCTTTAGAAAAGTGCTTCTCTAAGGCCTTCTGGGGACAGATGGCATCCTTATCTGGGCCTGATCCATGTTTGGGTCCAGGTCTAGAATAGGGTTTGCTGCCCCTGAGGGCTTCCCGGGCAGCCCTGACAGCTTGCCTGGAGAAAGCTCTGGAAGAGGGCCCAAGCTGCTCTGAATTCTCAGGGATCTCATCTGCCATGGCTGAAAGGTTGGGGTCTAACTGAAACAGGCAGGGACTACCTCCACTCACCACCTTCACAGTTGCAGACCGCAGCACTCAGAAGAGAGACAGAGAAGGTCACTGAGATCAGATCCAGCCAAGAAGGAATGCTGTACGAGTGTTAGTAGCTCCCAGCACCTTGCAGGTCAGATAAGGAGGCAACCTAAGTAAGCCACGATCCCTTACCGCACCAATCTGATGGTTCTACTAGATTAGGAGCCAAATCACCGGTCAAACCGGCGTGGGATTGTGGGATTTCAGAATTCAGACTGACAGACACTTGGCCTACAACACACCTGACATAACAATAGTTGAAAATTAAAAAAATTTGGTTCATTGACATTGCAATACCAGCCCTTTGGAATGAACTCCCCGCGGAGATTCGGACCCTCACCCCTCTCCAGGCCTTCCGGAAAGCCGTCAAAACCTGGCTGTGCCGGCAGGCCTGGGGTTGATGAGTTCCCCTCCCCTCTCGACTTGTATGGCCGTATGACTCTTGTGTATTTTAATTATATGTATTGTGTTTGTATCCCCTTTCCCCTTTTGAGTTGTTCGCCGCCCTGAGTCCCTCCCGGAGAAGGGCGGCATACAAATAAATTAAATCTTAAATCTTAATCTTAAATCTGATGTGAAGATAAGCAGTAAGAAAAAAAATCACAAAGTACTGGGACTTGCGAATTGAAGTTGAGCGACAATGGAAAAAGAAATCGAGTGTTGTCCTGATTGTAATTGGAGACCTTGGAGCAATACCTAAAGGGCTACCTCGCTATTTGGAAATTTTAAATTTATCAGACTTGAACATTCTGACTCTACAAAAAACCACCCTACTTGGAACAGCTTATATCCTCCGACGTTACCTTAACAGTTCCTAGGTCCTTGGTTAGGACTCGAGCTGTTGAGCTATTAACCAGCCCCAAAGGCTGTGAATCTCACCAAAGATTAACCACATAATAATAATATGCAAGGTTAATAATTCATAGGAAATGAATAGGCTATTTAATGTGTCAGATTTAATTAGAAGAGGTATTTCTGAATGTACAGGAGCATAAATGTCACATAGGTCTGTGACTCATCAAACCAGCTATGTCATTTTCTAGGGTCATACAGCTGGAGGTGTGATCCACTGCAACCTAGGATCCTGTAGATAGGCATGATTGCTTGAATGAATCAGGCAGATCCTTGGTGCTCTCTTGAGTTTGGTTGTCTTCCTGCAAACATTACCCAAACTAGGTAGCATCATCACTGCTAGCTAATCATTGGGCAATGAAACATCTGCAAGAAAACAACCAAGGTCATAGAACATCAAGGATCCCTCATTTCAACCCTGAGTATTCTCCTTGAGAGATGCTGGGTTTGCATTCTTCACACCTCAAACCCATCTTACAAACAGACTCCAAAACTTTGGATTGCTCTAAGGAGCAAGCAACTAATAATAGAGGTAGTCCTTGACTTAGAATCACAATTGAGCCCAACATTTCTATTGTCAAGCGGGACACTTGTTAAGTGAGTTTTGCAACCTTCCTTGCTACATTCGTTAAGTGAATCACTGCAGTCATTAAGTAACAAGATTGTTAAGGGAATCTGGCTTCCCCATTGACTTTGTTTGTCAGAAGGTCGCAAAATATTATCACATGGCCCATGGATGGACACTGCAATGATCATAAATATGTGCCAGTTGCCAAGCATTTGAATTTTGATCATGTGAACCTGAGGATACCATAAAAGTTATACATGTGAAAAAATGGTCATACCGTATTTTTCAGAGTATAAGATGCACCTTTTCCCCTCAAAAAAGCGGCTGAAAATCTGGGTGTGTCTTATACACTGAATATAGCATTTTTTGCCTCCCAAATCCCCCCCCTTCACCAAAATGGCCATGCATAGCATTTAGGAGCTTTGCAGAATGCTCCTGGGGGCTGGGGAGGGCAAAAATGAGCATAAAAGGGGCCGATGTTTGCTCAATTATGCCCCCCCAGCCCTTAGGATCACTCTATAAGCCTCCTAAAGGCTATGCATGCCCGTTTTTTGACAAAAAAACCAGCCTCCTTTTACAAAAAATGGGCTGTTTGGGGGAGGTCTGCAGAGTGCAAAAACTTTTTTTTAATTTGCCTCTTCAAAATCTTATACTCCAAAAAATATGGTAAGTCACATCTTCAGAGCCACTGTAAGGGATTTGTTGCATCATAGTAGAAAGAAGAATAAAAGCTATTCTTAAGTCCACAAATGTCAATTTTGAGAAAACCAAGCGGACATCCAACCAGCCATACAGTGCAGTAACTCAGAATGAAGTATGAAAAATCAAATGCATAGTGCTATTGTTCTCAACGGAGATCCATAACTTCTATTAAACATTCATCAATGTCAAAAATAAAATCAAAATGATTTATGGCATCCTTGGAAAGTCTTTTGAGTCGAAAATAGATGAAATGCCTTCTCATATAAGGAAGCCTTATATGGACATTTGTTGAAGGAAGAGAAGACTGACTGGAGGATTAATGGATTTAAAAGGAGTTAAAGAGGGGGGAGGGGGGAATGGCATTTGCTGGTTGGGAAGAAAGCCGGAAATCATAATTCTATGTTTTTCTTCTTCTTTTACATTTCCTTTTTTTCTTATTTTTCACCTTTTTTTCCTGATTTTTTTCTTTTTAACACTCTATAATTTATTGTACTTAAAAAAAATACCATATTTTTTGGAGTATAAGATGCACCTTTCCCCCCAAAAAAGAGGGTGAAAATCTGAGTGTGTCTTATACACTGAATACAACATTTTTGGCCTCTCGAAACCCTGCCCGCTTTCCAAAGTGGATGTGCAGAGGGTTTGGGAGGCTTGCAAAGTGCTCCAGGGTGCTGGGGAGGGCAAAAATGAGCAAAAACTGGCCATTTTTGCCCCCCAGCCCCAGCAGCACTCTTCAAGCCTCCCAAAGCCTCTGTATGCCCTTTTTTTGCACAAATAGCCCATTTTATGCTTGTTCTTGCTGCCCCCAGCCCCCAGGAGCACTCTGCAAGCCTCCCAAAGCTCTGCATGCCCCCCCACCCATATATATCTTTTTGCAAAAAATGAGGCCTGCAGAAGATTTGGGAGACATGCAGAGTGCAAAAACTTTTTTTTAATTTACCTCTTCAAAATCATGGTGCGTCTGATACGCCAGTGCATTTTATAATCCGAAAAATATGGTAGTTCTGATTATTATCTGCATGGGAAACACCTAGGAAACCCCAGATTTCAACCAGGAAATTGGAAGAACTTCCTAAAAGAAGCAAAGGCTGGCTAATTCTGGTTTTTTGTCATTAAGTTTCTGGGTGTTATCATAAAAGAGGAACTGATCTGGGGCGCTCACATTGCAGCACTAGTCAAAAGGGCCCAGCAGAGATTATACTATCTGAGACTCCTCAGGAAACAGAAACTGAATGGAAAACTGCTGGTGACTTTCTACCGCTGCACCATCGAGAGTATTTTAACTTATTGCATCTGTGTAGGGTTTGCCAATTGCACAATGGCAGATAGGACAGCACTCCAGAGAGTCAATGTCATTGCCCTGAGGATCATTGATTGCCCTCTCCTCCCCTTGGCAGAGCTTTATAGCTCCCGCTGCCTTAAGAAAGTTCAAAATGTTCTTAAAGATTCATCTCATCCCGGGCACCCTTTTTTTTTTTTTTAACTATTACCATCTGGCAGACAGTACAGGATAATAAAAACAAGGACAAATAGGCTGAAAAACAGCTTCTATCCCAGGGCAGTAACCATATTGAATTCTATGGTATAGTGCAATATAGGGTTTTCAATTTCAGTTATATAGAAAGTAAAGGACATATGTTTATCTTCTTATTTTTATAGTTATAATGTACACTAACAATGGCATTTAATTTCGTTGTACCATGTGCAATGACAATAATGTAAACTAAACTAAACTAAAATTAAATTAAACCATTTTATAAACCTACCAGTCAGAAATGCAGATGAATTCAGTAGAACGAACTCTTAGGGAAATCAGATCAGATTGCACATAAAATTTAATTCTTCAGCCAGGAACATCATAAGAAACAACAATGTATCCTAACAAAATAATATAATCTGTAATTTACATGCATTAATTTCATGACTGTTGAAAGTTACAACAGCACTGAAAATAGTGACTTATGACTGTTTTTCACACTTACGACCATTACAGCATGGCCTGACCAGCAAAGTCAATGGGGAAGCCAGGTTCACTTAACAACCATGTTACTAGCTGAACACTGCAGAGATTTGCAGCAAGAAAAGTTGTAAAATGGGGCAAAACAAATTTCTTACTTAGCAACACAAATTTTGGGCTCAATTGTGGTCGTAAGACGAGGTCTACCTTATATTCACTTTCTCTAAGCCATCATTTTTTCCTGCTCTGTTTATAAAGGAAGAATCTGAGACACGGAATCCAAAGAAATAAAGGCCAACCTTTTTCTGACATGCTTTTCATAACAATTCTTACATTTCTCTAACAGAGGCAGGAATGTAACAGCGGTTCTCACTGTACTTAAGACAATTAAAGCCTTTGGCAACCGGATGTCTTAACAGATATGTGGGTAGTATAATACATAGTGGTTAGCCAGAACAATAATAGTTGAGACACACCTCTATGACGCGCTCACCTATTTAGCAAAAGCTAACATCCTATTAGACAAACCAGATGTTTTAAATGTTTAATCGTTTTAAAAAGTAGACGTACAAAGTATCAGCCTGAAACCTGGTATATCCCACCACTGCTTTGTAATCTGAGTTTGAATCATTTAAATCAACCTCTCCTTCCTCCTTGAGTTTGTCATCTACACCTCTATAACTGTCTGGTTGGGTTCTGCAACCCAACAAGACAGATACAGACTTTAGGGAAGAATCAGAACTTCAGAAAAAAACAATTACCTCCAACCTTCCTTCCATTAAGGACCCGTACACTACACGAGTCAAAAAGGGGGGCGTGAAAATATTTACAGGCCCCTCGTATCCTGGACACAAATTGTTTCACCTCCTATCCTCAAAAAGGACGCTATAGACCATTGCACAACTAGGCACAAGAACAGTTTTTTCCCCCGAATGCCATCACTCTGCTTGACAACTGATTTCCACAACACTGTCAATAATTTACTAAGACTGCATTACTATTATTCTTCCAGAACAGTTTTTTTCCCCAAACGCCATCACTCTGCTAAACAAATAATTCCCTCAACACTGTCAAACTATTAACTAAGGCTGACTTACTACTACTATTAATCTTCTCATCATTCCTATCACCCATCTCCTCCTGCTTATGAATGCATGACTGTGACTTTGTTGCTTCTATCCTTACAATTTATATTGATTTTAATTGTTTCCTGATTACTTATTTGTGCCCTGTGACTATAATTAAGTGCTGTACCTTATGATTCTTGAGAAATGTATCTTGTCTTTTTATGTACACTGAGAGCATAGGCACCAAAGACAAATTCCTTGTGTGTCCCAATCACACTTAGCCAATAAAGAATTCTATTCTACCTTCCAGTTCTGAGCAATTTCCACAACTCCTGAAAGGACTGCTTATGGTCATTCGATATGATTGACACAAGTTATTTGGATGAGTTAGGCAGGAGCTGGAGATAATTTAGAAGTCAGGACAAGATTTTGTTTCACAGGGCGTCTTTTGTCATCAAACTCATCATCCTATTTCCAGTAATGGCCATCTCTGGAATGCTTCTTGGAAAATCTCCTGCAAGTCAAAATACTTCTGTGCCTTCCTCTTCAGAAACAGATATACAATTAAGACTTCGACTTGCAATCATTTGTTTATTTGTTTATTGACCGTTCAAAGTTAAAGGTTCCCCTCGCATATATGTGCTAGTTGTTCCCAACTCTAGGGGGCGGTACTCACCGCCATTTCAAAGGCAAAGAACCAGCGCTGTCCGAAGACATCTTTCTGGTCATGTGGCCAGCATGACTAAACACCAAAGACACACAAAACACTGTTACCTTCCCACCAAAAGTGGTCCCTATTTTTCTACTTGCATTTTTACATGCTTTCGAACTACTAGGTTGGCAGAAGCTGGGACAAGTAACAGGAGCTCACTCCGTTATGCAGTGCTAGGGATTCGAACTGACAAACTGCCGCCCTTTCTGATCGACAAGCTCAGCGTCTTAGCCATTAAGCCACCGCTCAAAGTTACAATGGCACGCAAAAAAGGGACCTATGAACGTTTTCTGAAGTCAGTGGGAGAAGCCTGATGCACTTCAGGTTCGCAAAGTCCTTGGGGAAGACTGTGTTGTTAACTTTACAACCACAATGTTTTCCTTAACAACTGTGACAAGAAAGGGCATAAAACTCAAGTGCCTTGCTTGTTACGTTTGAGCTCGGTTGTGGTCACTGTGGACTTCCTGTGGAAGCCATGGAATGACAAGTGTATTTTCAGACTTGCTAAATTGTGTTAAAGCAGTTTTACAATAAAATGATGATGATGATGATGATGATGATGATGATGATGATGATGATGATGATATCAGTTTACTCATATCCGACTTCTATGGGCCACTTTCTCTCTGCATCATCTGATCTTGCACTACTTTACAATAAAGTATAATTACTTTATCCGGTTGTATTTCTTGTCTGGTCTACCTGGTAAGGCCGACACTTAACCAACACAGATAAAATTCTAATGGCTACACTCCCACACAGTAAATTTTATCAACCTTATTATGTTTTGTGCTGACCAAAACATTACGGTGCGAGTTCAGAAAATGCATTCAGTTGATTGTATGGGCTTCTAAGCTCTTTCTGCGACTCAGAGATTCTGGGAAGTTCCTGTTGATATGTGACTGTAAATCAAATCTGTGTTTTTACATTTCCACCGATCTGTCCCAAACTGGTTGTGGTTGCCTAAGCAACGCATTGTGTGCATTCCAATTGTTTTTATAAATGGTGGGAAAGAAATCTTAAATAGCGTAATGACGAATTGCCAGATCTTGATCCAACTAGGATTTTGCATGTCATGAATCAAATTTCAACTGTGATTTATGACATTTGCACAATGGTATCATTTTGCAAATGACATCAGTGGACACCATTGGACAATTACCAATGGTGCAATTGGTATCATTTGCCATGATTCAACATGCTCTTTGATTTAATGGACACTCACAAAACATTGGAATTTACTCCCCCACAGACATCAAATTGTGCATGTTTCTGTGAATGTACAGCCAATCCTTGACTTACAATCACAATTGAACCCAAAGTTCCTGTGCCTAAGTGAGACGGTTGAGTGAATTTCGACCCGTTTAACATTTTTTCTTCCCACGGATGTTAAGTGAATCACTGCAGTTGATAAGTTAGCAACCTGCTTGTTAAGTGAATCTGGCTTCCTCATTGACTTTGTTTGTCAGAAGGTTGCACATGACCTCGGGACACTGGAACCGTCATAAATATGAATCAGTTGCCAAGCAGCTCAATTTTAATCACATGACCATCGGGATGCTGCAATGGTCATAAGTGTGAAAAATAGCCATGAGTCACTGTTTCCAGTGACACTGTAACTTCACATGGTCACTAAATGGACTGTTGTAAGCCGAGGACTACCTGTAACACATACAGGTGAAACTCGAAAAATTAGAATATCGTGCAAAAGTTCATTTATTTCAGTAGTGCAACTTAAAAGGTGAAACTAATATATGAGATAAGACTCATTACATGCAAAGCAAGATAGTTCAAGCCGTGATTTGTCACAATTGTGATGATTATGGCTTATAGCTCATGAAAACCCCAAATCCACAATCTCAGAAAATTAGAATATTACATGCAATCAATAAAACAAGGATTGTCCATAGAACAATATCGGACCTCTGAAAAGTATAAGCATGCATATGTACTCAATACTTGGTTTGGACCCCTTTTGCAGCAATTACTGCGTCAATGCAGCATGGCATGGAAGCTATCAGCCTGTGGCACTGCTGAGGTGTTACGGAAGACCAGGATGCTTCAATAGCGGCCTTCAGCTCTTCTGCATTTTTCGGCCTCATGTCTCTCATCTTTCTCTTGGCAATGCCCCATAGATACTCTATAGGGTTCAGGTCAGGCGAGTTTGGTGGCCAATCAAGGACAGTAATCCCATGGTCATTGAACCAGGTTTTGGTTCATTTGGCAGGTGCCAAGCCCTACTGGAAAATGAAGTCAGCATCCCCATAAAGCTCATCTGCTGAAGGAAGCATGAAGTGCTCCAAAATCTCCTGGTGGACGGCTGCATTGACCCTGAACTTAATGAAGCACAGTGGACCAACATCAGCAGATGACATGGCTCCCCAAATCAACACAGATTGTGGAAACTTCACACTGGACTTCAAGCATCTTGCATTGTGTCCTCTCCATTCTTTCTCCATACTCTGGGTCCTGGGTTTCCAAATGAGATGCAAAAGTTGCTCTCATCAGAAAAGAGGACTTTGGACCACTGAGCAACAGACCATGTCTGTTTTTCTTTAGCCCAGGTAAGATGCTTCTGATGTTCTTTGTTGTTCAGGAGTGGCTTGACAAGAAGAGTATGACATTTGAAGCCCATGTCCAGGATCTGTCTGTGTGTGGTGGCTCTTGATGCACTCACTCCAGCCTCAGTCCATTCCTTGTGAAAATCCCCAACACTTTTGAATGGCCTTTTCCTGATAATCCTCTCCAAGATGCGGTCATCCCTGCTGCTTGTGCACCTTTTTCTTCCACACTTTTCCCTTCCACATAACTTTATATTAATGTGCTTTGATACAGCACTTTGGGAATATACAACTTCTTTTGCAATTACCTTTTGAGGCTTTCTCTCCTTATGGAAGGTGTCAATTATGGTTTTCTGCACAACTGTCAGGTCAGCAGTCTTTCCCATGATTGTGATTCCTACTGAACCAAACTGAGAGTCCATTTAAAAGCTCAGGAACCCTTTGCAGGTGTTATGGCTTAATTAGCTGATTAGAGTGGGACACTTTAAGCCTAGAATATTGCACCTTTTCACAATATTCTAATTTTCTGAGATTGTTGATTTGGGGTTTTCATGAGCTGTAAGCCATAATCATCACAATTATGACAAATCACAGCTTGAATTATCTTGCTTTGCATGTAATGAGTGTATCTCATATATTAGTTTCACCTTTTAAGTTGCATTATTGAAATAAATGAACTTTTGCATGATATTCTATTTTTTTGAGTTTCACCTGAACATTGCATAGTTCAAAAAGAGATTTATGCAGCAGCATAGGCTAGATTAGGAATTTGAGAAAAAGAGGCTGGAAGAAGGCAAGCTGTATCCTTAATGCTGGGAAGAGCTTGAGCAGATCAAAAATTTATTTCCTATAAAGCTATGGAATGTTGGACTTTGCAGATGAATAGGACATATAGATTGTTAGGTTGTAATAAGAAGTTAAAAAATAAAAGAAGACTTGTGATAGGTCCATACACAGGTAGCCCTCGGTTTATGGCCACAATTGAGCCTAAAAATTATGTTGCTAAGTGAGCCTAAAAATTATGTTGCTAAGTAAGACATCATGAGAAAGGTGGCGCTAGATGAATCAAAAGTTGGAATTAAGATTACCGGGAGAAATATCAACAACCTCAGATATGCAGATGATACCACTCTAATGGCAGAAAGTGAAGAGGAACTAAAGAGCCTCTTGATGTGGGTGAAGAAGGAGACTAAAAAAGCTGGCTTGAAACTCAACATTAAGAAAACTAAGATCATGGCATCCGGCCTTCTCAATTCCTGGCAAATAGATGGGGAAGAAATGGAGGCAGTGACAGATTTTATTTTTCTGGGCTCTAAGATTATCATAGATGGGAACTGCAGCCAAGAAATTAAAAGACACTTGTTCCTGGGAGGAAAGCTATGGCAAATCTAGACAGCAGACTAAAACGCAGAGACATCACCCTGCCAACAGAAGTGCATATAGTCAAAGCTATGGTTTTCCCAGTTGCAATCTATGGCTGTGAAAGTTGGACCATAAGGAAGGCTGAGCACCAAAGAATGGAGGCCTTTGAACTCTGGTGCTGGAGAAGATTCCTGCGAGTTCCTTGGACTGCAAGGTGATCAAACTGGTCAGTCCAAGAGGAGATCAACCCTGACTGCTCTTTAGAAGGCCAGGTCCTGAAGAGGAAACTCAAATATTTTGGCCACTGAATGAGAAGGAAGGACTGACTGGAGAAGAGCCTCATGCTGGGAACAGTTGAGGGCAAAAGAAGAAGGGGACGAAAGCTGATAGGAAATCCGCTATAATTACCTGCATGAAATTAGTGATTAAACTTCATTTTAGATGAGGCGAGAGGACTTATAATCCTTGCCTCTTCAAGCAAGGAAAGGAAAAGAGAACCAGGTTGTCCTCATCAGAGGAAAATATGCAAATGTAACAAAGGTTAGAAGGGAGGGAAGGTGGACAGTAGGGAAGTCAGGATGGAGAGGAGAAAGGAGAGGAATAGGAAAGGCAGAAGAAGGGGGGAAGGATAAAGAGGAGGAAGAGAAAGAAGAGAAGGGAAAGAAGGTGGGAAGAAAGAAGGAGAGAAGAAAGAGAAGAAACTGGGGGAGGAAGGAGGGAGGGAAGAAGAGAGGGTAGTAAAGAGGGAGGGAAAGAAAGAGAGAAGGAGTGTTGAAAGGAAGGAAGGAAGGAGGGAGGAAAGGAGGGAGAGTAAGAGAAAAGGAAGGAGGAGGGAAAGAGGAAGGAGGGAAGGTATGTGTGAAGGAGGGGGGGATCGAGGGAGGGAAAGGAGGGGGAAGGAAAGGAGGAAAGGAGAAAAGAAAGGAGGGAAGGCAGGGGAAAAGGAAGTAAGGGGGGGAGGGAAGAAAAGGGTATGGAAAAGAAGAAATGAGGGAAGAGAAGAGGGAGGGAAGGAATAAGATACCTAACCTTTGATGTTTATAATGATTTGATAGTATGGGAATATCTAGAAATGTAGTTGTATTGTTTTTTACAAGTTATGGATGTTGTATTTTCTTTTTACCAATAAAATCTTTTTTTTTAAATTAAAAAAAAAAGAAAAAAAAAGAAAAAAAAAAGAAGGGGACGACAGAAAATGAGGTGGCTGGATGGAGTCACTGAAGTAGTAGGCCTGAGCTTAAATGGACTCCAGAGGATGGTAGAGGACAGGAAGGCCATGAGGAATGGTGTCCATGGGGTCGCAATGTGTCGGACCTGACTTCGCAGTGAACAACTACAACAAAGTGAAACATTTGTTTTGCCCCATTTTATGACCTTTCTTGTCACCGTTATTAAGTGCATCATCATGGCTGTCGATGTTAGTAACACAGTTGGTTAAGTGAATCTGGCTTATCCGTTGATTTGGCTGGTCAGAAAGTCACAAAAGGAGATCACATGGCACAATCCTCGGACACTGCACCTGTCATAAATGGTGAGTTAGCAGCCAAGCACTATTCCAGTAGAGAGAAATTCCCTGAAGATGGGCTCCAGCACAAGTCCAAAAAGAAAATTCGGACCTCGGGAAGGGCAGATTCAGGGCTGGGCATGAGATGGAAATCGTATTGATTACAAGCTTGTAGCAAAAGGCAATCAGTTGGAAAAAGGCAGAGAAAAAAGGAGAGCAAAATTAAAGGAGATATTTTTTAAAAAGAAAAAAAAACTGTTGTTGAAATATAAATTGTCATTCTGCAAATACATTAAGTCAAAAGGAGTTTTGTTCTCTTTAGAGAGAGATATAACTTATAGAGGTAGTCTAATCCTTGACTTACAACAGTTCAATTACCACGGCACTGAAAAAAAAGTGGCTTGTGACCATTTTTCATACTTACGACTGCTGCAGCGACATGGTCACAATTCAGATGCTGGGCAACTGGTTCATATTTATGACAGCTGCAGTGTCCTGGGGTCAACTTTTGCGACCTTCTGACCAGCAAAGTCCATGGGGAAGCTATTCACTTAACAACCATGTTACTCCCTTAACAAATGCAATGATTCGCTTAACAACCATTGTGAGAAAAGTTGTAAAATGGGGCAAATCTGCTTAACGAATGTTTCGCTTAGCAACATAGATTTTGGGCTCAGTTATGGTTATAACTCAAGGATGACCTGCACTCTCTGTCTATGATGTGTTAAGTGTTGAATAAAATTGCAATTGTTCAGAATATAATAATCTCCCAGTGTCTTCTTACACTTTAAGGAAAATGTCATTAATGAAATTGTGCTATTCAGGAATTGAAAGAGGGCAGTTCAAGAGTTTGTTTATACATAAGAGATGGGATACAGGAAGAAAATATCATGTATTGTATTTAAGAGGAGGTGATAAAGTTATTTAAACTGTTTATACTTGTGATGAAGGGTGGAATTATTTCTTTCTATATCTATGAAGATTTTCAGTCATCCAGGTCATGGTTGTCCCAAAGGTGCTTCTTTTTTCAAGACCTAATTGGACTTCCTGTTTTTCCTTTGAAAACATTTCACTTCTCATCCAGGAAGCTTCTTCAGCTCTGACTCATTCACTCAGAACTGAAGAACCTTCTTGGATGAGAAGTGAAACGCCTTCAAAGAAAAACCAGGAAGCCCAGTTGCCTTTTGAAAAAATAAAAATAAAAACACCTTTCGGATATTTCTGTCTATATTTCTTTTCTTTTCTTTCAATATTATTTTTTTTCTTTTCTGTTTTTCTTTCTAGTATTTTCTTTTCTGCACCTTCTATTTCCCCCCCACTTTTAGTTTGTATTTGTTTTTATCTTTGCTACTATGTTTCCCTGAAAATACGACAGGGTCTTATTTCCTTTTAACACACACACACCCCTGAAATAAGCATTTGGCCTTATTTTTGGGGAGGTCTTATTACCTTATTACACTAAAATAAACCCTCCCCCGAAAAGAAGCCCTCCCCCAAAATATTGCAACACAGCAGCAGCAGCACACTTGCCGCCTCCTGCACCTCAAAAATAATAAGACTTCCCCAAAAATAAGGCTAAGTGCTTATTTCAGGGAGGGGTCAAAAGAATATAAGACCTGTCTTATTTTTGGGGAAACATGACATTTTTGAGGTGCAGGAGGCGGCGAGCGTGATCGCCTAGTGGCTCCTGCTGGTTCCGGGGAGGGCTTATTTTAGTGCATGCACTCAAAAGCCCAATTGGGCTTATCATCCGGGGGAGGTCTTATTTTCAGGGTATTATTTTCAGGGAAACAGGGTATTTTAATTCTTAACAACATGGCTATTTAAAAAAGAGAAACAAGGATGTAGAGACAGTTTGCTTCATTTGTTTCCTTCCAACTCATTCTCCTACCCTGGAACCCTGTAAAGCTAAAACTGGGGAAACGGTGCATTGAAGAGGCCTTGGTGAATTGCGAGCTCGGTTGTTAGCATCACCACCTAAAATGAAAATGAAAGCAGCATTTTTGCTTTCTGCAAACGAGAATACAATGCACTTCATGGTCTCCGTCTCACTCCCCCTGAAGCTCTTAATATAAGTTTTTTTTTTAAAGGTCATTGAAAAGAACAATTCATTTTTTTCCAGTTGGAAACAGTGCCTGACTTTGGCTAACACAGACTGAAGCACTGAATTAATGCATTTACTAGATTCTTACCATCCTACTTAGGAGTGGTATACACTTACCTTCCCCTCGTACATATGTGCTAGTCATCTCCGACTCTAGGGGGCGGTGCTCATCTCTGTTTCAAGGCCAAAGAGCCAATGCTGTCCAAAGACATCTCTGTGGTCATGTGGCCGGCATGACTAAATGCCAAAGGCGCACGGAACGCTGTTACCTTCCCACCAAAGGTGGTTCCCTATTTTTCTACCTGCATTTTTTTACATGCTTTCGAACTGCTAGGTTGGCAGAAACTGGGACAAGTAACAGGAGCTCACTCCGTTACGCGGCAGTAGGGAATCAAACCCCCGACCTTTCTGATTGACAAGCTCAGCGTCTTAGCCACTGCATCCCTTTACCTTTCCTACCAGTTTGCAAATGTGAGCGCACGCATCCACTTTGGGTGAAAAAAAAACAGAGACTAAATGGGATGCTATAGAGTGGGGTGTGGGTGGGAGGAGCCTCCCACGATTTCCGCTACCCATCCAAACGGATAGAATACCATCTCTGGCCCTGCTACTCTCAAACACAAACCAATCAATTCGGCAGGGTTTGTTTGTTTGTTTTTCTTTTTTCTTTTTTTTACAACTAAGGTTAAAAGCAGGCAAGTTCAGCGTAGTGGCAGAATCAAGGTAGGGATTTCAAACAAAGGCGGGGACCCAAACATTCAGATGTGCGGGTGATAAGGATAAACGAGAATATTCGGCCCCAGCGGGAGAAAGCAGATTGGTAGGGAAAAGGAGAGAACGGAGCAGTTTTTTTTTTAAAAAAAAAAGCAAGACAGATAATTATTTTATGGCAGGATGCAGGGGTGGTGAAAATTTCATATATATAGGGAGAATTTCTATAGATTCCCCGGAGGGTTAGAGGCTGCATTTTCAGCCTTGGGAGTGGGGGGAAAAAAAGAGAGCTCTCCACTCCATTTTGTGACCAACCAAGGGAAGGAAGCGAGCAGGCGGGAAGGCACTTTTCATGTTTAATCTCTGCAGGACCAAATAAAGAAAGGAGAGGATGGGAAGGAGGGCTTCTGGAAGGAAGGGACGGTTGGGAATGGAGGCATGCTTAATTGGTGCTCATCACTAGGCTATGGGGCTCTGCTTGCAGAGTGGGAGAAAGGGGGGGGGGCTGCCTAACAAGAAAACCCTCTTTCCCAGGGCCTGTTTTCCTTCCGCACTACAGGCAGATTGCTGATGGAGAGGTAGGGCAGAGGGAGGGGGAAGGGGGATCCTTACACTTTCCTCCCCTCTTCCTCCCCCCCATCCTGTTTTGAGGCCAAGGGGAGGGGTGCAAATCTTGCCTTCTCCAGCCTTCCCACACAAAGGCATTTTCAAGATCAAAGTCCCCCCTCCAAATTAGGATCCTTATATATCCTTTTCATCCCTGCTTTTGTGTGTGTGTAGGGGGGAGCAGGGTGTTTGTATTTGCCTGCTGAGAAGCCCTCCCTGTCCAACATATCTGGAGGGGTTTGGGGGGGCGTTAGGGGTTTGGGAGGGGGGAGACTGCATAATCACCCACAATGCACTGCAGCAACATCTCAACCCTCCCCTCCAAACCTCTGAACCTGAAAACATCCTGTTCTTCCTGGTGCATGGGAGGAGGAGGAGGAGGGGGTCTTTGCAGGACCTCCCTCCCCCCCCAAAAAAGCTAATTCACCCACCCACCGACTCACCAAGCAGAACTTTTCAGCCTGGCAAATTCTAGCATCCAACCAACCACTCTTCTTCAACATCCTCTTCTGGGGACCACTTGATATGAAGTGTCGCCCCCAAACCCCCAATTCTCTCATCTGTGATAGGCCAGACCCTGGACCCCCTTAAACCTCTTTCCTCCACTCAGCTTTTCCCAGAAGTCCAGTTCAAGGAAACTTTTGCTTTAGCATAATCGCCCCCCCCCCCCAAAAAAACCCTCCCAAAAAAGAAATGAACCCTTTCCAAAGAACCCCATTAATTATGGGGTTCTGAGAGGGAATAATAATCATTTATATTGTTTAATTATATACATACATACATACATACATACATACATACATACATACATACATAATACTTGGTTGATGCCTAGCAACCCGTATCAACCATTAGCACCAGTCAATGGTATTTGTGATGCATTTTTGAATGTTCAGTTGACTTGAGTTTCATGAATAAAAGAAGATAATACTACTAATAATAGTAATAGTAACAACACTGCTACTAATAACAATAATAATAAAGATTGATTCGATTTGTCCCTTTCTCCCAGTTGTAGGGGGAGCGATCGTTGCTCCCCCCACCCCGCTTCCATCACTCCCTGCTTTGCAGGGCCATCGGATCCTCATCCCAGGAGATCCTCCATCTCCGAAGGTGACCCGCTGGCCGGGATCTCTCTGCCCCTCCCCCCTCTCCCCGCGAATGTCCCTCGCAGTGGATCGCAAGGGAAATCGCTCGGCTGCTGCGCAAGGCGAGATCCCCAAAGGGGCGAGCGATGGAAGGAGAAGCTGCAAGGAGAAACGTCCCCCCCCCACCCGATCCCCCGAGATCCACGGTTACGACCTTCCCTTCCCTGCTGGGATCTGGCCGAGACGTCGATCCCAAGCCCGGTGTCCGGCAGAGAGCACCAGCCCGCGGCTTCCCTTTAACCGGCCCCTCCGCCCGCAGCTGGGGACGCGGAGCTTACCTGGACTAGCTGGCGGCGGCTGAGCCGCGGCTCGTGGACGAAGGGGTTGGGGGCGGCCGCGGCCGGCTCGTCCTCCCCCCGGTTCGAGCCGCCCTCCATGGCCGGATCTCCCCCGCTTCCAGCCTGGGATGCGTCCCCAAGGGCCGGAGCCCGGGGCCTGGTCGGGGAAGGGGCACGGAGGATGGCGAGGCGGAGGAGCGAGTGAGCGAGCGAGCGGTTGGAGGGACGCCCTGGCACCGGAGCCGGGCGGCAGCAGGGAGCCAGGATGCTAAGGGGGTGGGGGGGAGGGCGGGGCTCGGCGCGGTCGTCTCAGCGACGGCATGGCTGGCAGGGACGGACTTTCGCTTTGGAGGGACCGGATGGAGGAGGAGGAGGAGGAGGAAGGGAGGAGGAGAAGCATACTCGGCATCCCTGCGTAGCCCTTCATCCCTCCATCCCCCCGCTGTCTATGAGCCTTCCGTTCTCCGCCAGGCAAAAAAAGGCGCTATTCGCTGGGAAGCCAGTAAGAACCGTGGAAAGCAGGAGGAGGAGGAGGCAAGGTTGCACAAGGGCACCGCGGCCCAAAACGTCTGGAAGGCGTCTTTTTCTTTCTTTCTTTCTTTCTTTCTTTCTTTCTTTCTTTCTTTCTTTCTCTCTCTCTCTCTCTCTCTCTCTCTTTCTTTCTCTTTTTTTCTTTCTTCCCTTCCTCCCAACTTTCTTCCCTCCCTTTTTTGCTTCCTTCCTTCCCTCCCTCCCCTTTCTTCCTCTCCCTCCCTCCCCTCCTTCCCCCTCCCTCCCTTCTCTCCTTCCCCCTTCCTTCCATCCATCCTTCCTTCTCTCCCTCCTTCCCCCTCTTTCCATCCTTCCTTACTTCTTTCCCTCCTCCTCTTCCTTCCATCCATCCATCCTTACTTATTTCTTTCCCTCCCTCCCCTTCCATCCTTCCTTCCTTCTTTCCTGCCTTCCCTTTCCTTCCTTCCATCCATCCTTCATTCCTTCCTTCTCTCTCTCCTTCCCCCTCTTTCCATCCTACCTTACTTCTTTCCCTTCTCCCCTTCCTTCCTTCTTTCCTTCTTTCCATCCTCCACTGGCCTACCACCCTTCCGTCCCTTTGTGCTATATGAAAGGTCAGTTGTCTCTGAAATAGTCCATTTTGTCTGGGTTTGGCACAGGATAGATAGGAGACCACTAGGAAATGCCACAGGGCAAATGTGTTAGGCTTGACAGGGAGCTAAAGAAGGGCCCAAAGGCAACAATAATACCGCATCACATTTGCACAGTTGTCAAAACATTGTCATGGAGTCACAGCTCAAGGGCATCTCTACCCTTACAGGATGGAGAGGAGTGAACAAATTAGCTTCCTTTTGAGAACCAATGTAGTGTAGTCTAGATGCTAAGTATGGCATACACTTGAAGTTTCCAGCTTCCTGGTTTATTGGCTAAGTCAGTGTTTCTTAACCTTGGCAACTTTTAAAATGGGTAAGATTTCAACTCCAAGAATTCCCCAACTAGCATATGTTGTCTGGGGAATTCTGGGAGTTGAAGTCCACACATCTTAAAGTTGTCATGGTTGAGAAACACTGGGCTAAGGCATTCTTGCCTCAACCCACCTCATTGGCTTGTTGTTGTAAAATAAAAAATAGAGAAAGCCTTTCTATGAGCATTGAGACACAAGTTAGCTTGGAACTGCAGGGATTAATGTGATAGTTTCCCTTTTTGGCCACTTTTGGAATAGGTTTGCCCCTGTTTGGTGCAAGGAAACACAGAGACCCAGTTCTCAATCTCAGTTGTCCTACTTAGAAAAAGAGGGATTAACCAGATGGCCTTAGCAAATCAGGAAATTCCTGTATCTCAAATTTCAGCATTCTACTATCCCTATCTCCAAGTGCGGTCAACGCCACAAATATTTACAGTAGCAATTTCCACATTGCTGTGAAAACCCAGAGTTAGAATACACATACCATGTGGGACAGGCAG